>NW_012026798.1:3446530-3447030 GCF_000956235.1 Wasmannia auropunctata | reverse complement strand
GCTTACGGACCGCCCCCAGATATTTTTGCCCCAAAGGACCATAGTGTATTTGTAGCTTTTCTTGTCCCTCGGATGTTTGCAATTGGTTTCGAACGGATGTTACGAGCGGCTCATTGGCGATTTCGAAAATTTCTTCAACGGAGGGGGCGGACGATTCATCGTGTGATGGTAATATTTCAGACATTTCATTCAAAGTAGACGGCACAGTTTTCGAACGTTTCAGCATTGATTTAACCGGAGTGTAAGCCAGTATAGAATTGTCTAACGAGGCGCTTGATTTTTTTCGTTTGAGTGTTGATTTCATATATCCTTCGTCTATAACTCCCGAAAAGAATGATTCGTTCTTGACCAATTTATCGTTGGCGATATTTTCAGCAATTCGTTTTACAGGCTCGATGATGGGCTTAAAGTGTCTCTCCAACGCGATATCTTCTTCCATTCTACCAGTTTTTAAGGCGCGATATTTTTTGCGAATGGAATCGCTCGTTTTTCAATTTGTT
>NW_012026798.1:3444169-3444989 GCF_000956235.1 Wasmannia auropunctata | reverse complement strand
TTGAGATTGAACTCAACGGAGAGCGAGAACCCTCTCGTTCCCCTTGGTTCGGCGGTCCCGGTGGTGCGGTTTCGGAGGCGATCTGCCAAGATAGGCTCGGCTGAGGCCGAGAACGCTCTCGACCCCTTGCGATCGTCCCGAGGAGAGGATGTGGAGCAGGCCTGCCAAGAAGTATTGGTGGAGGCCGAGAACTTCTCTCGACCCCGGTTTTCCTGGCCTGTCTCCAACGAGGTACGGGTGGTCTTCTGGCGGGACTGGCGGGTAGCGAGTCAGGCGTGAAGACGGAGTGAGTCTTTGGGAACAAACCTCCGGTTTTTATACCCGCTCGGGCGCGCGTTCGGGTTCCTCCGCGTTTCGTCGGTGATCTTCGGGGGGTTGTAAGAGGGAGGATCGTTTGGTGGGGCAAAGTTCCTCGTGCAAAACAAAAGATAGTCCGGGCGCGCCCGGTTCCTGCTAGAGGGTGGTTGACAGGAATGATGCTGTTCTTTGCAGGGAGTGCATCGTTACATGGAGATAAGATATTTGATAAATAATATGGATATTAATTTGCAATTCAAATATTGAAATATATTTTGTAAAAAATATGAAAATGATGTCGCAAATTATCATGATTATCGTACGATATTAATCCTACAAGATACATAAAGATGTAGAGATGAGTAAAGCACATTATACATTCTACTACTTTAAAAATTTTACTAAAAATAATCTTTTAGCAAAGTAGCGAATCGAGTAATTAAAATTGTAAATATTTTGTTTCTTTTTAAGCATACAAGCATATAAAGTAACGTTGCATCACCAGATTTTAATTCTAACGCTA
>NW_012026798.1:3443347-3444119 GCF_000956235.1 Wasmannia auropunctata | reverse complement strand
GTTGGCGTTATACAGGGCGCGATTATCGTTCGATTCCGTCTCCCCGTCGGAAATTACAAGTCCAAATACTTGCCCGAGGCAACCCGGACGCCCGAGGTACGGCGGGCGCGAGGACGGTGATCGGCGCGCGGGCGCACGCGGTTCACGCGCTCGCGGCGTGCATCGGCGCGTGGCCCGAGATTTACGGCGAGGCCCGTTTATCGCGACACAAGAAAGTTAACGCTCTCGACACAGAATTTAATTCACGACACGCGGAGACTCTAATAAATCCGACACACACAGAATGGCAAAACGAACGCTCTCGCGACTTACAATTACACGATACAAACACGCGGTGACTCGGCCGGGCGAGGGCGAACGCAAAGGCGACAATCGTAACGATGCGAAATCTAACGCGATCGAGCGGGCGGTGCACTCTCTACTTCGCGGAACAGGTAATGCTCGCAACTCTATCGTACACGGCACTCGCGGCCGCTACGCTGAAGAAATCTTTACTCTTGCACGGCCCTCTCGTTTCGCGACACTTGGCGACTTTACAAATTAGCGACGTTCGTCTCACCGAATGCTCTCCTGCTCCTCACTCCTCTCGCCTCTCGAAACACAACGTAGGTCCTCTCGACCCTAGGCTCGGCGGTGGATCCTGCGTCCCTTACAACAATTCGTCAGGTCGCTCTGACTGTCACGGCACGAGTGCCGGTCCTTCGCAGCGCCGGGAGCACGTTGGTAGCGGGGCCATCTGCCGGTTTCCGCTATCTCTTCCTGTCACGTGAGA
>NW_012026798.1:3441122-3442016 GCF_000956235.1 Wasmannia auropunctata | reverse complement strand
TTGCAGTCAATCCGTCGACAGGAAAAGAAACTGTGATGGTGGGGCAAGCCCCTGGAATATAAAAAAGAAAAATTCTAATTTGTCAAAGACGACCGGAACTACAAAAGTATTAAGTCAAACATAAAAACACAAACTGTATGGTAAAAATCGAAAAAATATAAATATGTGGCCGCTCTTGGTTAGCGCGTGTCTCCGAAAAGACACGCGCGTAAGCCCCGACACCACGTCAAGGTGGCGGCCACAGATCGTCGGGGTGTGGCCCTGAAAAGGGCCGTTTTGAAGGGCTTTTTTTGGTTTTTTTTTTTAAGTGCGAGACGAAACTCGCCGCAGTTGATATCGTTCTTTCGACGACGAAGGCATTTCTAGAGAAACAAAACGTAATAAAAATGATAAAACTAAAACTAAAAGAAAGAACTAAAAATAAATGTACGTAGATAAAGGGATCTGCAGAACAAGAAGAAACGCTCCAGAAATGCAAAAACGGTTAGACAAACACTAAAAAAAATGTACGCATACAAACGCGGAGACAAACGAAAATAAAAAAAAACGCAGATACATGCAGACGGAAAAAGGAAAAAAATCTACACAAAAACAAATGACACATAGCAAGAAGAAAAAATTATTTGCGCACGCCCCGCGACGCTGAGCGCAACGACGCGCGCCGCCGTGTACCTCCGCAGGACTGACGGGCGTCGTCAAGTCAATAATCGAGGATTCATTTAATGACACGCGCGGTATTGAAGCACGCCTCGCCTCCTCTTCGAGTGCAAGAGCCCTCTCAAAATCAGACGCGTTGATAGACCCGTTTGCAATCTGAACGTCGAGCGCGTCAATGCGCGTGCACGTCACGCGCGGTATTAAAGTTATTTGGCTGAGTCTTAACGCGCAACTCAC
>NW_012026798.1:3439318-3439832 GCF_000956235.1 Wasmannia auropunctata | reverse complement strand
TTAGTATATCAAGTAATCTATTATATGGTTATATTGAAATGACCTTCATGTGACCTTGAAGGACACCGTGAAGGTCAACTTTGAAATCTTAAATAGAAACTCCTATTTTCTATTACATATTCTTAAAGCTGGTGTCAAGACGTTTCCGAAACACTGGTTACAAACCCTTTTTGCTTGAGATCTTCCTGAGTTACGAACCTTCAAAGTTTAAGTATCGCCGGCGCGTTATCTAAGGTGTACCGCGTGGAGGAGGCACGGTCGGATATCCACCTCTTCGAGATGCTTGATCAAAGTGAGTTTAGGTCTCTCAGACCTATTTTCAACTGAACCAGTTCTTTCGAATCGCGAAACTGTCCGATAGAGAGTAACTTTAGAAATTGGATCGCGGTTAGGGTATGTGTCATTAAATAGATTTGCGACGTCTTGGTGAGATCTCATTTTATCACCATACCCCCGCATCATAAGAATAGTAATTCTCTCTGTGTTAGTTAGATGCATTTTTAATAGTAATCAA
>NW_012026798.1:3438467-3439268 GCF_000956235.1 Wasmannia auropunctata | reverse complement strand
GCGCGCGACATTTCTAAAGCCCGTTCGGGCCGTCTCGCTGTCGATGTTCAATCGACGTGCCGCGGCTTGGATAACGTGCAATTGAAATGCTTTGCACACCGCGATACGATGATTCTCAAGATTTTTACCCCGGCCGCGGCCGCCTTGCGGCGGCGGGATTCCGGCGGTAACGAAAAACTCGCTGTCGACGGGCGCCATTTGAAATACTACGAATATGACCTGTTTGTCTATTGTTCCAATAGAAAATTCGTGCCATATTGCCCCACCGGTCGGTTCTTCTTCTTCAAAAATGTCGGGCCGGCGCCGCTCGATCGGAAACAAATTGCTCCTCTCCTCCAAGACGTCCGTCAATTTGACGTTTTGGCACTGGGTGATAAATTTGGGGTGCAATTCAATTTTCACTTGATCGTCGCATATGTACGGTTCCAATGAGCGACAACAAGTTAAAATTGAATCGATGTCGTACGCCATTTCAAAGTCGTCCTCTCCGATAGCAATTGGTCGAAAAGCCTCCCTGGTAGGACGTGGAGGAGGAGAAGGAGAAGGAGAAAAACGTTGGCCAACAGTTATGTCTATGGCTCTGCAGTAAGACCGTACGTAGACACAGACTTTACGCTATATATAACGCGCGTGATACTTAAACTAAAAACTGAAAAGGAAATAAACGAAAAAAAATCTCGTAGCGAGAGAAACACGCAAAAATACTCGGACACTTCCGAGATAAAAGAAACTCAGTGACGACGCGTTGTCGCGTACAACGCTTGGATCGTCCGGCTATATATAACCGCGAATCACGCGCGT
>NW_012026798.1:3434826-3435458 GCF_000956235.1 Wasmannia auropunctata | reverse complement strand
TCGGGCGACAACTCGCCGAAAAAGCAGAGGAGGAGATTTTAAATCCTCCCAGAAGGAGACGCGGACCGGACGAGCCGGGGTGCTCCTTCTGGGAGGACTAGAGGCGTTGGAAGAAAAACAAGGTGAATACATGTAAATAGATCATTGAAGAAAAATATACCAAATATTAATGAATTGTTGTGTTTGTTTAACTTTGTTACAGATGGAACAGGAAAAAAAACAGCGCATATATGTTAAATATTTTAAAAAAATATGAAATATATATTATATACGTTTTTTTTTAATATATATAAAAATAAAAGATATTAATCAATAAATATCTGAATAAAAATGTCAATAATTTTGTTTGCGTGCCACCCTCTCCCCTCTCTTTTTTTTTTGTAGGAACTCAGATTTGGTTAAGTTATGTTAGTTAAGGCAAGGCTACGTTAGGTGAGCTTGTAACCGGGTTTTACGCTTCAGTTACAATTAATCCGCGTTATCGCGTATCAAATATATTGGCTATCAGACTTCGTCTTCACGAAAACTCGCAATTGCGCAGGCCCGATTGCTCGTTTCTATACGGAGTCTCGGTCGCACAATTATCAACGTTTCCGGCAAGTACCGACTTTATAATTTTAACCGTGAATACA
>NW_012026798.1:3433797-3434776 GCF_000956235.1 Wasmannia auropunctata | reverse complement strand
ATTGAATTAAATAATGAAATTGTAGAAAATTTTTCAAATATTCCTTTAGTACATCAACATATTATTTGTACTTCAGATTCAATACATAATAATGTAATAGAATTAAATGAAGAATTAATTGGGGAAAGTTCGACAAATATTACATCAATATGTGAGCTACGCCCTGCAGATTATCAATCCCATTATCGGTCACGAAGAAGACAATTACTTCGTCTAGATATTAATAGAATGCTAACTGATGATATAAATGAATATTATGTTGGTTCTATGGACGTGTTTTGTATTCATTGTAATGCAAAGCATTTTGCAGCTGAAAAAATATCTAATAAAGGAAACTCATTTCATGATTGTTGTAATCATGGTGCGGTTTATTTGGAATCATTACCTCAACCTCCACAATTTATTCGTAGTTTATTTGAAGGTAATCATGCAAAATCCAATAATTTTTTTCAACATATTCGTAGTTATAATAGTTCATTTTCGTTTGCGTCATTTAATGCTAATTTAGTTAATTTTCGAAATAGACGACCAGGTCCGTATTGTTTCAAGATATAAGGACAAATTTATTACCAAATAAATACAGCATTATATGCTGCTCAAAATGAAAATCCTTCTTATGGTCAACTTTTTATTATATATTCTAACGAAGCAATAAATTATCGTCTTACTGAAAATTCAGATTTAGATTTTGAAATCATACAAAATCTTGAACGATTAATGCGAGAATTTAATATATTTGCTCACTCTTATCAAATGATGGGCGAAGAATTAGAAAATCAACGACAATTAGAAATAGAATCTGGAGAATTGTTGCCAGAATTACAATTATTATTTACATTAAGACCAGGTATGGATCGACGTCGATATAATGCTCAAAGAACTAATGAAGTTGCTGCCGTTTTTCGTACAAATGCTGATGGAGAAATTCCAGAATCCTATGTAACAATACGTAATAGAAATACTAAAACTTTAAAAAATG
>NW_012026798.1:3432396-3432860 GCF_000956235.1 Wasmannia auropunctata | reverse complement strand
TTCTCACATAATTGTCACGTCTGCAAATATTCTCATCATCCGAGATAAAAACTGTGACATTTCGCGATAAGGACACAGTTTCGATAGATTATTCGTCATGATTGTACCAACGTTTGTAGATCTGCAAGGATTCACCGTTTGGAAGAGATTTATCGTAAAAGAAGTGGCGGTCCTGAGAAGAGGTATAGTTCTTTCGCATTACATTTTTGCGAATCCCATGCCATGGAATTCTTTAACAAAATTCGACAAGTCTGGTGCTTCCTGGTTGATTGCTTATCACCATGGATTGAGATGAGATGACGGGATGATTCCGTACAGCATGGCGAAACGCTTGATTGCAACAGCTGTGTTTGGTGAAGAGGATGATACCGACGAGGCTATCATGTACGTTAAAGGATATCAAAAACGAGAATGGCTCGGGGATATGCTCGATGCGAGAGTAGTCAATTGAAACTCTGGATGCC
>NW_012026798.1:3431538-3432376 GCF_000956235.1 Wasmannia auropunctata | reverse complement strand
GAAATTTTTAAAATTATATTTTAATTTCTTTCCCTTTCCTTGTAGTTAAGATCAGGCATATATGTATATGGCACTACTACTACACTGAGATGTGTGCGTTCATATTTATCTTTGACGCGGATCAAATTTCTACCTGGCGATGGTCGCGAACGAAAGAACATTTCTATGCTGTTAGGAACAATAGCGATAGAAGTGTATCGGTTCAATAGACGGTTCGATAGACGGTTCGATTGGACAGACAGGCGGTTCAACAGAATATGTATATCGGTCAGACTGGCGGTTCGACAGGCTGTTCGATTGGACAGAACAGCGGTATCGGTTTGATAGAACAGACAGGCGGTTCGACAGAACAGCGGTATCGGTTTGATAGGCGATTTGATGATGGTTTCATGGTTTCATACTATGTGTCTTCGTGACTTTGCCATGACATTGAGAATGCTGACACATTCATTTTTATCTTGACTCGCATAATATATCTAACTAATAAAGGTCGCGAAAGAATATGATTTTCATTGTAGTGAAACTAATAGCGGTTCGATTGAACAGACAAGCAGTTAGACAGGCGGTTCGACAGAGCAGCGGTATCGGTTCGACAGAACAGGGGTATCGGTTTGACAGGCAGTTCGACTGGCTGTTTTTTGGACAGACAGGCGGTTCGACAGGCGGTTCGATTGAACAGCGGTATCGGTTTGACAGAATAGGGGTATCGGTTCGACAGGCGGTTCGACAGACAGTTCGACAGGCGGTTCGATTCGATAGAACAGGAATATCGGTTCGATTGGCGGTTCAATAGCAGTTCCGTAAAAGCATTTTTTAAAGTTGCGGCTGTTTCAATAGC
>NW_012026798.1:3428213-3430003 GCF_000956235.1 Wasmannia auropunctata | reverse complement strand
TGGGATTTAAATCTGGACTTACAGGAGGATGTGGCAGCATCTCGAAGTTGTTTTCTTCAAGAAAATTATAACAATTCTTGCAGTATGTGGGCGAGCATTGTCCTGCATTAAGATAAAATTACGTCCCATTTGATGACGCATTGGAATTACGTAAAGACGTAAAATTTCCTGTAAATCCCATCGAACACGTGTGGAATATGATGGGAAGAAGGCTTCGTAGTTTGGAGAGACCGCCAATCAATCTCCAGCAACTGGAAGTAGCGTTACAGCAAATATGGTGGGACATTCCACAAAGAACACTTAAAGACTGCATTAATATGCGTGAACGTTTGCAAAAAGTCATCCAAAGACGAGGCGGAAATATGCGATTTTAAAATGCAAACGTGCTTATCTACTTCGCGCGCGCGCGCACATACACACACACACACGATACGCAAAATCCGACCAGCAACCTCCCCGTGGTGCACATCGGGTAATGCTAATGCTGGCGGTAATTTAACGAAAATGCAATGATAACTTTGACATGTCGTAATTCCGCGAAAAAAAATCGTATGATGTTTCATTTTTTTCAAATTTATAGCAAAAAGTCCAAGCTTTACGATGGTAACCATGACATTTGCGAGAAAAATTCCTTCCGTCCCGTAGAATGCGTCAAATTATACAAACTTTTTGGAGACGTAACATGTCTTTACTTTTTAAAAGATCACGGGTAAGAGGAAAGGTAGATTAAAAATCTATCATAAGCATTTTTAAGTACAGGTTTTATCCTTAAGAATGAACAAAAAACTTCTCGATACGACCATTTTTCGCGGAGTTACAATTGTCTAAAGTTATGCGAAATTTTGATGTAAATTTACCGATGCATTTATTTTGTTGACGAGTGTATTATCCCTCTCTTTTTTGCGACATGACGGCACATAGACATCTTCTACCTCCGCTCCATATGCATTACCGCAGGCAGGCTGAGTGCACCCGTCACACACCCGCACCTCGCCTGCAGCAGGAAGAAATCCGGCCGGAATCAGCGGACGACAGGACACGGCCAGGCGAAGGGTAAAAAGCGTCAGGCCCAAGGAACGTCCGTACTGGCTATAAGCAAGAGGGAGACCGCGGGCCACAGACGCCCAGCAAGCGCCTTGCAACGTCAGAATTTTCCCTCCGACTAGCAGAGAGGCGACTGACCACTCGCCACCAGCACTGCAACCATGCACCTCAACAAAGCAAAGCAGTCACACTATAAAGCAGGAAGCCATGCAGAAACGTCATCAAAAAACCGACGAGCGGCAGACGCGGCCATTACATGCATATACGGCGCGCGCCGCCACGCGTTCACTTTCACTAAGCGCAGTCGGTCATGCGCGCATGCACATTCTGTGCATGCAGTGCAACACCTCCCACAATGACCGCTGTCCAGTACACAAAAGTACACGCCCAGATAATCGCTCTCCGAGCACGTGGCGAGGCAGCCACGGAGCGTAGAGAGTCGAGACCGCGCACCCCAACAAAGGCACGTTCGCATGAACCCGCGCAAGAGGACGTGCACTCTAGTGCACACCCCGGCACTAAACACATTCACAACGCGATTTTACTGTTTTTCAGTATGCATATCCAGCAATACAGAACCGCGCAGCAAACACACTCCAAAATTAATCGCTTCGGCACTACACTTGCTTGACAACTGTATATACCATAAGGTTCCATATATGTTGTCCGCGTGTTCCCGNGCTTTTCAAAGCACTCACTTCTTATGTAACGCACTAATCGACTCGCACATATGTTTAGCTATTATT
>NW_012026798.1:3420410-3422211 GCF_000956235.1 Wasmannia auropunctata | reverse complement strand
AAGCACCGAGTCACTAATAAACCCGACCCCGTATCGAGATTAACTTATAACTATACATCCATAACAATGATAACACAGCATAGATTGCCAATAATAAATCAGAACTTAACTAGAACTAAACTAATTTAATAATAGTGTTATGCCCGCGCCATTCGGTCTCGAGCGAGTCGAAGTGAACCGATTGCGAGAAGCTGCGAAGCGCGTTTCCCTGACAACGAGCCGGCTGATGTCAAACGGACGCGAGAGAGAGAGAGAGCTGAGCTGTCAGTGTGAACGGACGTGCTCTGACCCGCTCTGTGTTTCTTTGTATTACGTGCGTTCTTGTGTGTTGTGTTCATTAAAAGAGTTTATTCATTTTCTTAAACGAGTCCCCTTATTTCCCGCGAAAGCGTCGGAACGGAACGCGAACGCGAACGCGAACGCGAGTACGCGAGAACGACTCCCGGGAGTAACAATACTAATAGTAATATGCAGCTGGAAGATATTAATAACGAAAATTATAATGACGAAAATAATAATTATAATAATAACGCCGTACAAGGAGTAGTAATAGAAATAATAGAACTATTCCCCATGACCAATACCGCAAACAACACTTAAAGTTATAATAAAAACTATGTTACAAAATTATTTCGCGTATATCAATAGTCTATATTTAAGCCAGGGCTGTCCGCCAAAGAGGAGTTCGTGCAAAAGGATCAAGCCTATGCACGCGGTATTAACCAAAACAGATCAGATCCTCGCACGATAATCACTTCAAACACGTTTAGCAAAGTATATAATAGTCATTTATCTTTCCCAGATCACAAAGCATATCTTCCAGGTACACACTCGTCCGGCAGTCGTTATAAGGCGCCAAGGCCGCATAGCTCAAGCAATAACCCGGCATGCCTCGTGCTCAATCGCGAAGATTTCCATGATCGGGGTCCAGATCAGGACAATTTCGGAACGCATTCAATATAAATCTCGTATATTCCATTCAATGAGCAATAATCCGCGCTCAAATCCCGCCTTACAGTAGAATCTCCGCGTGCGTACATAGCAAGCAAAGCACACCTTCAATACACCCTCATCTATTTCCCGAGTCGCGATGGGAACTATTACTATTTCCACAGAAATTAAGCTTTACTCTACTATCCAGCCTCTACGTGAATGCTCTCTCTATGGCCGATAACCGATTCAAGTCAGTTTTAGAAAAGTCGCATCAAGTGTGCATCTTATATGACTATACTTTATGACCAGTTCACATGAGAGTCTCGCCTAGTAAATTGCACTTTCTCTTCGCACATATGCATAGTAGTAGATAGACAAGGGGGGTTCTCGATCAATGAACGGGGGCCAGCGGGAGTGCGACGTGTGCGGGTGAAGGTAGGGAGGTAAGACGGGAGGTAGCATGCCACAAGATGTCGCTACTTCCAATGAGGTTGTATGCCACAAGATGTCGCTACTGTCTGTCTTGCTATCCCCACTCGTTACCGCATACGTGCCTCACCCCGCTGGTCCTAGTTTCATATTGGCGGGAAATTCTCATTGTTTCACTAGGGAGTGGACGTACTCATGTACGTATACAAAAATTTCCTCGCTCGCTCCCCTCGGAGCTCCCGGATTAGAATCCGCCTATCTCCGGAGAGAACTCGTTCTGTGAGTCTCGCTAGACGATCAAAGGTCAATGATGATGCAATGTTGTCTAACGTTTAGACGGACGCTCGATACTTCTGCTGATGATTCATGAATTGTATAACTACATAATTTTGTTGACATATTATCTGACAATGAGTTGAGATGTGCAACGTTTTGCATA
>NW_012026798.1:3419321-3420390 GCF_000956235.1 Wasmannia auropunctata | reverse complement strand
TCTGAAGTCGCCAAAACCAGCCGTCGCGCAGCAAAATCGGTTAAAAAGGAAGAAGAGCAGCACGACATTGATGTGGAAGGCCAGCTATATGGTGCTGGGATAGCAGAGTAAAGGTAAAAAAATCAGCAAGCATATATCTTAAAAGTATCATGTAGAAAACACATTGTCAAACTTTAAACGCGTTTTTCTCGAAACCACGTTTTCAAACGCGGCTAGCAGCAGAATTCAAGTAATTTTTATCCGATTGACTTGAAATTTTCAGGGTAGCTTCTTAGACAGATTACACGGCTCTACAAAAAAAATTTCGTTCCTTGTCCTAAAGTTTATTTTACGATTTTCCGGTTAATTGTGCACAAAAACGACAAAAAAATACCTTTTTATCCTGTAAAGTTTGCTTTTGTGACAGTTATAGTAATAATACTCATTTTCGAGTTTTTATAGGAATTTTAATTAATTCTAATACATTCAAAGATACCGCGATATAAAAGTGGGGTTTTTACATTCACACAGTGCCTCCAGATGGCACTCGAGTGATAAATAACAATCAGGTGTTTTGTACAAGTCTAGAAAAAGTTAAAATGTCGTCGAGAAAGTGTAAATATGATGCATTTTGTTATATATGCGTGGTCAATTTATGAAAGTGCGAGATGTAAAATTTGTATTGGAGACATGTAACGTTCTCTGTAAAACTACGAACAGCTAGTTAAGGATATGTTGAAAAATTTCAAGGCCATGGGTTGCAGGATGTCTTTAAGGGGTAAGGCCACCATGGACGTACAAAATAAAGGCCAATTTTAGGAATCTTTTTCCAAGCGTATACTAAAACCGGTCAAAATTTAATATGAAGTACATTATTAGTTATTTTCGAAGGTACAAAAAAACATTATTTCAAAAGTTTTTCTACAAAATGGCGGCTCCAGTGTCCGGGTTAGGCGATGATGCGATTATGTCGAGCCCCCTAAACGGGCGAACCGGCTGCTCCGGCAGATTTGAGTCTGGAACAAAAAACTAAATTTTTTCTTTAAATATATATCATAAACTAGTAGACTACATAGGGATTTTGCGATAA
>NW_012026798.1:3406007-3406717 GCF_000956235.1 Wasmannia auropunctata | reverse complement strand
GACGTGTGCTCTTGAGATTCTTTTTAAAGAATCATTTTCCTTAGAATATTTTACAGTTGAATCCTCGACTCGACAACATTCTATATTTTCATTCTTATCCGACTCTGTAGAACCAAATGCAGATTCAAAAATATCCTCTAGATTTACCGATTTAAGAAAGTCCACCCCCAATATAGAGTCATCACTTATATCTGCCACGTACATTGGGAATTCCAGAGAATACTTCCGAAGTTGGACTCTAACAAAAACTTTAAACTTAATAGGAACTATCTCTCCAGTAGGATATTTCAAATTGCATTCTTTTACTTCTATTCTTTTCTTTTTCTCATCAATTAATCTACTAGCCAAAATAGAAACGTCAGAGCCCGTGTCAACCTTAAAAATACAATTCTTATCATCTATTTTACCAACATAACAGAAGTTATTACTTCCTTGTCTTATTCTGTTCAATTCAAACACTTTAGAATTAACATTATCCTCCACCGGGGCTTTCTCCACGCAAGTTGGGCTCACCCCGTCAAGTCCAACTAACCCGAGTTTCCCTCCTTACCAGGACATTCTGAACGGAAATGTCCGGTCTTCCCGCATTGCCAACACTCCTTTGAATTTTTCGAATTTATTTTAAATTTATTTTTTAGAACATTCCCTTTTCGATTTTCTCTCTCTTTTCCCTTACTTTCTTTCTTTTCCCCTTCTGAATTAAGTGTTCG
>NW_012026798.1:3402203-3402892 GCF_000956235.1 Wasmannia auropunctata | reverse complement strand
TCACTTTCTCGATGGTGAAGACCTAGAAGACGCGTAGATCCTTAGTTCTTCGACGGCGACCACGTAGACAATCTCTTCCTCGACGATGAAAATGTAGACGACACTTGGACACTTAGTTCCTCGACGACGAACACGTTGACATTCACTTCCTCGACGGCGAAGACCTAGACGTCACCTAGACATTTAATTCCTCGACAGCGATCACGTAGACATTTGTTTCCTCGACGGCGACCACATAGACATTCACTTCCTCGACGACGAAGACCTAGACGACACCTAGACACTTAGTTCCTCGACAGTAAACACATAGACATACATTTTCTCGATAGCGACCACGTAAACATTTATTTCCTCGACGGCAACCACGTAGATATTCATTTCCTCGATGGCAAAGATCTAGACGACACCTAGACACTTAGTTCCTCGACAGCGAACACGTAAACACTCACTTGCTTGACAGCGAAAGCTTAGACGACTCCTAGAAATTTAGTTCCTCGACGGCAATCACGTAGACATATACTTCCTCGACGGCGAAGACCTGGATGACATCTAAACATTTAGTTCCTCGATAGCGAAGACCTAGACAACACCAAACACTTAGTTCCTTGACGGCGAATACTTAGATACTCATTTCATCGACGGCGACCACGTAGACATTCACTTCCTCGACGGCGAAGATCTAGACAACA
>NW_012026798.1:3399002-3399701 GCF_000956235.1 Wasmannia auropunctata | reverse complement strand
GGCGGTTTTTTTACATTTTTAATGTATAATATATAACATAAAACTTGAATAAATACATAGAACGTGACTATGCGTCACTGCGCTCAAGTGCGCGTTCGGTTGTCGGAGCGGCTTCCTGATTATTCCCCGGCCGGGATTCGCCTTGCCCGTCGGCTGCTATTTGTGCCGTCGGAGAGTCGCGCGGAATGAGTCCCGAGGCCATTGCCTTCGCGACCTCTCTCTCAAACGTCGTTGGAGAGAATCCGTTATCTAGTGCTGCAAGGTAGAACTGCGCAGCGGCTGCTGTGCCAGGCGTGGCTGGACGCTCTATAGCCGGCCTCTCCTTTGACGCCGGGACGTTGACCGTCACTGCTGATGTAGTTGGCGCTTGGAAAGCAGCAACGGCCGATGATACAACCGGAATCTGGAACATTGTGAACGGTTGTAAGGTTAGGTTGTGACCGGACTTTACGTCAAGAGTATAAAAAATTCTATGAATGACCGTAATTATTATTATTGGACTATTTAAGCTGGCTCGAACTCCGTCACCGAAGCACCTCAGCCTAGACACGAATACACGAATACTCGCGTCCACAGGTTCTTGACTGCTGCTCTCACTCTCGTTAACGACAACTTTATTTTCAGCAACACCGATTACTTTACTTTTAATTCTTTCATTTTACCTTTGTTCCAGACATCTGCCGGCTCAAACCTCGATTG
>NW_012026798.1:3398474-3398982 GCF_000956235.1 Wasmannia auropunctata | reverse complement strand
AGGTTGGTGCAGAGGACCTTTCGTGTTCCTCTCGTCGAGTTCTATATGGAAAAATTGTTACCCATCCAAAATACAAAATAAAAAGTTTTTTTAAAAGTTTTCAAAAAGTCCACAGGCTAAACGGTGCGAGATTGGAGGTTGGTGCAGAGGACTTTTCGTGTTTCTCTCGTCGAGTTTTATTAGGAAAAATTGCCACACATCCAAAATTCAAAAAAAAATTTTTTTGAAAATTTCAAAAAGTCCACATGGTTAAACGGTGCGAGATAGGAAGTTGGTGCAAAGGACCTTTCTTGTTCTTCTCGTCGAGTTCTATAAGGAAAAATTGCCACTCATCCGAAATTCAAAAACAAAATTCTTTTTGAAATATTTAATAAGTCCACAGGCTAAACGGTGCGAGATAGGAGGTTGGTGCAGAGGACTTTTTTTGTTCCTCTCGTCGAGTTCTATATGAAAAAAATGCCGCCCATCCATAATTCAAAATAAAGTTTTTTTAAAAGTTTCAAAAAAT
>NW_012026798.1:3397687-3398454 GCF_000956235.1 Wasmannia auropunctata | reverse complement strand
CTATTTTTAATTATATATATAGAAATATATTTATATAATATAATAATAGCCTCAATATAATTATAACAACCTCACGAGTCACGTAACCTCTTAACATGTGAAATAGTCTTCCATAGTTCCATGCTCGATCAACATCAAAAGCCAATCAAAAGCTTCTACTATAGCGCCGTTTGCGGTTAAACAGTGCGTTAGATGGTTGACTGGTGATGTCATTTCCGATTACAAATTTCTTACCCCCACCATCGATATGCTCTCTCCAGTCCTCCATGAGCCCATGCTGTTGGTGAAACTAAACATGTCGGCCGCAACTCAACATGGCGTTCGAAGCCCATGTCGACGGTAACTAAATATGTCGGCCGTAACTAATCATGTCGGATTGTGGCGTTTTCCCGCCAAAAAGCTTCGAGAAGGTTCTCGAAGCTTCTCTCAAAGTGGTTCCCTTTGTTTGTGGATAGTTTCATGCTTCTATTCCCTCGGGTTACAAATGTGGATCAATCTCACTGAAATTATAATTTAACATAACAAACTCAACTCGTAATTAATTGTGGGTATTCTTTTCCAGATTCAGTCTGGATCGGATCTCTGTGGATCAAAACTATGGTAAGTATTCTAAGAAGCACTAATTGTGGTAAAATCATAATAATCTTTTCTTTTTCAGGATTTCAACAAGCTGATGCTGTAACTTTTATTTATGGTAAGTATGTAAACTAAATTCTTGATTTTATTTCTTCTAATTCTTTCTTTATGTTTCAGGGAACGACTTTGGG
>NW_012026798.1:3397303-3397667 GCF_000956235.1 Wasmannia auropunctata | reverse complement strand
TCTGCCTTCTTCATTCGACGTTACTCTGGTTTTACGATCAAGATTCGACACTCCTATTCGTCGCCACTGCCGCACGAATCGCATCTCTCTCTCTATATCGCGCGTGCGCGAATGTATATGATTGTTTTGTTCCTATCGCTTTTATAATAATAATAATAAATAATAATAATAACAATAATACCAACGCGACAAAGATGATGAGTGCAGTAATCGAAATGTATCCCATAATAACAGACAAGCGCGACATTCTCAATCTGACCGCCGCGCAATTACGATTCATACCGAAAGAGATCTTATTGCGCGAGTTTGACTGCTATATAGAACAGTTGTGGGACAGACTGCCCTATTATTTGCAATCTGATCC
>NW_012026798.1:3394683-3395204 GCF_000956235.1 Wasmannia auropunctata | reverse complement strand
TGTAACATTACCGCAGGCGCATACAACAACGACAAGCCGATACATGCGATACATGAATTTGCAGCAAACGTTCCGCCGGGATATAAATTGTCGGAAGCGCCATCGCAGATCATTTATCTTCCAGTGATCGCGCGAAGCGTCACCGATATCACGCTACGCATTGTGGATCAAAACGGACGATTAATCGATTTTCGCGGAGAAGAAATAACAGTTCGACTTCATACGTCGCAAACGATAATTATGCTCTCGCATAAAAGATGCTCGTACTAAACGAATCTTATACGACAAAGACACAACATACAACGAGTGCAAAAAGAAGGAGAAAAAAGAAGATTGGAGGAAAGTTGACACGTAGATTAACCGTTGCGAATGTAGCATTTCTTCGAACGTTGGGTCTCGCCGTGAGAAACGAATATGACCCGAGATATCCTGAACATCGGTGATGAACCGATCTTCGACGATCGTATTGTCAAGATCGAAACTCATACTTACAATCCATACGATAACACTACATTTGAATA
>NW_012026798.1:3393860-3394663 GCF_000956235.1 Wasmannia auropunctata | reverse complement strand
TTCTCCGGTAGCTAAAATTCAAACGTTAAAATTGTTGCTTACATATTGTTGTCAGTTTGGATTAAGTATTCAACAAATGGATGTAGAGACCGCTTTTTTAAACGGAAACGTAAAATCCGAAGTATATGTAAAACAACCACCTGGTTTTGAGGATGGATCGAACCGGGTGTGTAAACTGAAAAAAGCGTTATATGGATTGAGAGAGAGCCCACGCGCTTGGTATGAATGCTTTGATGATTATATTCGAAAATTGGGATTCAAAAGGAGTGTTAATGATTACTGCTTATATATTGGCATAGGCAAAAATAAAGAAATTTTTGTAATATTATTTGTTGATGATCTACTAATTTGTGGGCTAGATAAAAAGAAAATCGATGAGATCAAAATAGGCTTGTCAAAAAGATTTTCTATGAAAGATTTAGGAAAAGTTGAAATGTATTTAGGAATAAGGATAAATTATGATGATAAAATAGAAAAAATGACATTAGATCAGAGTAATTATATTGAATCATTAGTGACTAAGTATAATATAGAGAATGCAAAATTGTACAAGACTCCAATGGAGCAAAATTTGAATATTGAACCCGCACAGTCAGTATCAGAGAATATAAAGTATAGAAATTTAATTGAAGCACTTTTGTACGTAAGTACTAGCACGAGGTTAGATATTAGTTATAGTGTAAACTATCTAAGTCGATTTCAAAATATGTACGATGAGACGCATTATAAATATGCATTGAGAATTTTGAAATATTTATATTTAACTAAAGATATAAGGCTGACTTATAAAAGAAATGTAAACG
>NW_012026798.1:3393418-3393834 GCF_000956235.1 Wasmannia auropunctata | reverse complement strand
TACTCTACGACATGTATGTAAAATTTCAAAAGACATACTACGGTCACGCAAATCACAAGGCTTTACTCGAATACCGCCAATTTCTGCAATACAGCCCGCTTGTAGTCATCGATTGCTCCCGTCAGAACGAATCAATCAAGAGTGCTACTGTAGACGTTCGTATTGAATTCGAATGTCAGCAAAACATTCCAGATAACACTACAGCTTATTGTCTTATTATTCACGATCGATTGGTAGAATATAATCCACTCACTAATGTGGTACGCAAAATTGTTTGAATGAGAAATACAAAAAATTTATTGACATTTACAAAAATGTAAATTAATACAATTAGTGATTCATTAGACATTTTATTTGTTTCTACGACAATTCCCTCACCAATGTGGTATTGACTATTGAATTACTACTTCAAGAGA
>NW_012026798.1:3392218-3393398 GCF_000956235.1 Wasmannia auropunctata | reverse complement strand
CGCGATTGTGGAGCAGCCAATACCACAAAGCGAGGAGAAGCAAAGACCACAAAATGTGGACAAAGAAGTAGATTACGGAGACATTGAATTGCGGATTGCCCGGGCGATGGCGGGTTTGCCAATCCCGGACGTATTACCACCAGAAACAGAAAAGGTGGATGAACCGAAGGTCGTGGAGGAGTAGAACCAGAAAAGAACATTATGTCATCATTTATTTAGTTTATGTTTATATTGTATTTCATTAATTTGTTAAGGCCACAAAGGAACTGATAGTATCATGGATACGAAATAATATATGGTTTTAATTTTGGTTAGCAAAAGATTTTGATTTTAAGGTTGTAAAGACCCGTTAGGGCATATGAATTTATATTAATTATATTATTATTTCTTTTATATTTTATATACAGGTTCAAGAAAGATTTGATGTAAAACATAGTACAAACGCGCACATGAATGTGTATGGAGGGATGAATGATCCAATAAAATATTATAACACTTACCTAATAAGAATAGCGATATGTGACCCGAAGTCGTTCCCTGAAACATAAAGAAAGAATTAGAAAAAATCAATAGTTTGGTTTACATACTTACCATGAATAAAAGTTACAGCATCAGCTTGTTAAAATCCTAAAAAAGAAAAGATTATTATGATTTTACCACAATTATTGCTTCGTAAAATACTTACCATAGTTTTGATCCACAGAGATCCGATCCAGACTGAATCTGGAAAAGAATACCCACAATTGAGTTTGTTATGTTAAATTATAATTTCAGTGAGATTGATCCACATTTGTAACCCGAGGGAATAGAAGCATGAAACTATCCACAAACAAAGGGAACCACTTTGAGAGAAGCTTCGAGAACCTTCTCGAAGCTTTTTGGCGGGAAAACGCCACAATCCGACATAGTTAGTTACGGCCGACATATTTAGTTACCGTCGACATGGGCTTCGAACGCCATGTTGAGTTGCGGCCGACATGTTTAGTTTTACCAACAGCATGGGCTTCGGTTGCCATGTTGAGTGAAGGTCGACATTTTTAGTGACCATACGGGATGGCGCGAGGTGCCGCGGAGTGATACCATATTGTGGCACACATTTACGAAGTCGCTTGACGATTGGTCGAGCCGATCACCCGACCAAAGGAAGGGATGATATATAATGGGCTCGCGCGCCATTTCG
>NW_012026798.1:3390051-3391009 GCF_000956235.1 Wasmannia auropunctata | reverse complement strand
ACAAAACAGAGGAACCACTTCGAGGGAAGCTTCGAAAACCTTCTCGAAGCTTTTTTGGCGGGAAAACGCCACAATCCGCCATAATTAGTTACGGCCGACATATTTAGTTGTTACCGTCAACATGAGCTTCGGTTGCCATGTTGAGTGGAGGCCGACATTTGTAGTGACCATACGGGATGGCGCGAGATGCCGCGGAGTGATACCGCATCGTGGCACATATTTACGAGACCGTGTGACGATTGGTCGAGCCGATCACCCGACCGTAGGAAGGGATGGTATATAACCGGCTCGCGCGCCATTTCGGTGGTCTTTTCCGGCGGATCAGTCTGTTTGCATATCCGTCTTTTCGGCGGATCAGTCTTTTCCGTTCTTAGTTTCGTTCACGTAATAAAGAACAGGACGCCCGTTGCGTAGTCCTGACGTGAGGAAGAGTCCCGCGTTGCAGTGTAATAATCTGAACGCGTAATAGTCGAACACGACGTTATTGTGAAAACCCGGTAATCAGTAGTGTGCGTGATAGGATACGAATTCCTCGGCTGTTCAGTGACGCGAGAGTACGGCGCGTGGTGAGACCGACGACTCACCGCCGTTTTGGAAAACCGTCGTGAACGCGAGCCGTGGTGCCTACGGCTGAGTCGTTTGTGGCCGACGACATTAACGATTACGGCTGAGGCGAAGACGCGACCGCGATTCGCGGATCGTGCAAATTGCGTGCGTGTGTATGACTGTGGGAAGTGAATGTGTGTTGTGCGCTAGTGAGACATATAATCAATAAACAAGATTTAAACAAATACTCTGAGTGAATAGAAAGCGCCCACACGATCCTGCTTCGTACCCGCATGATTTTCGTGTCATACATACATCCGGGGCGAAATTTCTGGATGCTGGCTGCGAGACAACACACCGGGGCATAAGACGATCATCGGTGGCAGTGGCACCTGTTGTACCTTCTTCGTGG
>NW_012026798.1:3388039-3389086 GCF_000956235.1 Wasmannia auropunctata | reverse complement strand
CATCGCCCTCCAAGGGCTATATCGCCGCATTGTCGGCTAAAATGTGAACAAAATCTGAAATAACTAAAATATGACCTCGTCACTTGCTCTCTGCAAAATTGTGATTAATTGTGACTGAAATAAATCAAATAAACTGAAATAACTATCGGATTCTTATCTCCGTGTAATTTGTGACTAATTCTATTCGTTTTCTTATTTTCAGGTAACCTGTGATCTCAAATGTGGTGAAAACTAAAAGGTGAGTATTACTCAGCGTATTTGTGACTCAATTTACTTGTTAATGATCTTTCTTTTTATTTCAGGTTCCTGTTGTCACGTAGACGGTGTTCTCGTCAATCTAATGTGGTACGTTCGCGAGGTAAGTATATTATCGCTCGTTTTGTGACTGATTGTTTTTTATTCATCTCGCAGGTACAGTTTTTCGGTCAACTTGTGACTCATCTCGCAAGAATATAAAATAAAGCTCTTTTCGCGTTATCGCTCGCACTCATGCACTCATTCACTCGTGCGCTTACAAAAATCTTAATCTAAGAATACATAATTGCCTCTTGAGCCTAAATCAAAAAATATAAAGTAAAAACACATGTTACATAACATCAAATAAAATGTGGCAAACGATTATAAAAGGTAGTAAAATCTCAAAATATAAAAAACTCAAAATAGAACGAATATTATGTAAAATAGATATGTCGCTGGCTGTGTAGTACCAGGTACTCAAATGCCGCTATGACTAGCTCGGCCATGTTTAAAATTAATAATGTGAACAAAAAATAAAATGCAAAGGTTGCGATACATTTGATCGCCCTTGCCCACGACATCTCTATTCGAGTTGTTTAATGACCGCGTCGCTATCGGGTATCGGTCCCCCGTTGGAATTCGCTGTTGCGACGGGCTGCGCCACAATTGGCGCGTGATATGACGAGCCTGTTGCCGCCTGAAGTTCCGCGACGAGCTTGTCGAGGTCGTCGCCGCTCCTATTGAGAGCCAGGCTGGGGCTCGGTTACGCTGCACTGTGACAGCGTCGATGTTTCTGCTTCCTCGCGTCCG
>NW_012026798.1:3387289-3387987 GCF_000956235.1 Wasmannia auropunctata | reverse complement strand
ACAATTGTTTGCCAACGATTATATTTATACACATCATTCAATGTACAAGTCGTATTGAGTTTTTCCTTCCGTAATATTTCCAGATTCAATTCCACAAGCAAATCCTTCACTCGCCGCCCTTCTTTGAAAAGATTCGAATTTTTATTTGATCCTTGTGATTTCAAATACGATTGTATCACTCCAAGCAACAATTTTAGCTGTCGCGCCACTGGCTGATCAATACTCCAAATCTCCTCCAAAATATCCGAAAATGAATATATATACTCAGACTGGTCCATGACTACTCGTTGAAATAGTGTTGGAGATCCACGAGGATCACGAAAAATATTCAATATCTCGTCGTCTTCGTCTAACTCACTTATAATGTCAAAATACCAACTATTAACAATTCATCACCGCTAATCTCATATATAAGGCTCTCCCCACCTAAAACATTATTGATATAATTTTTTTCTAGACGACTTACTTAAAATCGGTAGAATAATTATCTTACGAATGGTAAACACACATCATACATTAACTATGTAAACAAAATTAAAGCGCGTAAATAGCCTCATCGACCTTTGAACTGGTATACACATATAACCAAGTGAATTATATTCCACAACTCTATACCGCATCATCAGTGTACGGCGAATCGTACTACTGACAAGTGCTCGAAACAAGTGCAAGTGTATTAGTGTACGTGAGTGCATTCA
>NW_012026798.1:3385337-3387269 GCF_000956235.1 Wasmannia auropunctata | reverse complement strand
ATGTTGATCCGCTGCAGGTGGATGCCTCTCGAGAATGCTGTCGCGCGCGATGAGTCGAAGCGCGAGTCGCACGGCAAGGAAAAGAAAAAGAACGAATTATCAAGTACATTCGTTCTCTTTCTTTCCCTTGTCGCGCACATTCGCCGAGATAATCCCTCGCTGCTGCTGCTGCTCGTCCGGAGAATCCTCTCGGGGGAACCTGAAAAAAAAGAGATAAACAATTAGTGACAGATTGAAGGAGCGCGTTTGTATGTCAAAATGTCGCCGCTCTTTGGCAAGTCCTCGTTCGACAAAGCGGTGCATGCGACGAGTTCCGTGGCAAAAAGCAAGGTATCGATGTTCAATTCCGACATTCGATACCTTGCTTCTTCCCGCAGACCTCACCGCGAAAGATATTCCCTCGCTGCTGCTGGATGCCTACAGAGAAGTCTTGAATCCGATGAATATAAGTGCGTGCGAGTCGCGACGAGAGAGAAAAGGAGAACGAATAATCAAGTTGTACACTCGTTCTCTTTCTCTCTTTTGTCGCGCACACTCGCCGAGATAATCCCTCGCTGCTGCTGCTGCTGGATGCCTTCAGAAGTCTTGAATCCGATGAATATAAGTGCGCGCGAGTCGCGACAAGAAAGAGAAAGAAACCGTATGATCAAGTTGTACACACGTTCTCTTTCTCTTTCTTGTCGCGCACACTCGCCGAGATAATCCCTCGCTGCTGCTGCTGCGGGTCCGGAGAGTCCTCTTTGGGGAACCTGAAAAAAAAAAGATAAGCAATTAGTGACAGATTGAAAGAGCGCGTTTGTATGTCAAAATGTCGCCGCTCTTTGGCAAGTCCTCGTTCGACGAAGCGGTGCATGCGACGAGTTCTGTGGCAAAAAGCAAGATATTGATGTTCAATTCCGACATTCGATACCTTGCTTCTTCCCGCAGACCTCACCGCGAAAGATATTCCCTCGCTGCTGCTGGATGCCTACAGAGAAGTCTTGAATCCGATGAATATAAGTGCGCGCGAGTCGCGACAAGAAAGAGAAAGAAACCGTATGATCAAGTTGTACACACGGTCTTTTTCTCTTTCTTGTCGCGCACACTCGCCGAGATAATCCTTCGCTGCTGCTGCTGCTGCTCGTCCGGAGAGTCCTCTTTGGGGAACCTGAAAAAAACGAAATAAAAACAATCAGTGATGCATATGAAACGCGTTTGTACGTCAAAATGTGGCTGCTCTTGGTTAGCTAAAGACTTACCTTATCATTCGCCTCATATTCTACTTGCGCTTATCCGAACTGTGTGGAGCGCTTCTCGTGGTTGGAAGGTCATCGATCCCTCCTCAGAGAATCTAGGGTCTCCTCCAGTTTGCATGAGAACTTACCTTATTTTTCGCCTTTTCTCCTATTTCTCGTGATCCGAGGTGGAGCGTGTTCCGTGGTTGGAAGATCATCGATCCCTCCTCAGAGATTCTCGAGTTGCCTCCAGTTTGCATGAGAACTTACCTTATTTTTCGCCTTTTCTCCTATTTCTCGTGATCCGAGGTGGAGCGCGTTCCGTGGTTGGAAGGTTTTCGATCCCTCCTTTAAGAATCTAGAGTCTCCTCCAGTTTGCACGAGGACTTGGCTTACTTTTCGCCTTTTTTTCGATTTCCGCTGGTGGGAAGTGGAGCCCCTCTCGTGATTGTAAGGTGCTCGATCGCTCCTTCGAGATTCTCGAGTTGCCTCCAGTTCGCACGAGGACTTGGCTTACATTTCGCCTTTTTTCCGATTTCCGCTGGTGGGAAGTGGAGCCCCTCTCGTGATTGTAAGGTGCTCGATCGCTCCTTCGAGATTCTCGAGTTGCCTCCAGTTCGCACGAGGACTTGGCTTACATTTCGCCTTTTTTCCGATTTCCGCTGGTGGGAAGTGGAGCCCCTCTCGTGATTGTAAGGTGCTCGATCGCTCCTTCGAG
>NW_012026798.1:3381801-3385317 GCF_000956235.1 Wasmannia auropunctata | reverse complement strand
GACGTGTGCTCTTCCGATCTGTGAGATTCAAAATACGTGAAAGTCTCCACCCACTTTGACGTTCCGGAAGTTCACTCCGACACCGTGTAATCGCGCACAAACTCCCTGTACCATTCATTAAGATCTGTCGTAGGAAATAACTGACGATTTCTCGTAGAAACTAACTTTACGCTCGTGGGTTTATCTTGTAAAACAAACTCACCATTGAATATCGTATTTACTTTCAAACAAGCGTGTCTCTCTAAATTCTCACGCACGTGTTCCAATACCGTTTCCCTAATATCGTCAAGAAATAGAGGGGAGCGAGCAGGAAAGTTTTTGTGTACGTACATGAGTACGTCCACTCCCTACGGGACTAGTTCCCCATTAAGTGAAACAATGAGAGTTTCCCGCCAATATGAAACTAGGACCAGCGGGGTGAGGCACGTATGCGGTAACGAGTGGGGATAGCAAGACAGACAGTAGCGACATCTTGTGGCATACTACCTCATTGGAAGTAGCGACATCTTGTGGCATGCTACTTCCCGTCTTACCTCCCTACTTTCACCCGCACACGTCGCACCCACGCTGGCCCCCGTTCATTGATCGAGAACCCCTGTCTATCTACTAGAATTTATATTGCAAACTTAGTATATTTAAATTAATTTCAATTACTTTTATCAACTATTCTATGATACGGATGATACTTACATCAACGAATTAAGCATATGACACGATAATTGTGGAGACTTCCACACCTCACCTCGGGCACGATCGTAAAGGCGAGTACGCACCGCCGCGCGACGCGTTTCTCTCTCGGGTAGTAGAGAACGAATGGCGGACGTAGAGAGACGGCGAGCGCGAGAGTCGCACCGCCGCTAAGGACCACCACGCGACGCGTCTCTCTCGCTTGGCAGTGGCGAACGAACGTAGGGTGACGGCGAGCGCGAGAGAGAGTGTCGCACCGCCGAGCGACGCGTCTCTCCGTCGCGCGGCAGTGGCACGACCTATAGAGAGCGAGCGAGAGAGTCGCACCGCCGCGCCACGCGTCTCTCCGTCGCGCGGCAGTGGCACGACCGAGACGGCGAGCGAAAGAGTCGCACCGTCGCCGCGCCACGCGTCGTCGCGCGGCAGTGCCGAATGGCGGACGTATAAACGACGAGCGAGAGAGTCGCACCGCCGCGCTACGCGTCTCACTCGCGTGGCAGTGGCGAATGGCGAACGTACAGACGGAGCGAAAGAACAGTACGCACGGTAATTGTGGAGACCTCCACACCTCACCTCGGGCACGATCGTAAAGGCGAGTACGCACCGCCGCGCGACGCGTCTCTCTTTCGGGTGGCAGTGGAGAACGAATGGCGGACGTAGAGAGACGGCGAGCGCGAGAGTCGCACCGCCGCTAAGGACCGCCCGCGACGCGTCTCTCTCGCTTGGCAGTGGCGAACGAACGTAGGGTGACGGCGAGCGAGAGAGAGAGAGAGTCGCACCGCCGAGCGACGCGTCTCTTCGTCGCGCGGCAGTGGCACGACCTACAGAGAGCGAGAGAGTCGCACCGCCGCCGCGCCACGCGTCGTCGCGCAGCAGTGCCGAATGGCGGACGTAAAAACGACGAACGAGAGAGAGAGTCGCACCGCTGCGCTACGCGTCTCACTCACGTGGCAGTGGCGAATGGCGAACGTACAGACGGAGCGAAAGAACAGTACGCACCGCCGCGCGACGGGTAATCGTGGAGACCTTCACACCTCACCTCGGGCACGATCGTAAAGGCGAGTACGCACCGCCGCGCGACGCGTCTCTCTCGTTTGGCAGTGACGAACGAACGTAGGGTGACGGCGAGCGAGAGAGAGACAGTCGCACCGCCGAGCGACGAGCGCGCGGCAGTGGCACGACGTAGGCGAGCGCGCCGCGAGCGTCGACGATGGCTCCCCCCCCCCCGACATTCCTCGGCGACCAATAGAAACGCAGGATCGACGCTCTCTCTCTCTGTCGCTCCGACGCGGCGCATCGCTCTCGCGCGTCAGTCGCGAACGAACGATCGAGTGGGAGAGGGAGATAGAGTGCAACGACCAGAAACGGATCGCAAACGCGGATAGCAGAACGGTGGAAGAGTCATTCCCCGCAGTCGCGCGGCGCGCTGAATCGCAAAGGAGGGGGAATGCACGCGCGCTCGCTTCGCTCGAACGCTGCGGACTCATGCTCTCCCGTTCGAACCCGCGTCCACCTCCAACGGCGACGCAACCCCTCTTGGAGAGAGGTTAAGGTTCCCCAGGTGAGACAACCGCGACAAATCGCTAGAATCTGACTCCACACCATACACACACACACACGGTCGCGCCGAGAGAAATCAGCGAGAGAGCACGTTCGCACCCCCCATGCGACGAGCCGCTCCCTATTGCGCGCGCACAGGTATAACTAAGGAGGGGGAGGGAGAAGCTCGACAATGAGGAAACGTGAGTGCGGGCGACACCCTTCGCGCGAAACTCTCTTTATTTTTTTTTTACAAGGCGACGCTCGCCGTTTCAGGAGGTAGACCAGCCGCCGCCGCCGCCGTCACCACCAGGGAACAAGCGCTGAGACGGATGACTTGACAGGACGTCGCGAATCTCGTCCTCGATCGTTACTACGCCAGAGGAGAGGAATACTTTCGGCGCAGAATGGTGCGCATCGTCGAGCGACCGCCGAGGCACCAGCGGCAGGCGACGACCCGCATGATCCATCGCGCCGCGTCGTCGCCGAGGCGAGGGTCGTCGGTACGGCGGTGTATCGCGCGAGACTGTGGTACAGAAGAAATCGCGACGACGATTCTCAGCGAGGAGGTTGGTTCACTCTGGACGTGCGACTGTTCGGCGTTCGCGATTCTCGGGCCGTGCAAGCACATGGCCGCGGCAGGCCTGGCTCTCGCGAAACACTATCGCAAACCGGGATTGTACAGACCGTCCAAAGTGTGCGTCGACCGCGTGGACGAGCAGGATCGCTTCGAGAGACGGCTACGCCGAAAGACGCGGGAAGAGCTCATCGACACGATCCTGGGAGAACCGACGATCGCGCGACAGCTCGCCAGAAGGGAGGCCGAGTACGGGCCCGACCGCGATGACGACGACGGCGATTACCGCCGCGACAAGTACGACGATCTGAGGTATCCCAACGACGACGACGACGACGACGACGACGACGATCCCAAAGATCAGCTCGACGACGACAACGACGATTCGGATTACGCGGAGTGACCCGCAGAGCGACGGCGCGGTCGCGACGATTGCAACGCGCCCGCGCGAGCGCACGTGCCGTCGCAAACGCGCATCGTCTAGGAGGATCGACGGAAGAAACAGGTCACTCATGTGTGCGCGCGCACGTGTGTGTCTCGAAAAGTATCCACCGGCAGCGATCAACGCCCATGGACTATCTCGAACCACTCTCGCAGCGCGCGATCGAAGCGGCTCGACGGAGGGTCTACAGACGAGCCAGCTTCGCACATCCGCGACATCGATCGCGAAAGAGAGACGACGACGCGCGACAATCTCTCTCTCTCTCTCTCTC
>NW_012026798.1:3381053-3381781 GCF_000956235.1 Wasmannia auropunctata | reverse complement strand
ATTGCTTCGACTCGGGCTCCTTTACCGTGTTTCCCAGTGGCGATTGCATTTGGAAAACAGCATCGGACAGGAGCTCCGATATCTGAAGACCTTGGTGCACGGCGATGATGAATTGGACGGCCTCGCGTGGATAATTCCACTCATCGTCAGGCAGTACTTGTGCGCTCACTTTCGAGTGAACTATTTCGTTCACGGGTGGTCGCACAAGTACAACTACGACATCCAGCGATACATGTTTACTAATAAAACGGAGAGTCGCAGTATTGTTGGGAATCGCGTGCAACTCAGACCGATGTTGGATGGTTGGCCCGAGCAGAGGGGCGAACAGGTTTTGTTTCCCTTTTACGAAGAAACTGTCCAAGGAAGATTTGGACGGTTTTCGTCACATTGCGTTCGTCGGACACGTTGTTTGGCATCGGTGCAACGTGATCGCTGCTGTGATCGATCCCGCGAGACACGTGGAGGAGAAGGTAAAATTTATTATCACGTGCTGCGCAACGTGGACGTCGAAGCGACTGGTGGATAGAGAATTAACGCCTAACAACGTTACTCTAGTCCAGTGGACTTACCGCAACATTGAAACGGCCTTCTCCGTGGACGTCGTAATGCGGCGAGCGAGAAAAAACGGCACGCTCGGCAAGCTAATTGTGTCAAATACGGCGGTGGAGGTCGAAAGCGTCGTCTCTGCACTTTTGGACGATCCCATGAATCCATTTTGTGCGATCGTG
>NW_012026798.1:3380072-3381033 GCF_000956235.1 Wasmannia auropunctata | reverse complement strand
TGTTTAATTTCAGTCCGACGAGAGAGAGAGTCGTTCGATTTACCCCGCGAGAAACCTGGTTCGTCGAGAGAGTCTCGGTGCTACGAATCACGGAGCGTCCTTGCGCCGAACGCGGTACCGACGACGACCTCTCTCGAGCGGCTCCGCCAATCTCGTCGCGACTCGTCCGAATCTAGTTCGTCCTAGCCTTCGTATCGTCGCGGCGCTTCTTCCGGCGTCTCTTTTCTTCGCTTCCTTCTCGCAATCTCCTCGATGTCGCTGGGGCGCGAGAGAGTTCGACCGCGTTTCCAACGACGTCCTTCGCCCTCTTTGACGCGCGATTTTCAGCGTCCGCCTCTCGCTGCTCGCCGTTTGAGCGCGTGAAATTTCGACCGGACGGCGAGCTACCCCGCGATCGAAGTCATTTTTTGCCGGTTTTCGCGCGCTTTCGAGGTGAAGAAAACCTCGAGGTGAGAATTTTCTTTCGCCTCGATTACACATTATTGTTACTACTAATACAGAAAGAACCAACCAGGTCGCGCGGCGGTTCGCTCGGAGCGGCGGGGTCGGTACGCGCGGCGGTTCGTTTCGCGTCGACGAGGTTGGGGAGCGCGCGGCTGACCTCGCGCCGTTCGTCACCCTCTCGTGCGCGCTCGGAACGGACCCCTCGCGAAAGAAAGAATAGAGACGAAAATTCCGGGGAGTCCGAGTGGACGGTCGGACCGCGCACGTCGCTCGGTCCACACGCGCCGAATTTCGTCGGCGTGTCCTCACGCGGAGTGTCTCGCGCGTTCGTCGAACGCGGCGTGTTCGCCGCCTCTCTCTCTATCGCGCTTCGTCTCGCCCAAACGATCGCCGCGGCTCGCGACCGTGGAGCGCGGTCCTGCCCACCCCCTCTCTCGGCGCGATTCTCGCGGAGGACGCTCGTTCCGTTTCACTCTCTCTCTATATTGCGTCGCACTCCTCCGCGAGGCCGACACGT
>NW_012026798.1:3379586-3380052 GCF_000956235.1 Wasmannia auropunctata | reverse complement strand
CGCTGAAATCATCCGGGCCTATGGTGTAGGTGCCGGGTTCCAGCGGGGAAATTTGCTGAGGGAACTGTGCAATCAAAGATTCAAGAGAATCGTGTTCGCCGGTGTAATAATAGAAACGCGGGCGAGCCGGTGGAACCTCCCCAAAAACTCCACGCTTGCCGTGGAGTTCGCCGGGGAAGCGGGCCGTATCTCGGACTCGTCGCGCTCTAGATCGACGGTCACGATCGAGAACGCGGGGGAAGGAACACGGGGTTCCTCAGGAAGAGAGGGTCCTGGTGAATAGGAAGGCGATGGAAAAGAGAATGTAGGGGAGGGTGACCGAGGAGGGGTGTCTGGAAATATCCTATACGTCAATTGGGATGACGCGGAAGGAGGCCGAGGAAGAACTTCCTCGGGAGGCGGGGAAGGACAATTAGCCGGAGGAGCGGTCGGCGATGGTGGGCTTGCAGGCTCCGCGTCCTCCTGG
>NW_012026798.1:3377758-3379566 GCF_000956235.1 Wasmannia auropunctata | reverse complement strand
TCGCGAGGTGTGCGAAAGCGATAAGCTTTATCTTTTTTGTTTCAACGTACTTATTTATTGTATTCTTTTTTTACGTATTTTTTATTTTTGGTTTATTTTATTTTATTTGACGTATTTCTTATCGTTTTTTTATTTTTGTTTACGTCATTCTTTCGTTTGTCCGCAACGCGTCTTTCATTTCATTTCTCTGCGTAAATCTGCGTTTCGGACATACGTATAGCGTTAAGTCTTTTTTTCTTTTTATCCGTGCGTTCTTCTATTATTCATATAGCGTTAAGTGTTTCCGTAGATCTCTGCCACTCGGTCCGGAGTGTTAATTTATTAAGTTTTATTTTCTATTCAATCCTTTTTCTCGCGTTTCGCAAGGAAAGGACGAGGTCTACTTTATTAACAGAAAAAAAAGTGAAAAAACCAAAAAAAACGGCCCTTTTCAGGGCCACTATCCCCGCCGATCTGTGGCCGCCACCTTGACGTGGTGGCGGGGCTTACGCGCGTCTCTTCGGGGGACGCGCAAACTAAGAGCGGCCACATATGTAATTTCTTATTTTTTCATTCTTGTTTAGTAGACGTGTACGCGATGATTGAATAAATGCCGCGAGACAGGAATGAGCGTGGAAATGTGTGTCTGTTAATAAATTGAGCGCACTTGTGCACGAACACCGTTTATTCTTTGACGCGAAACTATTTACAATATTTACAGAGGTAAGCGCGATCCGATGCACCGCACAAGAGTGCAAATTGCCAATCAGATCGCCTTACGAAAAACGAGAATAAGAGTATCGTTGCTAGGCTTTAGCGAGTGCTAGAAAAAGGGAGTACAAGCCGCGTTACCGAATCGTTAGCAAGTGCTGCGAGGGTCGGTTGCGAGAAGACTGCCTCAAGCAGCGTCGCACAGTGGTTCGAAACACGAAATTCGCGCTCAAAAATATTTTTTATTAATAAATCAACATAATACTATTTGAAAACAGAACTGAAGTATGAAAAACCATTTTTGACACAAAAAGTACCTTAAAAAACCCAATTTTGCAACTAATTGTTATAAAAAAATTATTAAAATATTACCGGAGAAACAAATTGATTACGCCAATCGATTCTACGGGAAAAATGACTAAAGAAATATGTATAACTTTTTCTTAAATCATTATTGATTTATGTAAAAAAATAAATAATATTCGATTTGTTGAATTCTTGTTCTCACAGCTAGACCGATAAAATTTCTTGTAGCAAAAAAATATTTTTCACAAAAAATTACAAGATTTGTTTCTTTTTTTATGGAATTGATTGGCGAAAATTAGTTTTCCTCTACAGTAAATTGAAAGTTTGGAGAATTTTTTTATTTAACGATACCTACAAAGCAAGAGACCTCTTCCGACCTCATGAAACTATTACAAGCACATAATATGGAATGTAACAATGATAAATAAATTGAGTTTAGCTGCGGCCATCCGCGGCTCTTCAAGTAATATTGAGGCGTATTTGTTGGATGTCGGTGCAGGAGTGGTGGTCGCCGCAATGAAGAGACGTTTCGTTCCTTGGTACTATTTACAATTTATTCTGTTACTAACGTATTTACAGGTATGTGTACAAGTGATCTTGTGTATTTACAGGTATGTATACAAGTGATCTTGTGGGTTGTCGTTTTTGTGGCCCTAAAAAGGGCCGGTGGCTCGCCGCGGTCTTAGGCTGGCGGCTTACGCGGGCCCCACGCTATGCTGGGCTGTGTGCGTGTAAAACTCCACAGCTGTTCTCTATGTGGAGTCTGAGTGGCCTTATCGTAGGCGTATATCTCTGCCGTCTGTGCCGCTGTT
>NW_012026798.1:3376355-3377738 GCF_000956235.1 Wasmannia auropunctata | reverse complement strand
GACTTGGCTTACTTTTCGCCTTTTTTTCGATTTTCGCTGGTGAGAAGTGGAGCCCCTTTCGTGATTGTAAGGTGCTCGATCGCTCCTTTTGAGAGTATCTAGAGTCTCCTCGAGTTTGCACGAGGGTGAAAGACCTGTCTCTCTTGTACGCAGTGCGTCCGTCGAGTCTGTCGATTTTTTTCTGTCTCGTCGAGTCGCGATAATGGATATCACGGCACATTATTCGCGATATCCCGAAGTGGAAGTTGCTTCTCCGCCTCCGCCTCCTGTCCTCCACGAACCTGTCCAAATCGGCGCGGACGATGTACAGGTGTCGTACGACGTGGACTCAATTTTAACTCTATGTCGTTCTCTGGAGCCGTACAATTGCGAGATTCAGGCCAAAATCGACATGTATCCGAAGTCGATCACGCAATGCGAAAACACAAAAATAACGAGTGTTCTAGAGCAGAGGGCCAAGCTGTTCCCTGTAGAGCGGCGCCGACCTGATGTCATGCAGGACGAGGACGTGCTACGAGGGGCACGCAAGGTCTGGCATGAGTTTACCATCGGCACCATCGACAAGCAGCCAGTTTATCTGGTATTTAAACTGGATAGCGTCGAGAGCGACTTCTTTGTCGTCAATCGCCAACTCGCACCGCCACGCGGCGGTCGAGGTCGGGGCAAAGCCTGTCTGGACGGCCACCTTCGCGCGGCCTGCTCCGCTTTTATGCTTCACGTCATCGAAGCCGCGGCAAAAAGACTTCCCGTCGACACGGAGACCTCTAAGACAGGGTTTCGAAGCGTAATGATGGAGGTTCAACGTACCTATTCAGTGAACGCTGCAGACTTTGCCCTTTTCGCCAGGCTAGTCACCGACGTCATGCGCGAAACCGATTTGGCCTATACGTGCGGTATGGTGTACGCACGTTTCTACACGTGTGACCACGGTCTGCGTACGACGGGAGAGAGGGCCGAGAAGTATTTACTCAATTTGCTGGACATGACGCACGCGCAGGTCGACGTTATCCAGATCCATCGCGCGAATCAATTGAAGCTGCGTCGAGGCGACGACGAGCCGATTCTGGTCATGTTGACGGATCAGCGATTATCATCCATCTTCCGCGGCAGCGTAAAGTTGGGTGATTCGAAATTGAAGCTATTTAAGATCGGCTTCGATCCCAACGTCGGTTACTTCGCGTGTCAACAGTCGCCGCCGCCGTCGGCGCGCGTCCAGCGTCATCGCGTAACCTTCGTCCAGGCCTATAACTCAGCGGCGAAGATGGCCGACGTACCGACGTCCGGGTCGTTACTGGCTTATATATATTCGCGGGGATACCGCGCGCTGCCGCGCTTCGACGACGACGCGAGCGGTCGGAACACGACATTTATTCGACAACGCAA
>NW_012026798.1:3374751-3376335 GCF_000956235.1 Wasmannia auropunctata | reverse complement strand
TATATTCAAAAATACAATAAGTCAAAAGACGTTAACCGCGACCGAGCGTACCGAGAACGCGCAATGCAATTACCGAAATGCTGAGCGCTGATGCGGCAACGCGTAGTAATAAGTACGCGCAACGATAAGCCGCGGGCGGTCAGTCTCTTAAGTCCGTCTTTTTCACGCTCGATCACGACGTTCGTGTCGTGAAAGTTATTCTGTTTATATTAGTAAAGGTGAAGGTGTTAAACAAAATAAAGTCTGTGAAATTAAAGTGAATAAAGGTTATATATTTGAATATCAAAGATTAAAGGTGTCGGAGTGATTCAATTAATAAGTGTAGTCCCGTTCCCCCGCGGAGTCGAATCCTCTTCTTGTGCCCCTCAACCCCCGGGCACAACACACATTTTGCCTTGCATGAAATAGATTTAAACCTTGCCTTATCTTTTTTCTAATTATCTCAGCGTTCTTTTCATTCGCTTTGCAATGAATTTTCGTCGGAGAAAGCTTCTAAAAGTTTAATAAGTAGACCGAAATATTTTGTCTTTATCTTTAATCAAATACTTGACAACTTGTATGATCTTGTATTTGTTTTTGGACAACTTTTATTTGTTAAAAAACTATTTTTGATTTAAGAAATATTGAGATTAGTATAATTCTGTGTCGTTACTTAGTTTATGGTCTAGGATTCTTTCTAGTATATTCATAGAAATGTGCAGCGCGCACATTTCTCAGTAGTTGGCGCTGTTCGCCAACTATCTTTGTAACGCACTTCTCTTTTGTACGCTGCGTGCGGAAGTTCCTTTTTTGTTAAAGAAGCCTCGTGTATAGAACACCAATAATACATTAAATGTATTATTTATTGTAAACTGTGTTGAGTGATCTGTTTCTTCTCTCTATCCCGTATCAACGATTCGATCCATTCTAGCTGATGATTGGAACACTGCATAATCTGTTCTTAAGAAATTCTAACAAGAAATATATAAAAAATCATATTTACATGACAAATCTGTTGAGCTATAGTATTAATTTCAGCCAAAGTAAATCTGTCTTTTCGTATATGAAGACGGGTATACAGCGATATGCCTCTACATACATTTGTAAGAAATCGCCAGGAATCGTCAGTCTGGCTAGTGATATTTCCCGCTAGGGGATATCTAGTCTTAAGTTGGTAACAGATGGCGCGTCTGTTCCGCGCCACCTAGTCCTGACCCCGTGACCGCTCAGCGATTGGCGGAGCCGAAAGGCGACTCTGATTGGCGCTCGAAAGCGATCGTCAGGATGCTGTCGCTACGGGAAGACGGCAGCGAAGTCTTTTGTCGGAAGTCGAACGTGTAAGATATTGTACGCCATGCCTCGTGACATGGCCCCGGTTGTTACTGTCGAATAAAAGAGTGTTAAGTGAAATTGCCTTTACTGTGAGTCTTCCCCAAATATCTCCCGTGTCCTTCCTGATTTCTCTAACCCCCCAACTGCCACCCTGCCGCGGTAAAATTCTCCAACCGCTCACTTTTCAACTCAGAAGTGGGATATACCCTTCCTCCTCTATCTCCTTCGGGCAAATACAAGGCCCATCGTTTATCCTTCCTGACTCATGGTGTC
>NW_012026798.1:3372696-3374701 GCF_000956235.1 Wasmannia auropunctata | reverse complement strand
CAAGCTAATTGTGTCAAATACGGCGGTGGAGGTCGAAAGCGTCGTCTCTGCACTTTTGGACGATCCCATGAATCCATTTTGTGCGATCGTGCGTTTGTGCGTTTACTTTGGCATCCTCGAGGAGGAGGAGCAGCAGCAGCTGATGCGCGATGCGTTGGTCCAATTTGTCCAACGACATATCGAGATTTTCCCGAACGCGCTTATGGGCAAAAAGGTTCGCGAGGAAGACAAATTTAGGTGGTACGTCGTTTCGAAGGAGGAAGGCGGCGTTTCCATCGCGGCATTGCGCCAACGAATCGGCGAGGCGAGAGGAACGCGACGCAGTCGACGTCGAAGCGTCGTCAACAAGGCGTCAACGACGACGACGACACCTGCTGCCTCGTCCTCGAGGCTCGTCTCTCGAGACGCGACCACTTCGCCGCAGGCGCCATCGCCGGCGGAATCGGAATTGGGAGATGCGGGAGAAGGATCACCTTTTCCCGTATCTCCCAATTACTCGCCGGATCTCGCGGCACACTCCGCAGTTCGGCGAATGCTTGCTATGGGCGCGTCCACCCCGCGACCGTCAACGTCCAGGGCAGCAGCAGCAGCAGCAACAGCACCCTCGATCGATCGTTCACAACCACGTCGTGGACGACCGATCAAGAGGCGTCCGGGCCCGAAGAAATCCGGTCAAACCACGGTGAAAAGAGCGAAGACATTGGCGGGACCATCCGGTATTTCATCGTTGGTAAGAACACCTGCACTGACCGCGACGACGACGCCATCGGCGGGACCATCCGGTATTTCGTCGTTGGTAAGAACACCTGCACTGACCGCGACGACGACGCCATCGGCGGGACCATCCGGTATTTCGTCGATGAAAAGAACACCTGCACTGACCGCGACGACGACGCCGACGACGCCGACGCCGTTGTTATCGCTGTCACGTTCGACGGCTCCGAAACGCGTGTCCATTCTCGACCACCGACGCATCGACACTGATCCATGCAGAACGCCATTCATGTGGCATTTGAACTGGAGACGGTCTTCGTCGCAGCAGCAGCCTTCTCGTGACGACGACGACGACGCGGCGGTAATGGTGCCTATGTTGACGTCCATCGACAAATATCTCGGTGGTGTGTCGAGCAGCGGCGCGATCAGCGCTTCCAGAGTGGAGAGGGCGCTGCAAGTGGAAGAGATCCGTCTCGAGACGGGACTAGCGGAGGAGGAGGTACAGCAGCAGCGGCGTCCATCGCAATCGACCTGCGACGACGTCGTGAGGGCTCTGAGGCAGCGCGGCGTCGTTGTCGTTCCGCGTCGCGGCGGGGTGGATAACGCGACGCGCGTTTCCGACGGCGGCCAGGAGTCCAGGGCGGTTGCGGAAACGCCGCGTCGTTCGACGCAACGACGACGACGACGACGGTTGCTTTCGAGTGGGGCAGCAGGGACCACGATGCGCGTGACAAGAGCCGTGAGTCGCGCGTTAAGGCTCAGCGGCATTACGCTGATACCGCGCGTGGCGTGCACGCGTGTCGACGCGTTGAACGTCGGAGCCGCAGACGGAACGCTCAGCGCGTCCGCTTTTGAGAGGGCCCTTCAACTGGAGGAGGAGGCGAGGCGCGACTCGCCATTACGCGTGTCGTTGAACCGCTCATCGATCATCGACCTGACGACGCCCGTTAGTTGTGCGGAGGTCCGCGCAGCTCGGCGGTGCGCGTCGTTGCGCTCAGCATCGCGAGGTGTGCGAAAGCGATAAGCTTTATCTTTTTTGTTTCAACGTACTTATTCATTGTATTCTTTTTTTACGTATTTTTTATTCTTGGTTTATTTTATTTTATTTGACGTATTTCTTATCGTTTTTTTTATTTTTGTTTACGTTATTCTTTCGTTTGTCCGCAACGCGTCTTTCATTTCATTTCTCTGCGTAAATCTGCGTTTCGGACATACGTATAGCGTTAAGTCTTTTTTTCTTTTTATCCGTGCGTTCTTCTATTATTCATGTAGCGTTAAGTGTTTCCGTAGA
>NW_012026798.1:3370143-3372676 GCF_000956235.1 Wasmannia auropunctata | reverse complement strand
TCCTATAATCAAGTTACCTTCTTTTAATATGAAAATAAATATGCGACGAAGAATGAGAAGGAGAAGAAGGAGAGAAAGAGAAAGAGGAAGGGGAAGGGGAAAGGAAGCAAAAAATGACTAAAGAAATATGTATAAATTTATATTAGTTTATTAAGTAAACATATGAATACACACACATAAAGAAATATGAATATATCACAAAATATATACCAAAAACTATAGTATATTAATTTAAAATGTGTCGTCCTCTGAATCTTCGCTAATTTCTGAACACTTAGATTCATTTTCTATTTCACGTTCCATTTCATCTAGAGGTATATTTATTAATTTTATAACTTCTGTGTCCAGTTTCTTTTTAATTCCTTTTTTTGCGTGGTTAAATGAACTTAAATATGGGTCAGAACTTAACAATAACCTGTAAAATAAATCTTCATTTGTTTTTAAATTATTATATTTCCTTGTATGATGTTCACGATAATATCGAATCTCTTTGTTTTTAGCTTCTTGAGCTTCTTCAGATAGCTGTCCTATAGGAAGAATGAAATTTTTAATTACCGTAGATCCATGAATGAGGATTTTGTGCATTGAAACGGGCATATGGTACCAATTATATAACGAGACATATTTTTTAGCTGTCTCTAAACAATATTGTTCAAATTCATTATATTTTATTTCGTACCCAGAATTAATGGCTTTTAAAATAGCACCACATCTCATAATAAGATCTTTGTCTATATCAGTAATTTCTGCTGATAATGAAGGATTAGAAAAAAATCTTCTTGCGCTATTACCATCATTAGTTGTACCATATCCGGGTTTAGGAACATCAACAAGAAGACCCATTTTTTTGCGAAATCTATCTTGTATTAATTTCTTTCTATTTTGACAAATCTGCTTATTATCCTTTGTTATCTTCCACGACTTTATTTCTAATCTATAAGAAATATGCAAAAAGCATTCAAAAAAACGAATGTAAGCATGAAGAACTGATAAACCGAATCTGTACATCTCTGAATTCTCTGGCTTTTCCTGTATATATTTTATATTATTCATTTGCGAAATAGTTGCATTACAAATGTAACAACGCATTCCAGAAGCACCTGATAATGCATTGCATACTTTTCCATCTATCATTGTTAGAAGTAACGAAAAATCGATCACTCCTAATAGAATTATATGGATGCAAATCACTAATTTGTTTATTAATACATTGCTCTTCTTCTTTAGAAATTTCTTTAGATTCTTGTATCCACTGCATTCTTATTGGCCTACAATAGTTTGTAGATGAGGGTTTAGGATTTTTCCAGATTGCATCATTAGTAACAGAATCAACTAATTGCAGAGGAACAAGAGAAGTTACAAAAATACTTTCACCATGTAATATTTCAGTTTCAGATTTGTGTTTATAGATCGAATAGCCAGAGCTTCCATCGAAACCCCATTTACAATATAATATAAATTTATTGTTAGAAACAGTATCTTTGTTAGATAATGATTTTATAATGCTTTCGCAAGTTTTATTAAGCAAATTTTGCAATGAAACTTCACATTTATTGTTTGAAATAATAATTCCTTCGGGATAAAATTGTTTTTTACAATGTATAACTTTGTAATATGATGGATACAAATTATGTCCATGAGAAACAGCAGAAGATCTTAGCATATTATAGGAATGTTTAGATAAATTTAACGATATTATTAAGGAAAGAGCTTCTTCAGACGAAAGGGGAAAGGAATTGTATTCAGAAGTTTTCCATTTTGCTAAAATTTGTTTCGATCTTGTAGGCGATGTTGATGTGCTTTCCATCAATAATTTTGCAGACGCAATATCACCTTCTAATCGTAATTTCGTAGCAGTAGCAAACGTCAATTCGGAAGTGGAAACAGATTGACAAAGTTTCTCCGTTTTTCGGCGCTTGCTCATTTCAGAACATTCGTCAAAATTTTTCATTGGACGACCTCGTTTTTGTTTTACAGAAGAAGTACTCGGAAGACAACGAAGAGCTATCATCAGAGAAAATTTTTGAGAGCCAAGATTCATATTTTTTCAAAAATGTCTTATTACTTCGATGACATTCTTTCCACTTTCTGAAGTAGGGACAAAAGAAATGTTTTATTGTGTACTCTACAAGCGTTTGCGTTACTTGCTCATCTCCGTTAGTGCAAAACTTTTCTTTTAAAAAATCATGTACATGACTCTTCTTCTCTTCTACATCAGAGTAATTTGTCATTAAATTATGTAACATCAAACGTGTTATCTCAATTTCTGACATAGTAGATTTTAATATTATGTATTTTAAATTTACTACTGCATGTATTAGAATGTAGCAAAAATTTGCTAATTGTTAGCTAGATAGCAAATAACTCTTCCTCTTTACCAATTTCTCTTTAAATGTCCAGTCAGACGCGCTAATAGCATTTGACGCATACGTGAAAGCGAAGTAGTAAACTAGCATACACCAAGCATGAGCCAATTATATACCATATACGCAGGAAAGCTCCTCACTCCATAGTGCAGCGCTTCCTTTCCCTT
>NW_012026798.1:3369552-3370093 GCF_000956235.1 Wasmannia auropunctata | reverse complement strand
TATAAAACTATGCGTAATATATTCTTTATTTATGTTTTTGTACTTACTTGGTCTTCTAGCATCGTTTAGAGCAGCGACTGGAACGGCGGCGGCAGCTACAGCGTCGACGATGGCTGGAGCGGCGGCGGCGCGGGCGGCTGGAGTAGACAAACTTGCTCTCAACTTTATCAAATATTCTTTTTTGATCTGTATTCAGTTTTAAAATCATTTAAGATATATCAATTTCCTGTTTGTTTCCAAGATCCTTAAAATCTTGCATTTATCAGCTTCAACATTTAGGACACTTATTGGATTATCAGGATCATCTTGAGACACATTTTGTTTTTCTAAATCATCAAAATATTGTTGAAGCAATTGCTTCGCAGTTTCAAATGCTTTTTGCATATTCTTCTAATTTTTCATGATACTTTAATGCTTTTGTAAGATGTAATTTTACCACGTGAAATGATTCTGCATAAGTATCACATCCATTTTTAAGATCTTCTATTTTCCGCCATGGTTTAAACATAAGGAGTAATGAATAGAAATAATTTTCCGGCCG
>NW_012026798.1:3368209-3368722 GCF_000956235.1 Wasmannia auropunctata | reverse complement strand
TTTTTGTAATATTATTTTTATTTTTTTAGAATTTTGTAGAATTATGTAGAATTATGTAGAATTTGTCCATCTGAGAATGCAATAAAAAACTACAAAAATTGACAAAAGTGTTCCAATTCTAGCATTTTTATGTAGATTTTTGTAGTATTTTTTAAAATCGTGTAAAATTTCATAGATTTTCTCAGTTATTTTCTGTAGTTTTTCATAGAATATTTTAATTTTTTTAAAAATTTGTAGAAATTTTTCCGCCAGGGGTATTTTAAATTTACTACTGCATGTATCAGAATGTAGCAAAAATTTGCTAATTGTTAGCTAGATAGCAAATAACTCTTCCTCTTTACCAATTTCTCTTTAAATGTCCAGTCAGACGCGCTAATAGCATTTGACGCATGCGTGAAAGCGAAGTAGTAAACTAGCATACACCAAGCATGAGCCAATTATATACCATATACGCAGGAAAGCTCCTCACTCCATAGTGCAGCGCTTCCTTTCCCCTTCCCCTTCCTCTTTCTC
>NW_012026798.1:3367734-3368189 GCF_000956235.1 Wasmannia auropunctata | reverse complement strand
TATGAGTTTTAAAAAAACTGCTTTTTTCAAATTGCTGGAAAAAAACCAGAAAAATTTCGGTTTTTTTCCGAAAAATTAGTTTTTTTGCGAAAAATTGCTGTATAAACGATATACTACCTAATTTTTAATATTTTTTATTATATTAAATATGAATTGAGATTCAGAAAGTAATGTAAGTGATTTATTTTAAATTGCTCGTTAAAATGTGTAAATTTTTTATTTAAATTATTGTAGATATAAGCTTATAACTCTTATATGTTATAACTCTCGTATTTTATAGCATTATTATAAGATACCTCGTATAAACGCTGGAATTAATAATAAGTTAATTTTTATGTTTGCATTTGATTACTGTATTTCTTGAGGTGAAGCTTATTTATTGTTAAATAAACTGTTTTAGGAAACGCAATCCTAACAACTAGTGTAAAGATTAATTTAAATTGATAATTTTTTTA
>NW_012026798.1:3361682-3362769 GCF_000956235.1 Wasmannia auropunctata | reverse complement strand
TCATATAAGTGTCAAGTTAAATCGATATAAACAAATCTATTGCGGAAACAGTCTGTTTACGTCTAATCATAGAAATATTTTCGTTCGAGGAGTTTCTCTGTTAAAAAAAATCGATAGAAAACGATAAGAACCAATATAGGATCTGACAAATATTTTATTGTGTCCTATCGTATCTATCGTTCCACTTTCTCTGTTCCGAAAGAAATTGTTATCATTTCCTATTATTTTCTATCATTAGCTGATAAAAACAATTTTAATCGTTGAAATATCGATAGAATGTCTACAGTAACTTATCGTTTTGATAAAATTTATCATAAGTAATTAAAATGTTATCCTAATGAATTGTTTATACATGATAACCTTTTTATCGTTCATAACTACAACTAAAACGATGTTTTTGAACGATGATTAAAAATGATGATTAAAGATAGAGGTAAATATGCTTGAATTGTAAATACTAAAATAAATAATAAAATAAAAATATACGAATTTTGTAATTATCATAACATTTAATTTAACTTCCAGGTTTTATATATAAAAAAAAAGAACGAAATCGCAGAAAGGAAAAAAGGTGAAATAAGGAGATTTAATTAAATCTTTACCATTAATATTATTTAATTATGCATAATATGAAGTGAATACATCTTTACAAATTATAGTATAAATAAAACAATAAAATCACAAAATTGTGTTAAGAATATTGTTTATTATTGTTATTATTTTTGTCTTTTAGAGTAACAATAATATAATACATTAATATAATATTATATAATATTATATAATATTATATAATATTATATAATATTATATAATATTAATAAAATTACAAATAATGTAAATATCATATTTATGGTTCAAACTGATTACAAATATGATCATTAAAAAAATGTATGCAAAGAGATTGCTTATACTATTTACACAAGTTATAATAGCAATATTGCCGCAAATATCGCATGTTGCTTTTAAATGTTTTTAAAACAAAAATTGACTGGTGTATCAAATTCATTTGGTTTAATATCTACATAACCACTTTTATGCCAAGCATACTGAAATAAATTTTGAAATCTTGGAGATGAAAATAGATCGG
>NW_012026798.1:3361274-3361662 GCF_000956235.1 Wasmannia auropunctata | reverse complement strand
TATCCCCTGTGTGCCTTGTCGACTCGTAAAATTTCAATGTTGTATGGTCTCTTTGGTCTGCTATATCATCGTCGTCATCTTCTTCTTCGCAAAATTTCAATCTTATCCCCTTTCGTCTATAATTTATAATTTTGTCGCCTTTGTTGTGCCGTCTTTTTTTTCGCTAAATTTTCGTAAAATTTCAATGTTGTATGGTCTCTTTGGTCTGCTATATCATTGTCATCGTCTTCTTCTTCGCAAAATTTCAATCTTGTCCCTTTTTTCAATCTTGTCCCTCGTCTCTCTTTTGGCTTTCTCGTTTCTCTTACGACTTTCTCGTCTGTTTTTCTGCTTTCTCGTCTCTCTTACAACTCTCTTGTGGTCATCGTCGAAGAAGTGAGTGTCTACA
>NW_012026798.1:3348380-3348812 GCF_000956235.1 Wasmannia auropunctata | reverse complement strand
TAATAATGATTTCATTATCTGTTCGAGGAAGATCATAAAGCCTTTTTATGTTTTAATTGTTTCAAAAATTTTTATCAAATGCAAACGCATTAACTTATGTTCAAATTTTACTTTATCAGGTTTAATATTAAATAATAAGGACTAGGACTTGGATCCTCTCCCAATGAGGCCATCGCTTTATAAAAGAACAATGCGAAGATTTCCCCTCCCGTAAAAAAAAACTTATATATTTTATTACACATTAAAGGATGTCTCTATTCCAATCCAAGTAGTAGTAACTTTAAAAATCTACTAAATTAAAAAAAAACTCAAGTGATACTATAATTTTTATACGTAAAATACTTAACACTACAAAATGCATGATATCAGTACAAAATTACCTTTTTAAAAAAGGTAAAAAAGGCGCTAAGAGTACGCATTCTTTAAAAAAAA
>NW_012026798.1:3347534-3348360 GCF_000956235.1 Wasmannia auropunctata | reverse complement strand
TAAATTGAGACGCCTACAGCAAAAGTAACCTAACTGTCAAAATTTGATTTATAAACTTAAAACGTTATTAACTTATAAAATCATTAATGTTTTCAAATAAGAAACTCAATTTCGATAATTAGATATTTTTGCAATAAGCGCATCAATTATGTCAATATTTAAATGTGAGTCAATGGACAAGGGCACCCCGCAATCGCGCGCGCAATGTACGTACCATGCCTGAGCGCGCGAATTTCAGACGCCGTAATAGGATAACTTTAATCGATTATAATTTGAAAAGTATTGTAGCCTCGACATTTTCATATAAGAGTTTTCGTCTTAGAATGCTCTCTAGAATCTGCCAGTGAAAGGACATACGACCTTTCTGGGACACCCTGTATATGGATATGTTTGAAAATAAAAATAAAAGCAATTTTTTTTTTAAATGTGATTTATTTATTTAGCTCCTATTCTAATTCAATTGTCGAGAGGAATGGTTACATGGTTTTTTTTTCTTTTAATTAACGTGATAATCCAAAGTATAGTGTAACTATTTCGCAGTCAATTATATTGTTACGATCGAATGAGTCGCTATTGCGAATTGTGAGTGGAATATTTACAGGTTCTGCGACAGTGGCTGCTATTTCGAGGAATTGCGATAATTTTGCGTCTATGTTATCAGTTAATGTGTTTAATGCCGTAACGAGTCGATTTACGCAATATTCTAGATTGAACATAGTGATCACTGTTTTTTCCGGCATGGACAAACGGACATTGGATGTTTCGAGACGTAAAATCGACATGTTGTTAATTTTTCCGAATCGTAGTATGATGTTGCCAATGTAGA
>NW_012026798.1:3337154-3337538 GCF_000956235.1 Wasmannia auropunctata | reverse complement strand
TTTCGTCATAAAGTAGTTATCATTATTTACGTGTTAATATTATTTAAATAATTATCAATGTGTAAATTTTTTATTAACACATACGTATATGTTTATTAAGTATCTCCGGTAAATATTTTGTTAACATAGATATGTAGACAACAAATAAATATCTAATAGATATCTTTGGTAGCTGTTTAGTGAATATGGATGTGTAGATAATTATTAGATATCTACTAGTTAACCATTGTTTAGTAGACGTGTACGCGATGATTCAGTTGATACCGCGAGATGGGAACGAGCGTGGAAATATGTGGCTACTAATAAATTGACCGTACTTGTACACGAACACTTTTTATTCTTTGACGCGAAACTTTGCTATATACAATATGTACAGATGTAAGC
>NW_012026798.1:3336225-3337134 GCF_000956235.1 Wasmannia auropunctata | reverse complement strand
TCGAGCAATATCAATATCAATGAACAGCGACTCCTCTTTCTAAACTTTCTTGAAATTTATTTAATGTGAACGATGAAATAATTTTAGCTTCTCCAGTCTATTTCCACCTCTCCTTATTTGTTCCTTCCATCTTCGTAACTGACGTAGTGATGTTACTTTTCGAAACATATGTTTTACGTTTTGAAGCGACTTTGGTCTAGCCGTACCGTCAGGTTTCCAAAATTCTACGGCTCTTCTTTTATATTCGATTGGTATACCATTATTTATACATACCATTTCTTTAACATCATACGTTTTTTCTTCTCTTTCATTTTCTCTTTCCTCTTGTTCAATCCATTCTTTTTCTTCAATTAATTCCGCTTCTGGAATATCGAAAGAATTTTCAAAATCCAGGGACTTTTCTTCTTCAATTTCAAATTGGTTCTGGTACATTTCTTGCAGCATGGTTTTAATTTTATTTTTTATTTCCATTTCTGATTTTGTAATGGGAATTTTGGGCACATTTAAAAAAGTTGTAGTAAATAATACAATTACATTTATATAATACTATTACATTTCTCGGATTGAACATTTTGCTTCTAAAAAATTATAAATAATAAATTGTAATTATATAAACATCTTTAGAAACAAAAATAGTAAATATATTTAAAAAATAGTAATGCTTTATTGTATACATACTTTATTATCATTACTGTTTAGTAGACGTGTACGCGATGATTGGATAAATGCCGCGAGATAGGAATGAGCGTAGAAATGTGTGGCTACTAATAAATTGACCGTACTTGTACACGAACACTTTTTATTCTTTGACGCGAAACTTTGCTATATACAATATGTACAGATGTAAGCGCGAACCGATGCACGGCACCAGAGTGCGAATTGCCAATCGGACCGCCTTACGAAGAACGA
>NW_012026798.1:3334141-3336008 GCF_000956235.1 Wasmannia auropunctata | reverse complement strand
AAATAGTATTATGTTGATTTATTAATAAAAAATATTTTTGAGCGCGAATTTCGTGTTTCGAACCACTGTGCGTCGGCTCGCTGCCCCTTCCCCTCTCAGTACGGCCGAAATCTCGCCTCGGCACATCTGTCCGAGCAAGTGACAAACAAGTTGTTTTCGCAAATTAAAAAAAGGGGAGACAAATAAAGTCACTTGTCGGTCGTTTGACCATCGATCATGCCGTGTGGCAAGTTCCGAAGCGAGATATCAGCCGCTACCTGCGTGTTGCGCTAAATTTTAAGCTGGTTTCGAACATGCCGCCCGCCTCGTCAGCTGCGGCTGACGAAATTCGTGCCGCGGCGAGGCGCTCGGGCGCGCTGCGCGCGGTCACGTGCCTCGCCATCCTCAGCGTTTGCAATGTTAGCGCGTGATGCACCGGCACGCGAGTGTTGAAGAGCGAATTGTGCGATAGCGAATTCCCGTGACGTTGAGGTCGCGACCAGCGGCTCGAAACATGTTGCAATGCTTGTGTAACGTTGACCCGCGTTACTCGCCGTCGATCCGTGGTAGCAGTACCAGCTTCACGACGGGCCTTTGGAGACAGGTTGTCGCGGTTTTTAGGGAGACCACGCGAACCTGTCCGTCCTCTCCCGCGTGCACCTCCGTTATGCGGGCGAGTGGCCATTTACTCGGAGGGGTCGCTTCCCCTCGGATGAGGCACAGGTCTCCAACGTCGGGATTGGCAGTTGGTCGCAGCCATTTCGTTCTGGCGGCGATGGTTGGAAGGTACTCGCGTGACCATCGCGCCCAGAAGTGGTCACGCATCTGCTGCACCTCCTGCCATCTCGAAAGCCTGTTCACGGGTTCCTCGGCGAGTGACGGCTCGGGCATTGCGGTGAACGCCCCGCCTATGAGGAAGTGCCCAGGGGTGAGCGCTGCCGTATCTTCCGGGTCGTCTGACAAGGCGCACAGTGGCCTCGAATTTAAGATGGCCTCGACCTGCGACAAGAAGGTGGTCATCTCTTCGAAGGTGAGAGTTTTGTCCCCGATGACCCTGCGGAGGTGATGCTTGACAGATTTGACGGCGGCCTCCCACAAGCCTCCGAAGTGGGGGGCTGCCGGTGGATTGAACTTCCACTCTACGTTCTGGTCGGCAAGTGCGCGCCAGATTTGACCATCATCGGTGCTCGCCGCTCGGAACAGCGCCCGTAACTCCGCATCCGCACCTACAAAATTAGTGCCCCTGTCGCTGTACAGGGTGCAGCAAAGTCCCCGGCGGGAGGCAAAGCACTTGAAGGCGGCTAGGAAGGCCTCGGCCGTGTAGTCCGAGACCACCTCCAGGTGTAGTGCCTTCGTGCTAAGGCACACAAAGAGGGCGATGAAGGCCTTGTACGCCCGCTGGCCCCGTCCCTTGCTAGTGCGTAGCATGATCGGGCCCGCGTAGTCCACTCCAGTGTGGGCGAATGGTCTGGCTGGCCTGACCCTGGGGTGAGGCAGGTTTCCCATGGCCGGCTGAAGAGTCGCCGCCCGCCATCGCACGCACGGCAGGCAGCGGTGGATGAGTCGCTTCACCACGGCTCGTCCGCCCGGCACCCAATAGCGTTGTCTGAGGCAGCCCAAAGTCAGCTGCACCCCTCCGTGCATGGTTCGGCGGTGACAGGCGTCCACCACCAGCCTCGTGAGGTGGGATGCTTTCGGCAGGATCATGGGGTGCTTCTCGTCGAGGCTGAGCACAGAGTGCTTGAGCCGCCCCCCGACTCGCAGAATCCCTGCCTCATCCAAGAACGGGTTTAGGTTGGCCAGCGTGCTACCGCGCTGGACGGGCCGGCCTGCGGTGATGAGGCCCAGCTCCCGTCCGTACCAGGTGAGTTGCGTCGCGCGTATCCAG
>NW_012026798.1:3331737-3332276 GCF_000956235.1 Wasmannia auropunctata | reverse complement strand
TGGGAGAACAGCGCAAAGTGGGGGAACAGCGCAAACCAATAAATTTTAAAGACACTTGAGCGGCCATCTTGAGCGACCTTTCTTATATATAGCACTTCCGTCCCCTTGCTCAAAACCATATGTTCTCTCCTGTGTCTTTTTACTCAATGAACTAGATAGGCTAGAGGGAAAAAAGTTGAGCACGAAAAATGTTCCGTGTACTGCCAGGTTTGCTGGACGAAATAACTTGCAACATTTCGTCGCCATATTGAAATTCATATACGTACATGTGTCACATCTAATTGTGTTAGTGTGTCACTTCTACGTGACTACTTTTAACAAGGAAAGGGACCCAAGTGTCCGCCTCCGATTTCGATGAGCTTGTGATATGTTATTCTCTAGACAAAACCAAAAATTAAGCTACCGCAAATCCGTGCCGCTTCGCGCTTTTAAGGGGCGAAACACCCCTTAGAAAAAATCGATTTTTTATTTCAATGCAAATATCGTCAAAACTAAGAGAGATAGAAAAAATGTTCCAAATAAAAGTTGAATGGCTTTAA
>NW_012026798.1:3330409-3331687 GCF_000956235.1 Wasmannia auropunctata | reverse complement strand
TCGTCGAATCACCGTTAGAGAAGTTGCTGAGGACCTAAACATATCGATTGGCTCGTGCCATTCGATTTTTACCAATGATTTGGGCATGAGACGGGTCGCCGCGAAATTCGTACTGCTTGTGCGCGAATTTTTGGCCAAAAACAACACACTAATGATGCCGCAGCCACCGTATTCCCCAGATCTGGCCCCCTGTGACTTTTTCTTGTTCCCGAAACTGAAGAGGCCCATGAAAGGACGACGCTACGCTACGATTGAGGAGATAAAGACGGCATCGAAGGAGGAGCAAGATCACAAAAAATGATTTTTTGAAGTACTTCGAGGATTGGAAAAAACGTTGGCACAAGTGTATAATATCTGATGGGGATTACTTTAAAGGGGACAAAATAGATATTCATGAATAAATAAATAATTTTTGAAAAAATACAAAATTCACGATACTTTTTGAACAGACCTCGTATATCCAAATACTGAAGTCAGTAACTTCTGAAATATATGCCATTGGTTTCCGGATGGTAACCGCGATGTGCCTGAGAATTTCGCAAATATTATAATTTGCATCATTAAATATATCTTAAATATTTGTTGTAATAATGTTGAAATGGTATTCAACTTTATTAAATTTACAAAAATATTTCTTAAATGTTTATAAAATTCTGCATGACTTTTCTGTTAAAATCTGGATCGGTAATATATTTTGGCTTAAGTTATGCTTTACTTTTATCATCACCTGGATTTAGGAACAGACAAGTGGATGTGCAGGATCAATTTATTAAAGTCAGTCTTAAAGTCCAAGTTAAGGTTTTATTATAAGACTATATGTATTACACTGCAGAAATGCGTTCGTTCGCGACCGCGTCTCCTACCGAATCCATATTCCTAATTGTTCGCCCGATCGTCAGACCCGTCTCCTCTACAACCTTCTTTGTTTCAAGCCATGTTTACGCTACAGCCCTAATATCTTTTTCGAGGGTAGGTTGAAAAATAATCGGCCTAACATATAAACGGCACCGGGACTTCCGGTGAAGACGAAAGTGTGAGTTAGACGGTTAGGGGAGACAGAGAGAAAAGAGAAAAATTGGAAGAGTAAGGAAAGGAGGAATTGGGAGAGGAGTAGAGAATGTCTATTAAGCTGACACAATCACTTGAGAACAATCGAATAAAACATATACAGAAATTTAGTGCTCTTTTGATGCTAATTTGATGCTCAATTCCCGATTTTGATGCTCCAGCCGATTCGTAGAAAACAGTGGCTGTACTAACTTAAGATTAAAGTTAGCA
>NW_012026798.1:3328553-3330359 GCF_000956235.1 Wasmannia auropunctata | reverse complement strand
TGCGTCAGCTCCTCGTCCACCCGGCATTGAAATGAGGAGGCGGAAGTCAGTGCGCCTGCCTCGCCAACGGCCCCGGAGAGAATCCAGCCCAAAGTCGTCCTTTGAGCTATGGGCGACCCAGGAACCCCCTTTCGAAGACCCTTCTCCAGGATGGCGGCGAATACATCTGCGCCGAGCAGTATGTCGATCGAGTCCGTCGCGGCGAACTCTGGGTCGGCCAACTGCAGATCCTTGATGTGTGGCCAGCCAGCGTCTGCCACATCCACGCGTGACCCTCCGGAAGTGATCTTCGGGAGAATCAGGGCTGAAATGGGCATTGAGAAGTCGCTGTGTCGGGCGCACAGCTGCACCCGGACCCGCCCACGCGCGACAGCGGTTCGTTGTCCACCCACGCCGAAGACGTTTACGGCTGCCGTTGACCTCCGGAGTCGGAGACGTTGCACAATAGCTTCGGAGATGATCGAGACCTCGGAGCCAGGGTCGACCAGCGCCCGTGCAGGGCAGCGAGAGCCACTCCCATCACAGATGTAGACTCGTGCTGTGGCCAGTAAAACGGCGGATTGAGTTGCCTGCCTGCGTGCGTGCAGTGCGGTCGCTGAAGTGCTCGCTGAAGCGGTAGGCGAGTTTTTCTCTGTAGAGCACGCATCGTGCATCGAACTATGATGCCTCTCCTTGCACGTACTACATGAGAACTTTGACTTGCAGTCGGCAAGCGAGTGCTTGCCGAAGCAGTTCATGCACAAGTTGTTGCTGACTGCGAACTCCTTCCGTGCCTTGGCGTCCTTCTTGTTGAACTCATCGCAGAAGAGGATATAGTGCGGTTTCTGGCATAGCGAACAGGTCGTCTTGCGACCGCCTTGGCGCGCAACGTTGGACCGCGCCGACTTGTGCGGCGTGGCCGTTGGCTTGCCCGAGGTCTTGCTCTCGACCCTGCTCGTATCGGTCTTGTTCGGCTGAAGGACTTCCAAGGTGCGCAACCGGCCCTCCATAAACTTTCTCAACGTGTTAAACGGAGGGGGGTCTACCGCGTCGTGGAGCGACGTCTCCCAGTCTCGTCGTGTTTGCGGGTCGAGCAATCCCGCTATGAGATGCACGAACAAGTCAGTGCAGTTCGTGAGTGGGCGACCGATACTCTCGAGTGCATCGTATGTGTCCACCATGGTGTTGAACACGCGCCTGAGTTCCTGTGCCGACTCTGTCTTCATGCGCGTGAGTGAAGTCACAGTAGACAGGCAAGTTTGCGTGAGAAGACGCTTGTTTTCATATCGGGCCGCAAGTGCGGCCCATGCGCGTTCGTAATTCTCACTTGTGATGAGCAAGTTCCGGATGACCTGCTCCGCGTCACCGCGGACACTCGTTTTTAGGTAGTGCAGTTTCTCAATGTTCGTGAGCGTAGTGTCCCTATCTACTAGGGATTTGAAGAGATTGCGGAAGGTAGGCCACTCGTCGTACACTCCAGAGAATTGTAGATTGATGCGTGGAAGCGTGCGGCTTCCCTTATGCTCTCCCACCACCATCGTCGGCAGGGAGCTACCTGTGCCCTCTCCAGGTTTGCGCAGGCTAATCAAGGCGTCACGAAAGGCGCCGCTTTGCTGCAGGTACTTCTCCTCTGCTAGATCGTAGAAGTTTTTCTCGAAGTACTCGTGTTTACTCACGGTTTTCCAATGTGTGGTACGTAGCACCTCATGGTTTTCCTCGAACTTCTTCCAATTTGCTTCTAAGGACTGAAGCCTTGACTCCACTGCGCCCACAGTTATTTTGGCTGAGCCTTGCTTTTTCAGGTTCTCGCAAGCGCGAGCAATGCGT
>NW_012026798.1:3324791-3326118 GCF_000956235.1 Wasmannia auropunctata | reverse complement strand
TATTATTTATAAATTTTATCAAAACAATAAGTTACTGTAGACATTCTATCGATATTTCAACGATTAAAATTGTTTTTATCAGCTAATGATAGAAAACAATAGGAAACGATAGCAATTTCTTTTGGAACAGAGAAAGTGGAACGATAGATACGATAAGACACGATAAAATATTTGTCAGATCCTATATTAGTTCTTATCGTTTTCTATCGATTTTTTTTAACAGAGAAACTACTCGAACGAAAATATTTTTGTGATTAGACGTAAACAGTTTCCGCAATAGATTTGTTTATATCGATTTAAGGCGATGCTGGAATACCGACATTTGCAGTTGGAATGATAACTTCAAAAATACTAAACGGAATTAAAATCGCTTTTACAGGATTGAAATAAACATAAAATGTAATGGGTCGAGCTATTTTTTTGTAGTAAAAACAACAAATAATTAAAAAGTTACCTTTTTTTGGATCGTACAGCGATCGTAACCTATTACCTGACGTAAACATTTCATTGGTATAAAAATTCTGTAGCTCATATGTACAAAATAAGTAGCTCGCTCCCTTCGGATTATAGGAACAAATAATACAAGGCCTTTTGAGCTACGATTAAAAGCGTAGACAAAGGTTTATCGTTCCAACTGCAATTTTTGGTAATTTGCACGCTTAGCTAAGGCAAAGACAGCAAAAATTGCGTCTAGCAGTAAGTGCTGGATTTTGCAACAGATGGCACTTCAATAAGTTAGATAAGGACATTGTACGTGTTTGAGTGAGACAAAAGATATTGTATGAAATTCATTTAGAGATACCACTGACATCGAAGAGCCTGCTTTATCGACCTCGTGCAAATTTTTTCGACCTTCTAGCATCGCCTTAACTTGACACTTATATGACACTCAAATGCTTTGTAAGCGTTGTTCAGCCGTGCGCGATAAAAATGATTCATAGTTATACATCCGCAGAATATTGCGGAAATAGATTTGCTTTCATCGTTATCCCTTGTTAAATACAAAAATGCAAGCAGAACGTGCTGCGTGAAAAATTGCTGCGTGCGCGCCGCGTAAACGAGCACGGATTGTGTGCGTATAGAGGCGTTTATAATTATTTCTCGAAAATAATACTTCGGAAAACAACTTTATCACACATGGTTAAATTCGTATTAAAATAACCTTTAATTTGATTTTTTTTTAATTTAAAAAAAATTTTTGGTAGTGGGGGTAAACAAAAAATTAAGCAATAGAAAAATTATTTTTAATTATAATTATAAATATAATATATTACTCTGGCTCATATAATTAAAAATTAAGAAGTATCAAACGAGGTCGGAAGAGCAC
>NW_012026798.1:3322373-3324743 GCF_000956235.1 Wasmannia auropunctata | reverse complement strand
TGTAAAAATAAAACGATACCCCAGCGGTCAGGAAAACACCTCAAACTTATACCTTTCTTTTGGGATCGCAATAAATATCACTTCTAAATGATTATTTGTCCAAAATAAACATAAAATTTCTTCCAAATTATATAATACATACATTAATAAATATAAAATAAATAGATTCTTAAACACACACTTCCTTTTACAGTTAGTTATTCGAATTATTATTGTTCAATTGTATCAATAATTTGTTAGCGTAAAAATTGTAAAAAGTTTTTTATGTTTCAGATCTGGTCCTTTGAATTTGCGCAATAATACTTTGAAAAAATTAATTATACAAGAAAGTGTATGTTTAAAGAATAGGTTTATTTTACATTTATTTAATAATCTATGTAATATAATTAAGAGGAAATTTTATGTTTATTTCAGACAAATATTCATTTTAAAGTAAATTTTATTGCGATCCTAAAAAGTCTTACATATGTTATTAAAAATTTCGCAATGAGATCTACTGATCCACTGTCCGAAATATTTCCCCGAAAAACAATTTAAATGTCAAGTTTATTGGTCTATTTATTCTTAGCGGTCGTAAAAAATGTTTATATATGTAAATATTTCGGAAAATATTCTGACAAATATGTATATATACATATATACAAACATTTTTAACGCTAAAAAATAATAGACCAATAGAATTGACATTTCAATTTTATTTTGGGAAATTATTCCGAAGAGTAGATCTCATTGTAAAAGTTTTAGAAAAATATACAACACTCTTTCACATTTTATTACTTTTCTTCAAAAATGTTTTAATAAGAAATAGAATATATTTTGAACGTACTGTATACAAAAACATATATATATGTATATGTTTTTACATTTGGCAAGATTTCATGATTCACGCCTACAATTTCCTTGTTATCACTAGTGAGTCGAAAAACAAACGTATAAACTAACAGAATGGCATTTAATTTCAGGAACGAATGTACATATTGTAAATGTAATGAGATTTGGGTGCTACAAATTAGTGTACGTCATCATTTCATTAACGATACATTTCTTTGATTATGCTGCACTCGTAACTTACGTTTGACCGGCGACTCGTGTGAATGGTGAAAGGAAAATTGTGAGCATGAATCGCGAAATTTAGTCGAAAGTAGAAAATAAATTCTAGCATTGACTTATCTAATGTTCAAGAGCACTCCTGACGAAAATTATTAAATATGTATCGTTTAGCTTATCACAATGTATGTAAAAATTTGTACATTGTAAAGAATTTCTTTAAAAACGAAATATGCTTATAACTTTTTTCAAATCAATTAGAATTTTTAAAGTTATTGCAACATTTCAGAAGTAATTCTAAAATGTTGCAATTACTTTAAAATTTTTAATAAATTGGTAAACTTATATATATATATATATATATATATAAGTATATATATATATATATATATTGTCACGTGCTCCCGCGAGATAGGTGACTCGCGTGAGCACGGATCAAAACGAAAAAAGGTGAAATCACGTAGGATTTTGGGAGGGAGGATAACGGCCCTCCGGATTCGTCCCTCCGGCGACCGACAAGGAGCAGCGACGCGAAATTTGGGCGCCAGACGTGCTCGGCGGCACGTCACTCGTGAAACGCGAATTTCTGGCAATAACGCGACAGCAAAAAGTGATTGTCCACAACGCTAACCGAGATTCACAACCGGACACTGCTCCCCGGTCGAGGTCGATCGCGCGAGGGCCGGCCGGCTCTACCTAACGGTAGAGGGGCAGGGCGGAACTAAGGGCGGCGGGATGGTGCTGGCCGGGCGAAAGAATCTTTACGCAGTATTAAAGAATAATAGTAACAACACCGTTTTATTCCCCGCGTGGCAGAGCGGTACGAAGCAATAGCCAAAGAAATGATACAGTACGGTGATAAAAGAAAAGAAAAATAACGGAAGCGAAAAATAATCCGTTTGGCAATGATAAAGGCCGATAACTCAGCGGCGCGATAATTTTCGACGTGACAAAAGAAAAGAAACAGTTCTAGAAATTCGGACGGTGATCAATAACGTAACTACAGTCAGCATCGGCGCGATAGTACAAAAAAACGTGGCTCAGTACGACGCGAGTACCGAGGTCTAACGACGACCGACAATCGTAATCGCGAATCCACGCGTCAGACGCTCAGGCGAAAACGAAAAACAAATATAAACTTATTCATGTCGAGCGCGACGAAATAACATGCGACGACACCAAGTAATCTTACGAGGAGTACTCGCGGTTCGAGTACTCGCGCACTTACAATAACGCTCGCACACCGGTGTGCGAGGGCTTTGCGGCTCACTCCCGGCGACGATCCCCGGGTGGCTCGACGTACGATTCGCAGCACTCCCGATA
>NW_012026798.1:3321443-3322321 GCF_000956235.1 Wasmannia auropunctata | reverse complement strand
AGAACGAGAATGGTATAAGTATTGTTACCGGACTCTAGCAAGTGCTAGAAGAGAGAGTACGAGCCGCGTTACCGAATCGTTGGCAAGTGCTGCGAGGGTCGGTTGCGAGAAGACTGCTTCAAGCAGCGTCGGCTTGCTCCCTCTTCCCCTCTCAGTTTGGCCGAAATCTCGCCTCGGCATTTCCGGTCGAGCAAGTGACAAACAAGTTGTTTTCGCAAATTAAAAAGGAGACAAATAAAGTCACTTGTCGGTCGTTTGACCATCAAGCATGCCATGTGGGAAATTCCGAAGCGAGATATCAGCCGCTACCTGCGTGTAGTGCCGAATTTTAAGCTGGTTTTGAACAATTACATTATTTATTATGTTAAAGACAAATATATATTTTAATTTACTCTAAACGTGATAAATGTATATTATATAATTATTATACCTTTTTATATTTTTATTTTTGAGAAACTCAAGAAGAAATATAGTCTTATGTGATACGGAAACGTCGGTATGCACACCCCACGGCTAATATGCATCCGGCATGTCTTGAATCCCCTTTCTTGGGCTTCTGCTACCTCAGGAGTAAGGCGTAAACGACACAGCGGTACAACGGTACGACGACAGCAGCGACTTGAATCGTAGGGACCGAAGCCATATCCCCACTTTCTTCGGACGAGACGGAAAAACGGCGACGGGCGACGGGCCTGGCCGGGATTGAACTCGGGATCCTTCGTTCCTACTCTGCCAGCTACCTAGGATGCTGCCCCATGACTGCTCCACATAAACATGTTTGTATATATGATAACTGATATATGTCTTTTCCACAAAAGTAGTAGGAATAAGTATCAAAAGATTTTTCTGCAATACTGTAACAAAATACAAATAAGAAT
>NW_012026798.1:3317675-3321060 GCF_000956235.1 Wasmannia auropunctata | reverse complement strand
TGCGTGAACATAGCGGCGTGACGCGCGGCGGATAGCTCACGCACACTACTACGCGCGCGGCTCACTGATGTGTGCCCGTCTAAAAAACGGCGTAGATTGGATTAGTTTAACTTGAGAATAACTGCATAATTAAGAATTGTAGAAAAAAATGATTCAGGACTTTTTGACTCAATTTTTTATCAGGATTAACGCTATATGATTAGTGGTCGTTATTTAAGTTACATCCTGTATACATACATACAATTTATTATTAAATCACTTTCTCACCACTTTCTAATGAAGTATTATTATTATTAACATTAGTAGATGATGCATTTTTAAAAATTTCATTAGTTGTATTGCTTTTTTTATTTTTCATAGTAATTTTCCTAGTTATTCTATGCATTTTCTCTGTGATATCACTGTCATAGTCTGTTGTAAATGCATAATTTTCTTTTTTTAATCAATTTAAACGATTTAATGCTTCTTCGTAATTATCTATAAAATATTTGCAATAATTATAAACATTACTAAATAATTAAATTAATATAATAATTTAATTTTATTAATAATATTTTTTCAGTTTTGCCTTTGATAATAATATTATACGTTGACCAATTCTGTTTTGGTTCCTTTTTTAATTTAACTCTTTCATGAAATTGTTGACACCTTTTTTTCGTATATGATGGTGGTAAAAAAGAAGTTTTCATTGTATTAGCATTCTCTTCATAATGTATCCACTGACTTGGTACACAATCAACTGGTGAGTTTTTATCTTTATTATTTATTAACGTATTGTTAATAAATTCAATTAATATGTAATCTTTCATAATGTGTATTATTATCTAAAAATAAATAAATGCGTAAATAATGTGTCAATAATTAAATTGTTAATTTGCGTAAATAATTAAATTATTCAAATTCCTATTTAAGAAACTCATCTTCAAAGAGAACTTATTAATCTAAAAATTTTTTATAAAAAAACTAATTTTTTGTGATTCACTCAAGTATAATATCGTTAGAATGTCTAACTATCGTTAAAAGCACTTGCTCCAAGTAGTGATTCTACTCCCTGCTAAAATTACGGCTATAGTAGCCGAAAGAGGCGGGTGCGCAGAGGCCGAGATTAAGGAAAGCCCGATTAGAAAGGAGAGAAGCAGACTGGGCGCCGTATGGGTGCAGTGCTCGGCAAACAGCGCTCTGAAATTAGTGGAAGGGAGAACGATGAAAGTGAGTTTCTAGGATTTAGGGTTTTTAGGAGTTCGACAAGGGTCGAACTGCTAAAAAGGAAGCCGCTGCAGTGCTACTGGTGCCTAGCAAACGGGCACGTCAGGAACATGTGCCAAAACAAAGTGGATAAGACCTGGGCGTGCTTTAACTGCGGCAGAGCAGGACATCACGCCGAGAGAGACCTCACTGCCCAGTGTGCGCAGAGAAAGGTCTAGAGGCGGACCACAGGGCGGGCAGATGTCCTCCGCACCTCTCCCTCCCGTCCAGGGAAAACAAAAACCCTATGACTACCAATCATCAGAGAGAACCCGGTAGAATGGAAAACAGAGACCAGAAATGATAAGATTACTCCAAATAAACGTCAATCATTCGAACCCGGCACAGGAGTTAATCAAACGGGTAACGGTTGATGAAAAGGTAGACCTAGTGGCGATGGCGAAACCACACTCGGTACCGAACGATCTGCGATGGGCGGAATCTCTGGAGACGAGAGCTGTAATAACTTGGTGCAGCGCAAAGAATCGGCTGCATTGTGAGGAGCAGGGGCTCGGATTTTGTCTGCGTAAAGTGGGGAGACGTGAGCGTAATCTCATGCTCTACTCCTCCTACCCTCGCTACTTCTCGTCTAGCCGGCGCTTGGGGGAGTTCCGGGCCTTCCTGAACGAAATTTCGAAGGTGATTAACGAATGTCGAGGTCCACTGTTCGTGCTGAGGGACCTCAACGCGAAGTCCCGGATGTGGCACAAAGGCGACAAAAATGCGAGAGGAGAAGTCCTGGCGGATTAGATCGCGAGCCGGGATCTCCAGGTAATGAACAGGGGAAACGTCTCCACGTGCATTAGAGGAAACGGCCAGTCATCGGTCGACATAACGGCCTGTAACGCGAGGGCGGCTGATATGGTAGCAAACTGGCGAGTACTCGATGGGACTGTTTCGCTGTCGAACCACAAATATGTTCTAATAGAAATAAACACGGGGAGATAACCGACCAGGAAAGGCGAGAGAAGGGCGTTTCCATCGTGGAGTCTTAGAAAAACCTAGATCTGCTGCAGGCAGCGGTAGGGGAAATGGGGTTTAAAGCTTACAGGAAGGGAAACGGCAAAAGATTTCGCCGAATGGACAGACCAAACCCTGACAGAGGCTTGTGATGCAGCGGGGCCACGAATAGAAAAGGGGAATCCGAGTGGGGTATATTGGTGGAACGAGGCGATCGCCAGGACTAGGAGCGAATGTACCAAACCGTCGAAGGTATACGCGAGCGAGAAATAGGAGAACAGCAGAAGAAACCGAGATGGCCTGGTATGACCTAAGAGAGGCACGAAGGACACTCAAGAAGGAGATTAGGAGAGCGAAGATCCGCGCTTGGAAAGAGCTCCTAAACGTCCTGAACGTGAGTCTTTGTAGGTGCGCATACAAATTGGTGCTGCAAAAACTCAGGCCGTCGGTACCCTCCGTATGCGAAACCTTGCCGGTCAGAGATGTGGAGAAAATAATGGCCTTTTTCCTCTCACATCAGACAGCTGCGGAAGAAGACGAGAGAGACCGGAACGGAAACTGGGAGGAAGAGGAGTCCGAAGAGGAAATTGTAGCTTGCATTAAAAAGAAGCGATCTAGTAGCAAAACCCGGGGCCGGACGGAGTGTATGACCGAGTGATCGCGCTGACTGCAGAAACCCTCAAGGAAGTCTGGAGAGAGTTTCACCAGATGACTAAAAGAAGGCTACTTTCCTAAAAAGTGGAAAGTGGCGAGGCTAATGCTGATAAAAAAGAAAGATAAGCCGGATGGACACTCTTCCTTGTACAGGCCCATCTACCTGCTCGGATCGAACGGAAAGATGCTAGAAAGAATTCTAATGCGCAGGATGGAGCGGCACTTAGAGGAGACCAAGGGTCTCTCCCCCTTGCAATACAGATTTAGGAGGGGAAGATCGACGGTGGACGCGATGCTTTAAGACGATAGTGGAGACGGCAACGGATAACGGGAGAGTGGCGATAGCGACCTCTGTGAAGTTGGCACCCCATTGTCAAAATTTCGAAAAAATAATTAGAGTTCCGGTTCTTCCTCAAAGAGTTCTAGAGTTCCTAATAAATTACACAAAGAGTTCTGACGATTAAATGCAAAAAAAAATTTAAAGATATGGGGTGCCAGCTTCACGTTTTCACGATACGAAAATTAG
>NW_012026798.1:3316598-3317623 GCF_000956235.1 Wasmannia auropunctata | reverse complement strand
ATCTATATAATAGAACTCAAGCATGCACATTACATCTGTGATATGCAGATCATAAACATCATCTGGGTACAATAATCCATGCCTTACTAATTCGATCACTTCGTTGTCCATACCACTATCGTTACTTGAGTCATCTGAAAAATCTTCTATTTCCATCAATTCTTGGTCATCTTCCTCATGTGCTACTTCTACCTCCATGTAATCGTTTGGTGGTATCATTTCTTCAATGTTCATTAACGAAAGTTACATTTTCACAATCACCTGGTTGCATTAAATCTCACCACTGACGAGGTGTATCAAAATCTTTACAATATATATGCCGAAACTAATGGGTGTGGTCTATTTTTTCGCAAATGTTGCAGATATCGTTTGATTTCGCGACGAGATCTCGCTGCTGTGCATTGGCGCTTGATCAAAATGCTTAATTGCACTTTTTAACATATGTTCGATGACTGCGAGACAATTAGATTGAAAGAATATTATATTACGCGAATCTAATGTATCACAGCTGCCGTACATCGGCGCTTGTGCAAAAATGCTAAATTGCATTTTTAACACGTTCGGTGATCTTGTAACCGGAATCAGTGCTCGTTTCTATAAAATCGACAATATGATAATCCCTCTTGATATGACCATCGGACTTTTTTCCCCGAAGACCCTTTTCGTCAGCGCACTTATCGTACGCTCGCACGGTTCTTGATATGCCGACTCTAAGTGCCAATTTTATTTTAGATATTCTATCCAAACGAGACTGACCTAAGTACGTTCGTACAACGACAATGAACCTTACCCTTCTCGTCTTAGGTAAATGTTAGACTTACTGCGGTCGCCACCCTGTTTAACCCTCAACAGGGAAGGTAGTTTTTCTCGGATCAGCCGCCCAGGTTTACCGGATCCTCGTCCTTTCTTCTGGTTGGCGGCAGTTGACGATATTCTTGTTTTATGAGTTCGGAATGTGAGCGCACGCGACTTTTGTGAGGTCCGTAAAAGAATTAGACTTTGTTCGGTGAAATGTTTATAATATT
>NW_012026798.1:3314030-3316548 GCF_000956235.1 Wasmannia auropunctata | reverse complement strand
AGATGTGTATAAGAGACAGCCATTGACGCTTAAAGAGTACGGTTAGAAGGACCAATGATTACTGTTGAAACTCATAGTAACGATTGACGAACAAACGCAACTATTAGTTTATGAATAGTAATGATTGGAAAGACCATCAAGGGTTACGATTCGAACTTAGTTAAAATTTGTGATTTAATAGTAACGATTGACAAACGGAAGTAACCATTGGCTTATAAATAGTAATGAGATTGGAGAGACGTACCAATGGTTATGATTCAAAGTTATTGTTAATCAAAATTGCAAACTAACTATATGTCGTAAATACTTACTTTCTACATATTTCTTGAAAATAAAAAGAAACATTTTAAAAAATATTTTCCACTTTTTGCGTATTAAAAAAATTTAAATACTTATTTTGTAAAAGACAATATATACGTATTATTTTAAAAATAAATTGTTATTAATATATATTGTATTTACGAATCTTTCATTAAAATATATATAAAAAACCCTATTAACTAATAGTAATTATTCTTCTAACCATTGGCGAATAGTATAACCATTGACGAATAGTGTACTACAGTTACTATTCGCCAAGAGTTACTATACGCCAATAGTTACTATTCGCCAAATTACAGTTGACCAATAGTAACTATTGGTCAATAATATTATTGGCTCCCAATCATATTTTTTTGTAAGGGATATGGCTACACTTATTGTATAAGATACTATATGCAGTGAATATAAGAAAAAGTTATTCTCTTTTTCAAAATATATAGTTCCAATTTTACATTGCTCTTGTTTAGTATTTTCATGCACCAATCGAGCATCGCGGAAAAGCAACAACAATTATACACTTCAAGATATGCGAGTATCGATGTCATACCTTTTTTTAGAAAGGATAAAAATATTTTAGAAACATTAATGCAAATATTTTTTTGAGAATTACTCTATCATTTATTTCAGGTTAATAAAATGTATTTATAATAGTTGAAAATTATAATTGTCATCTTAAAATAATGTTATATTTTAGTGATAGTGAATAAATGGCGCGCGCGAAGTGCGCGCTTTGTTTTGTTCTAATAATATCATAAAATTTATAAATTTCAAATTATCTTATTACTTTTTAATCCTCTGGATAAACACCGGAATCAAAAAAGTCGTATACGCACTTCAATGCTTTGTCTGGTAAAATTCTGAAATAAATAATAATATATTTTTATGATGAATATATAAATAGTGAATGTATAAATTACAAAAATAATATAAAAAATATTTTTATATCTATATATATATTATATCTATATTTATATCTATATATATTTTATAAAAAAATTATATATGTATATATACATATATACTAATTCACAATGCGTATTATACCATAATACATATAATATATATCTACTGATATATAAATTTCATCAAATTTGTTTTATTACATTTAGTCTTTTGCATATATAATTGTCAATTTTGATAACGTTTTCTATTGATTTTATTTGCACTAATTCAATTATAATAATTAAGTATCAGGATAGACTGTTAATGCTACATACAAATCAAGAAACGAAAAATTACCGCCAATACGGTCCAAGCGAATCTTGGTGCTCGATAATATTATATTGTGTGAATCTTACAATTTATCAGTTCAAATAAACCGCGCGCCGCATAATCGGACTTACAATTAACATAGCTAAAACCCGAAATACATAATATAATTAAATTACCACTGGCAATATAATAAATATGATGACGATGCTCTTATTTCATCAATTAAATCCTGTGAAAATAACTTATTGTGAAAAACATAATTACCTCAGCCGGGATTTGAATCTGAACCTCTCTACTCTCCAGGTGGACGCCTTATCTATTCGATTACCAAGGCATGTGATAATCTTTCTCGCAATTCTACTGGTACTTAATCATTTATTCACGTCGCCTTAAAACATACGTTCTTCCAAATATATATACTAGTTATTGCGAGAAAGATTATCACATCGGTAGTCGAAAAGATAAGACGACCGACCGGAGAATAGGAAGGTCCAGGTTTCAATCCCGGTTGAGGTACTATTATTTTTAATATTTTTATATGAATATATGTATACAGTTATGCATGATTATATAACATAATATAAAATCATATAGATATATTCATATATGGTCATATAGAGACAAATTTCGTATATGATTATATATAAAATTTTTACTTGGGTAGTCTTATTGCGCGGCCACATGCCAGCAAAATTTCATATTAGTCAGACTATGTAAACTGACAGAGCAGGATATTACATGTTTTAGCGCTGTCTGAATAAATTTTCCCAAGTATTTGACAAGTAATTTAAGATATCTTTGATTAAACTTATAAACAAGAACAATATTTTTCTAGTAAGTATAATGTCTTCAAATTATACTTCAATCATTAATTTTACCGTATTGTTAATGAATTCTATAAAAAATAACGTAATTATTTTCTTTTGAATTTGGGGTAGATTCGTACACAAGCATAAGGACATCTTTCGTATATGTATATATTATT
>NW_012026798.1:3312584-3313980 GCF_000956235.1 Wasmannia auropunctata | reverse complement strand
ACGTGTGCTCTTCCGATCTACATCTCTTGTGATATTTTGAAATTGTGTGGGTCTTTTGAAATAAAACTTGGCACAAAATTTTCTTTTATCTGGGTGGACATTTTACCCACTATAACGATCGATTCCGCGCGGGGCCCGAAATCACCTCCTTAACCCGCTATACCCTTTATTTTACAACATGTTATCCTTGTATATCCATGAATTATGTGAATCGTCCAATCCCAACCATTTCACGTATACCTCGTTCCCTCTTTTACGCAAAACTTTTTCGACGAGGTACACATCGGGATTAGCAACGCGATGCAGTTCGTATTCATAGAATTCTCCGGCTATGGGTTTTCCGCGAGAATCTTTCAAAAGATACGTTGCGGGATTAGTTTTCTGCACCTTGATGATTTTAAACACTTCCGTGGTCCAATTTGTCGTATAACCCTTCTCAAAAATTGTCTTGAATTTACTCACGCGCACCGAGTCACCTACTTTGAATCGCGCGGGTGCGGCGATCTCTACGCGGTTATACACCGTGGTTAGCTTGTTGACGATTGCGGGGGTGACATCAATGGGTCGCATACCGATAGTTCGGTGTTTTCGCGCGTTGTATTCTGACATGAGACGCGGTAGCAAATCAATCCATCTACAGTTTCCATTGTGTGTAAACTGCTTCCACATGCTGTTTTTCAACGTACGGTTGAACCGCTCGACGACTGATGCCTTCATTACGGAATATGTAGAATAATGATTGATGTTATGTTTCTTTAAGAGATTCTGCACGTTAGCGTTATAAAATTCCTTTTCCCTATCGGTCTGTAAATTTTTCGGACATCTTCCATCGTGTCGAATTATCTCTGCGATCGCTTTAGTCACATCACTTCCGCTCTTGACCTTGAGAGGTATGGCCCATGCATGCTTACTCAGCACATCGATAACGGTGAGAATGTAGTGGTAACCTCTGTTGAATCGCATGTAAGGACGCATTTCGACCACATCCGCCTGCCACAGGTCATCGTATCCGCAAACTCCTGCTGAAAATGTTCGATTAAAACCGATTAAAACGTAATCCGTTTTAATCGATTTTAATCGGTTTTAATCGGTTCAATCCGCGCCCGGATTAAAAAGTAATTAGATTTAATTCCGAACAAATTATAATTAGTTTTAATATTACTTTTGCGGATTATTTCTAATCTGAAATCATTATATTCTAATCCATATTGTCAATTCAAATAAATCCGAATAAATATAACCGTATGAATATATAATATCCAAAATAATCCGCCTAAACCGTATATATATTTTTTAACATCTAAATTTGTTTTAGTTACAAAAACACTGATTCAATAAAATCGATTGTAATCCGTCTAAATCCGATTCCGCTAGGAGATCGGAAGAGCACACGTCT
>NW_012026798.1:3311680-3312534 GCF_000956235.1 Wasmannia auropunctata | reverse complement strand
TGACATCGCTATTATCTACTGGCAGCGCTACACGTCGAATCTTGCGTGACTTTGCGTCAAAGTCGGATGCAGCTACGCAAAGAGCGTTATCGCGCACGTAATTTCTGAGTAGTCCACTCAACTAGTAGTACGAACTTGTTCCACCTATACCGAGCGACGTCCCAAACTTGTTGATCGGCATTTCGATGTTGATTAAATGATTCGTACTGTGTCGTCTAATTTATAATAATGCCCGCTTCGCGAAGTTCCTCGATAATCGACAGCGTCTCGTTGTTGTGTGCATTGTGACCAGCTTGGCGCGAGGCCTCGAGCAATCGGAGGTGATCTACAAGCTCGTTGGGATCGTCCCAATGAATGTACTCAATCTTGCTATCATTTACTGTCATGGTGCGTGGTATACCTTTTCCAATTTTTTTACCACTTTTCACATCTTCTGGCAACAGGGGCGCGATTATATTCTTATACTTGTGACCCTTGTTACCCATTATCTGACCGTACGCGCTGCGATCGCGTCTGTACGCGTTTGTAGCTAATAGAATAATCTGAAATTTCTGTAAGTCATCGTCATTGTAGACCGCTTTATTTGGATAACACATGAAAATCAATTCGTAAAGTCCTTGTGTTCCGGCATAACTTTTCCCATCAATGATTATATTATCGTTTTTATCCAAGGTAATACGTTTGTTGCCGAGCTTCGTTCCCTCATTGCTAAAATAAACTCCGTAAAGGTCGTCTATGTTGACCACTTTTTTACCGCTTAGGACCGCCCCCAGATATTTTTGCCCCAAAGGACCATAGTGCATTTGTAGCTTTTCTTGTCCCTCGGATGTTTGCAATTGGTTTCGAACGGATGA
>NW_012026798.1:3308602-3311660 GCF_000956235.1 Wasmannia auropunctata | reverse complement strand
ATAATCATAATGTAATAATTTTAATTACTTCATCAATCAAAATCACCTTTAAAATTTTTAGATTTTGATCTAAAAGATGATTATGTTGAACTTCTGAAATAAATACTAACAAGGGACCCTTACAAACTGCACAATAGCTACAGCACAGAGAAAATTATCCAAGCATCTTGACTTCCTTTGGATCACTTTCCACCCAAAAATTAGACCGGAAATAAAATAAATATAAATAACAAAATAATAAAATAAATGAAAAATAATAAAATAAATTTTTTTTTAATTTTTCGATAAATTATCCAAACATCTTGACTCCTTTTGGATCACTTTCCACCTAAAAACTAGACCGGAATTAAAATAAATATAAATAATAAAATAAAATAAATGAAAAAAAAATAAAATAAATGTTTTTAAATAAGTTTTCCCTACGACAAGCATCGAAAAATTAAAAAGAAATAAAATTTATTTTATTATTTTTTATTTATTTTATTATTTCATTACTTATATTTATTTTATTTCCGGTCTAGTTTTTGGGTGGAAAGTGATCCAAAGGGAATCAAGATGCTTGGATAATTTTCTCTATGCTGTAGCTATTGTGCAGTTTGTGAGGGTCCCTTGTAAGCTTCAGAGTATCAAATTAGCATTTCTTAAATTTAATATCTTGTTGCCATATTCAGCTTCAGTCAAAAGAATGATTATTGATTAGTTTCGCTACAACGTTCAACATTGGGAAATTCAATCACAGATATAGCTTTGAAAAAAGAATATTCTTAAAAACGAACTATATCTTTAACAACACGTAAAAAAAATACTTGGTATATTGTATACCTTTTAATTAATATTTGCTTATCATATATTTTCCTATATATTAATCATTAAATGTTTATTAAATTTACTTTAGCTATTGCACTGTTAGAAACAGTGAATCATGCATAATAATATTTTACATAAACAAAGACTTTTATTTAGAATAAATATATTTACATATTGAAAAATTATTTTGTTTATTAAATTATTTTTTATCAGTCATACAAAAATCTTTCAATTAATTATATTTAAAAAATAAATAATTAAATTTTTATCTTTTTTGCTGTATGTAATTAGTGCTTTACACAATGCGACGTATGATTTTGCATCACGAGTGCGAATAATAGTCATTTCCGACATATTTTTGCTTGCTAAACACGAATACGTTGGCAAAAGTTGGATATTACATCACAATTTTGAGAAGAATGACTTCAAAGAAGTCAAAAACGATAATTTTGAAGCTTTTCAAGACGTTGCAGTAGCTTACATTTTTTGCTTAATTTCGTTAACACCACGTGAAGACATCAATTTTTAGTTTAAAATACATGTTTGAGACCATTTTTTTTCAAAATTGTGATGTGATAACCAACTTTTGTTAACATATTCGTGTTCAGCAGACAAAAATATATCGAAAATGAATATTCACACTCGTGATGTAAAAAAAGATCAAATTTTGTCGCACAGTGTTATTAATTAAATAATGAAGAAAATAATCAATTAAATAATCAAAAAATTGATTACTGACAATGAGTAATGAAATAATTTTTATGTCTAATATCTGATTGAGCAAGTAATTAAAATTATTACAAACTGATTACTAATTAATCAAAAAATTATTCATTTTGATTACTAGTTAATCAAGTAATTAAAAATTTTTTTAGTTTAATTACTGATTAATTGAGTAATTAAAAACGTTTTCATTTTGATTACTAAGTAATTAATTAATCGGAAAATATTTTTACTGGTAAAATTAATATTACTTGATTGATAATAAATTAATCAAGTAATATTAATTTATTATTAATTTTTTACCGATCTCTGGTTCCCGTAAGTCATGTATATACGAGTTAGATTTTCATTAAAAGCTTTATTTGTCATTATTTGCCTCACCCTATTGGACAAATGATGACAATTATCAAATACATAATTCTTAACTCCTATTTAATCTTTCTTTTGACATTTTGATTAGATAAGGTAATTTATCTTAATTTCTATACTCTGTCATATGTAAATTTTTATTTATTGATTAATAATAATGGTACCGTTATTTGCCCACGTAGGGGAGACCGGTATCAATTGTAACAGCTAAGACTGAGAGGGGCTTCAGTCCTCAATGCATTTTCGAAGAGGCGGTTAAAAAAGTGCTTAATGAGGGAAAACCCATACGGCGAGTGGCAGATGATTACGGAATGTGCCATGTAACTTTGAGCCGCTATATTAATAGACAGCAAAATAATTTAGTGCCGAAAGTTGGATACAATCCCTATAATAAAATATTCAGCATGAAAACGTACCGTGATTTGAACATATAAAAATTAATGTTTAACTGTATTAAAAGTCCTCTCGAATCTTAGGTATTAACAATATTCAGCGACGCGTGTCAAATCGGTCGAATATAAAGCGCGGATACGTTCATTTTTTCCAGCGTTTTACAACGATTAACAATCTTCACTAATAAATATCATCCGTTGAATCAATTCCAACATACTGATCATGTCGGCCGTCTCGTACATCAATTCGTTTTTCTCTCAATGGACGTATCGATTGCAAAATTCGTTCGTATTGTAAGCGCTAATGCTGTCATTTAACGTTTCGCGGGTCAGAGTCTCAATCCTGTAATTATATTTTTACTATTAAAGCGCACCGAGACCTTATGCGCTTGTTGAATGGAAATGCGAAGTGTTCTTTCTCTTAGAATTCGTTTCTCCTTATTCGCAATAAGTATAAAAGTCGAATAGACTGTGTGGGGGTCTCGTATAAGACGCCGCCCACGCTGCTTGTGTCAGGTTTAGGAGAGCTCAGTAGTTTAAGGCGTTATGAGTCAAGAGGCAATTCTTTGTTGTACGATATGTTTATTTCTACTATTTACAAGTATATACACGGCGCGTATGCGCGGTCTTTGGTATATTGGCCCGAAGGCCGGTTGTTGGCCCGGAGGCCGGTTGCTGGCCCGAAGGCCGGCGTCTTCCGACGCCTTAGCGGCGACGCTCACGCCACTGGAGAGGAGGCTGCGTGTTGGTGGTTCTTATGGGCCCCC
>NW_012026798.1:3304652-3308582 GCF_000956235.1 Wasmannia auropunctata | reverse complement strand
CTGCTGCTATCTGGTTGGTTTTAGCTCGAAGCAGAACACTGCTATCTGTTGCTCGTGACAGCGGCTTTTTAGGCCCCTGTCGTCCCTTGTCCTTGCGCCTAGTTATCCGGATGCGTTCCGTTGCGGCGGCTCAATATAGAGCGAGACAAGTGCGGTCGTTGACCGCGTCCCGGGGCCTATATGGCCCTCCTAACCATTTTTCACTTACGCGCAACTGTACGACCCGCGGGCCCTCTGGTGGTGCTCCGCGAGTAGTTAGCGCGGCGCGGTACTCGGGCGCCTGTGCCGCCCGCCGGTGGCGCGTGACAGGTGTACGGCGCGTGCGCGCAGCCGTGGGCTCCCGCTGCCTACCGGCGGCGCCTTGTATGTGTGTGGCGCTTTGAGTCGCCACAGGACCCCCCTGGTTGTGGGTAAGCCCCTTTTACTTCAAGTTGAATCGGACTGTAGGCTTTGACAATCGTCCGCTCCTTGTCCGTGTTTCTTTCTCTTGATTTGTTTTTACGTCTGGTGGTTGTTTCGGTGCCTCTGCTTCTTCCTCCAGTACGTATGCTGGTTTTAGTCGATCGGCTGAAACTCTTATTGCTTTTCCCCGAATGTTTAGCTTAAACCATTTGTCTGTGCGTTGTAGAACCTGGTACGGTCCCTGGTACGGTGCTTGTAGTGCTCCTGTTGGTGCATCGTGCCGTACGAATACCATGGGGCTAGTGGCTAGGTCTTTGAAAACAAAAGTAGCTTTCTCCCCGTGTCGCTTTATCTGCGGTCGTATTCGTGTTGTTGTCCGTCTTAGCGTGTCTAGGTAGTCGTGGCCCGTGTCGCGGCTTTTCGGGTTGTCCCCCAAGAATTGTCCCGGAAGTCGGATTGGCTCTCCGTATACTAGTTCTGCTGGTGTTGCTTGGAGGTCCTCCTTCCAGGCTGCTCTTACTCCTAACAGGATAATCGGGAGTACCTCTGTCCATCTTTCTGTTTCGTGACTCTTAATGGCTGCCTTCAGTTGTCTGTGGAACCTTTCTATCATCCCATTAGCTTGTGGGTGATAGGCTGTGGTTCTCCAGTGTGTTGTGCCTGTCCATTGCGTCAGTTGGCGAAACAGATCTGCTTCGAACTGCCTGCCCTGGTCAGTGGTAATTCTCTGTGGTACTCCAAATCGTATGATCCAATCCTGGAATAAGTGTTTCGCTATAGTTTCTGCTGTGATGTCGCGGACGGGCAACACTTCCGGCCAACGCGTGTTTCGATCTATCAATGTCAGGCAGTATCGGTATCCTGCGGACATTGGTAGTGGGCCTACGATATCTGCGTGCACGTGTTGGAATCTTCCTGGTAGTTCTGGGAATCTTCCAACTGGCGTGTTGTTGTGTCTCGTTATCTTGGCCTTCTGGCACTGGATGCATGCCTGTGCCCAGGTTCTGCAGTCTTTCCGGATGCCTGGCCACACGAAACGCTGTGCGACTAGCTTTGTTGTCGCTCTTATCCCTGGATGCGCCAAATAGTGCAGGGTCTCGAATGCCTGCTTACGAAATGGCTGCGTTACGAAGGGACGTGCGATTGTCGTGCTTGTGTCGCAGTAGAGTGCGTAAGTTGATCCTGGTATATTAACCTTCTCCAATTTGAGGCCTTGGTCTTGTTTCAGCAGTTCTGTCAGTTCGTTGTCCTGCTTTTGTGATTCGGCTAGTGCTTCGTAATCGATGTTTCTCTGGACGTTCTCCACTCTGGATAATGTGTCGGCTACGACGTTGTCTTCTCCAGCTATGTGTCTGACGTCTGTTGAGAATTGTCCGATGTATTCCAAGTGTCTTGCTTGGCGAGGGGAGCTGCGCAGCGGGTCCTGTTTGAAAGCGTATATCAATGGTTTGTGATCCGTCAGGATAGCGAACTGGCGTCCTTCCAACATGTGTCGGAAATGTTTGACGGCCATGTATATGGCTAACAGTTCCCTGTCGTACGGGCTGTACTTTGTTTGTGCGCTGCTGAGCTTCTTGCTCATGAAGGCTAGTGGTTGCCAGCCAGTCTGTACCCTTTGTTGCAAGGCTGCTCCCACTGCGGTATCTGATGCATCTGTCGCTAGCCTCAATTCGGCTTTCATGTCCGGGTGCGCAAGTAGTGTTGCCTTTGCTAGTTGCTCACGGCAACTTTCGAATGCTGCTTCCGTCTCCGGAGTCCATGTCACTGGAGTTTTCCCTTTTGCTTTTGGTCCCTTCAACAGATCGTTCAGTTTTGCCTGTTCTTTTGCAGCTCCTGGCATGAACCTTCTGTAGAAGTTGATCATGCCCAGGAACTGCCGTAACTGTTTCACTGTTGCTGGCTGCGGGAATTCCCGTATTGCTGCGACTTTCTCCGGTGGCGGTCTCGTCCCTTCTCTGGATACTTCGTATCCCAGGAAGTTGATTGTGCCTGCGCCGAGTACGCATTTAGCCGGATTGATCTGAATTCCGTAGGTGTCCAGGCGTGTGAATACTTCTGTGAGGTGCTGTCGGTGCTCCTCTTCCGTGGTCGAGGCTATCAGTATGTCATCTATATAGGCGTAACAATACTGTAGGCCATGCAGCGCCTCGTTAATGAACCGTTGGAACGTTTGCGCAGCATTCCGGAGACCAAACGGCATGAAGTTGTATTCGAACATCCCGAATGGTGTGGTAATGGCGGTTTTGGGGATGTCTTCCGCGTTTACCGGTATCTGGTTATATGCTCGTACCAGGTCTAGTGTTGAGAAGATCTCCTTTCCATGCAGTGCATGCGCGAAGTCTTCCAGGTGTGGTATTGGATAGCGGTCTGGTATTGTTCGAGCGTTCAGTTTCCGGTAGTCGCCGCACGGCCTCCATGCGTTATTTTTCTTGGGCACCATATGTAGTGGTGACGACCACGGGCTTTTAGAAGGGCTTACGATTCCTTCTCGTAGCAGAAGATCAAATTCCGCTTTGGCCGCCTTCCATCTGTCAGGTGCCAATCGTCGCGGCTTGCATGCTTCAGGTGGCCCTGGCGTCGTGACGATGTGGTGCACTGCGCTGTGTACGGCCTGTCTCTGTTGAGTGGATGGCCGTGTTAGCCTGGGGAATTTCTCCAGTATATGGTGGTACTTGGAGTCTCCGGCTAGCGTCTTGACTGACATGACCGTTGAGTGAGTGGCTGTGCCAGCTATTGCTAGGCCTGTTGTGCCGTCGATCAGCTTTGTCTTCCTCATATCCGGTAACAGATGATAATGCGACAAGAAATCTGCTCCAATAATTGGTTGTGTAGTCTCGGCTATGACAAACCTCCACGGCATTGTTCTTCTCAAGCCGAAGTCCGGTTGGATCGTCATTAGGCCGTATGTCGGGATCACCGTCCCATTGGCGGCGAATAGCCGGTATGGTACAGCCTGCCTTGTGGGCCTGGTCTTGGAGGCAGGATAGATGCTGACATCTGATCCCGTATCTACTAAGTATTTTGTTCTTGTGTTTTTATCTGTTACGTATAAGCGGCAGGGTTGAAGGCCGTCATTAGCCGCCATTAATGACCGCCTGCGGCGTTTTTCGGCTTGTATGTACACGGCTGTGTGCATTTGCGAGCCTGGTCTCCGAAGCGTCTGTGGTAGAAACATATCCCTGGCTCTTGCGGTGTTCTGGTTCTGGAACGGCTTCTTGATCTGCTCCTGTCCTTCTGCTGGTGCTTCATGGCTTTTGCCATCGCGCTCATTTGCGCCGTTAGCATTGCCACTTGCTTCGTCAGGGCTTCGATCTGAGGATCCGGGGCCTGCTGTTTGGCTTGCGCTCCCCTATGCGATGTCGTTGCCGCAACTATTGCTTTGTTTCCAACCTCGTAGATGCGGTCGGCTTGTTCCGCGACGTCTTCTAAGTCGTCTGCGGATCTCGTTGCTAATATTGCTTGCATCTGTGGCGGTATCGTATAACTTCGTATAATGTATGACTGAGTCGACAAGGCACACAGGGGATA
>NW_012026798.1:3303955-3304600 GCF_000956235.1 Wasmannia auropunctata | reverse complement strand
ATACAGCACAAGAAGCTTTCAGAGATATCTCAGAAATGTTTCATGCAATAAAATTGAAACATTTCATAAACATTGCAGAATATTTCTGCAACAGCTCTAAAACAGCTCTGGAATAGCAAAATGTCCGCGATTCTTGCACTTGAAATCTTTTTGAAAGTATGCTGAAAGATTATCGAAATATCTCTGCAATCTTTTTGAATGTTTGCTGAAAAGTTACTAATATAAATCTGAAATCTTTTTGCAATATGCCAGAAATATTGCTGAAAGATTTATATAATTTATGGGTTACGTATATTTTATTGTTACATATATTCTAATAAAAGGAGATTTATAAGTAACACAATATTTTCGTAACATTTTATTGTCATATAATTTAATGTTTTGAACAAGGAGGCTTGAGACATTAAAACTCCATGGGCACAAAGAGGAATATATTACTATGTAGATTGTTCGAAAATGTTTCGACTTCTTCTAAAATACAAAGCAGGAAAAAAGATCGAGCCCAAATTCATCAAATTTCACGTGTTTCATCTTAATTACTTGCAGTTCAGTTCAGAGCAGAGGATTACATGTGATGTATATGATATAATATATATAATTTCTGAAACATATCAAACATTGAAACACTATACTAACAATAAGATA
>NW_012026798.1:3303404-3303905 GCF_000956235.1 Wasmannia auropunctata | reverse complement strand
TTTTTTTCAGTCGGAAAATCAATTTAACTGATTTTAGCAGTTATTCCACTTTTTTTAAACAAAAATAAATTTCTAACTGTATCATGCACATAAGAAACATGATAAACAATAATTAGGATATAGACCGCGTAAGTGATAAACACAATTCAATTGAGAGTGTCTTAATCGGTCGAGGCTGGATCTTGGCACCTAATGATATTTCTATGTAAATCTTAATTCCATATTTCAGTCATTTTAAACTGCGCGCCGAATTAATTTCGTGCTTGTAACGCAATCATAAACCGAAGTCGGAATGGTGAGATCACAATTAAATCGATCTTCAATACGATGCGATTAAGCATTTTAAAAAACCTGCGAAAAACTTATTGCGAAGAATATTATCTCAACCAGGATTTGAATACACAAATAATAATGAACTAAATTCTTCGATATATTTCGAATAATTTTGGGTTATTTGAAATAGGAGATATTATACGCAAAATCTTAAGTCTCTTGACGTCA
>NW_012026798.1:3302764-3303339 GCF_000956235.1 Wasmannia auropunctata | reverse complement strand
CGTGTTAATAAATCGCCGTGTATTTCTTTCTTCGTGTGATTTTTCAGTGGACGGATAATTAATCGTCAGTAATTGTAAAGTACGTAATAGTACGGATATTAAGTAAATACATTAGATGATTTCTCGTAATTTCTTCAAGTGCATAATTTGTATGTGAATTGAGTGTGAAATATTGAAGTGACACCGCGGTTTGTAAAAAAAAAAGAATTATCTAATTTTGATCTGTGTCAGTGATAACTTGTGACGTTTGCATTAAAACTATTGAAAATTTATTAAAATAAACACTCATTACGTGGAAATCACATGGGAATTAATCCATCTTTTTCGAGAAGTCGACAAATCTTTCAAAAGGTAAGATATTGCGTGCGTGCGTGCGTGCGTGCGTGCGTGCGTGTGTGTGTGTGTGTGTGAAAAACATAGAGAGAGAGAGAATGTAAACGCATGTTTATGCGCGCGTGTAGTCAGCTGATCGTCGCGACGGTCCCGCGTACCGCCTGCCGGCGGACAGTAAGTTGCGCCGCCCCTGCCTACCATCCGTACGCGGCCCGTAATTTGCTAACTATTTCTCGTTATAA
>NW_012026798.1:3302253-3302716 GCF_000956235.1 Wasmannia auropunctata | reverse complement strand
GGCTGTTTTTGGACAGACAGGCAGTTTGACAGATCAGTGGTATCGGTTCGATTGGCGGTTTGATAGAACAGTGGTATCAGTTTGATAGAACAGGGGTATCGGTTCGATTGGCTGTATGATGATGGTTTCATATTACGCGTCTTCGCGACTTTGCCATGACATTGAGATGCTGCGAATGCTGACATAGTCAGCATTTTTTATCTTGACCCATATAATATATCTAACTAATGAAGGTCGCGAAAGAAATATAATTTTCTATGTAGTTAAACTAATAGCTGTTTAATAGAACAGACAGGTGGTTTGACAGACTGTTCGACAGGCGGTTCGACAGATCAGGGGTATCAGTTCGACAGGCAGTTTGACAGGCAGTTTGACAGGCGGTTCGATTGACCAGATCAGCTGTATCGGATCAATTAGTGGTTCCGTAAAAGTGTTTTTATAGTTAAAACTGTTTTAATTTCAA
>NW_012026798.1:3300924-3302233 GCF_000956235.1 Wasmannia auropunctata | reverse complement strand
GAGCGGTCGAATCGGAGCACGAAGCGGCGGTTTCCTACCCGAGCCTTATACTTGCGTGAGATGTGTGCCGCGAAGTATGGTACCTCTACTGGTATCCTCGTTTAGTGTTACGAGCACCGGGGGCGAGGGGGCTGGGCCGTAGCTTGGTGTTTCTGACTCCGGTAGTCCTGCTTCCGGGCGTTGTGATTCCAGTGGCGGAGGTGGTGTTGCTGCGGTGGGGGCTGTTCCCATAACTATGATTGTCTGGTTGTTGTTACCATCGGTTTGTTGTGGGATCCCTCCGGGTCTTTCATCGTCCTCTATGTCTGATAAACTGCCAAACAGCTCGTGTAGGCGGATTTGTACCATGTTTGGTTGTGTGTCCTTGACTGTTGCGGCTGGTTGCTCGGGTTTTTGTTTGCCGAGCCCCCAAGTAACCGGTCGGATGTGTGGTCGCCCCTTGTTAGTCGGCCGGCGAGATGCTGGTGATGGCACTTGCATCAGCATCCGTATCTTTCGTGCATGCGGTCTGAGCGTTGAACGACCGTGCCTACCCGGGGCACGGGCTTGGTGCAGATTCGTTCGGTCGTGGTGATCTTTCGACATTCGACGTGGGTCGCTGGTGTCACCGGGGTTGCGGGTTCTCCTCTGGTTGCCGGGTCCCGTAAGTCCAGCTTGACGTGTGCTGCGACGGGCAGCGCTTCCATTGGAGTTTCGCGAGCTGGTGTCCGGAGAAGCCGTTCCCATAATTCTTCGAATTTTTGGTCTCCGGCGGTATCGGTGGTGGTGGCAAGGATGGCGTCAAGTTCGGCTTCCATGGCGGGTGCGGACTTTCTGTTCTGAGTGGCGTGATCCTTGCCTTTAAACCCCTGTTTTGGTTGCGTGGGGGTTGTTCCCCCCCCTCGCCTGGTCGGTATTTGGTGACGCTTATTCGCTGTCGCTGTCGGTTACGTCTGATTGGTCGGTAACGTCGGGCCTGGAGTGTGATGTGCCGGGCCGGCTTGAGGACGTGTACGTGACGGTGTAACCGGAATCAGTGCCCGTTTCTATGAAATCGACGAAATGATAAATCCTCTTAATATGACCATCGGACTTTTTCCTCCGAAGACCCCTTTCGTCAGCGCACTTTTCATACGCCCGCACGGTTCTTAATATGCCGACTATAAGTGCCAATTTTTATCTTAGGTATTCTATCTGTCACGAGACTGACCAAACTACGTTCGTAGGACGCCAATGAGCCTTACCCTTCACGTTTTAGGTAAATGTTTGACTTACTGCGGTCGCCACCCTGTTTAACCCTCAATAGGGAAGGTAATTTTCCTCGGATCAG
>NW_012026798.1:3297621-3300904 GCF_000956235.1 Wasmannia auropunctata | reverse complement strand
AGTTAGAACCGGCCTATAATAGCTACTATATCACAATATCATTTTCATTTTTTAAATTTAATACTACAGTTTTTTTAAAGAATGCGTACTCTTAGCGCCTTTTTTACCTTTTTTAAAAAGGTAATTTTGTACTGATTTCGGTACTACGCGGGTACCAATACCGCACACGCAAGTAATAACGAATGGCCTTGGTAAGAGGCGGACACAACGGACAAAATAACAGAATACGAGCATACGTACGCCGATATACGACGAATTCAAGCGCACGGGTGTAATACCCGGGACTACTACTCGATCGCGGATTCAAGTACACGCGCACTTACGCTACGACTCGCGCACTCGTGCGTGAGGGCTTTGCGGCATACTCGCGGTGACGATCTCAGGGTGGCTCAATACTCGACACACGGTACCTCCGGCAACTCACGGCAAGACCCTGAAGGAACCCCCGCACTTGAGGACAAACGCCAACACTAGAACTCCACGAATTATGTGTCGCCAAAAGAGCGCACGCGACAGGACTCTAACACAAAAATGGCGTATTCGCAGAATGCGAATACGCTCTTCGGCATACCCGTGGCTTTACGGCTCCAAAACAGAGGGTCACCTCACCGGCACGATTCTCCTCTCGACGTTCTGGGCGAAGTTCCCGGGCCGGAAACCTATCGTTCTTTCTGTCGTCTCGCTCGATAGTTTACACGTTAGCTCGACCGTTCGTTCGCTCGCTCGGTTCGCACGCAAAAGCGACGTAGATTCTTCTTCATCTTCTTATTCCCCTCTGGATATCGGATCTCTAGGATCCAAGTACAACGGAGTCAAACAGTTTGGGAACTTCTGTAGTGGGGGTCAGAAGTCCCCTCCAATTTTTGTATTCTTCCAGCACAGGAGGTCAGCGTCGCCTTCAGAACCTAAGAGAAAGAGAGAGTCTCCCAAAACCCAGCTCAGAAAAAAATTGAGTAACTACAAACTAGTATCTAATAACTTTTGTGCCTAAGGCTGCATCCCCACGAAGAAAGAAATAGCGGAACGGAATAATTACGGAAAAGAGATATGGTGGGGGTTAGCCAATCAGAGTAATTCCGTTTCGTTTTTTAATAGATGGGTTCCCCACGTCACGGATCAATTTCGGAACGGAAAAGAAACGGAATGATTGCTAACCTCGAGCAACCTCGAGAAATTGGCAAAGATCGTGCGAAATTTCTAAAGTTTATTTCAATATATTTTTCTGATCGTGTGCACGCGATATCGGTGTGAACAGTTTTTGATCTTTTTGCGCTCAGTTAACACAGTATTAAATACGAGTGATCAAAGTTGACAAGAGTGTCACTTTATTTTTAACTGCAAATAAAAAATGTCATTGAAGGTATGTATTATTATATGTAAGAATGAAACATTTAAACAGTTAAAAAGCTATTTCACATGTATTTTAATACAAATTCAATCATTTAATATTAAAAGCACAAAAAATTGATCCTATATTAATGATTTCTTTCAAGAATTTAAATGCGGTTATTGCAAACGGATTGTCGATGAGATGGATGAGGATGAGGATGGTTTTACTTCACAGTTTTTTGGTACACCGGCTGCACCACTTTTTTGCACAATACTTTGCTGCTTTTTGTAAATATTTCTTGCCTTTCTATAGCAATCTTTTAAATAGTTCCATCGTTTTTCTGCTTCAGCAGCGGTATATAAACCTACGGTATACAATGTAATTAAGAAATATATATGTATGTAAATTTGTTATATATATATATATATTTTGGAAATGAATAAGTATATAATAAATAAATATAAATGTTACCTTTCAAACATTCACTGACTTTTTGCTATAAATATTCTTTTTGTTTCCTTCCTCGCTCTTTCACTGGTAAACGAAAATCATATAAAACTGGTTTCTCTTCTACCACACTAATTAAATCTTCATCCAGCTGTTCTTTCTGAGCAATTTCTTCAGGAATCTCATTTTCTTTATCACAGACACTTTCTTGAATGTTATTCAAGTCAGTGCTATTTTCACCTGCAGTCTCATCGATATACGAAAGGGTTCCTACAGAATCTAAATAATTCAAGCTTAGTTTTAAATGTAATTGTCTTTCTTGTATACACAAATGCATACCTTTTCTAATGATGTTTCTATTTGCGTCCATTACTATTGCCTCACAGTTTGTGAAACAATCATGTGAAATTTGTCCGTTTTCGTCGCACCAAACAATCTATTTGCAATAACCGCTGTGGGGGTCTTGTATGAGACGCCACCCACGTCGCTTGTGTCAGGTTTAGGAGAGCTCAGTAGTTTAAGGCGTTATGAGTCAAGAGGCAATTTTTGTTGTACGATACGTTTATTTCTACTATTTACAAGTATATACACGGCGCGTATGCGCGGTCTTTGGTATATGGGCCCGAAGGCCGGTTGTTGGCCCGGAGGCCGGTTGTTGGCCCGAAGGCCGGCGTCTTCCGACGCCTTAGCGGCGACGTTCACGCCACTGGAGAGGAGGCTGCGTGTTGGTGGTTCTTATGGGCCCCCAACGCAGATCCTCCTGCGCCTTGTTGGCGCGCCTCTTGGCCCGTCGTGAGGGGCGTTGGACCTCTGGTGATTCCTTGGCGGGTCCCGGTGCTGCCTGCAGGAGTTGAGGTACCGTCTCCAGAGGAAGGGAGACCCGGATCGGCTGAGGCGTTGGTGTTTCCGGTACTGCTTGCGGGGGAGCCGCTTTCACAGGCGACTCCCACTCGCTTGCCGACGAAGGCTCCGGAGTTCGTCCTGGAGTTCGCGGTATCTCCCGGTGATGCCTCGGTGAGGTGTACCGCCAGACCCGGATATCCCTTGGCTGTAGTAGGTTCCTTGGTGGTCTGGTCCTCCGAACCGGAGACGAGTCGAGTGGAAGGAGTTTCCACTCGATCGTCGTCGATTGGCCTCGAGACAGGGCTCCTGCCCGTGTCGTCTCCTGGTAGTCCAGCGCGAAGCAGGACCCTGCTGCTATCTGGTTGGTTTTAGCTCGAAGCAGAACACTGCTATCTGTTGCTCGTGACAGCGGCTTTTTAGGCCCCTGTCGTCCCTTGTCCTTGCGCCTAGTTATCCGGATGCGTTCCGTTGCGGCGGCTCAATATAGAGCGAGACAAGTGCGGTCGTTGACCGCGTCCCGGGGCCTATATGGCCCTCCTAACCATTTTTCACTTACGCGTAACTGTACGACCCGCGGGCCCTCTGGTGGTGCTCCGCGAGTAGTTAGCGCGGCGCGGTACTCGGGCGCCTGTGCCGCCGCCGGTGGCGCGTGACAGGTGTACG
>NW_012026798.1:3295727-3297601 GCF_000956235.1 Wasmannia auropunctata | reverse complement strand
CACTATTAGCTAATAGTACTATTAGCTAATAGTACTATAGTAATAGAACTATAATCTTTATAAAAATTGAGGATAACCTCGGAAAGGTAAGTCTTATTATTGATTGAATTGCCCTCTTGGAATGCCTGCTTAGCTGCAGAATCTGCTTCTTCATTTCCCGTAATTCCAACGTGCGCAGGACACCATGTGAATCTAACATATAGACCATGATTTAAATAATATACTACTTTATTGTATAAATCTCTAATGGATGGATTAAGACTAACAAAGGGGGAATTAGGATTTTAATTGGTCCCGAACACGTGTATAAAATTGTAAGGGTAATAAAAGAGTCCGTGCAGACATTAACAAATTTCCAAGAGTGAGAATAGGCAAAGTCAAGGGACTCTCTAATAGCGGCGATATCCGCAGAAAAGACATTCGAAAAACTGTTCAGCTTGAATCCTCTAGAAAGATTGAGTTGAGGGACCACAAAAACCGCCCCAACCGATGGGGGGTGATCAATCTGTTCAAAGCGAGAACCATCCGTGAATATCCTCACTTCTCTGGGGTCTTTCTTATTCATGTTAACATTAAATTCAAAAATTTGATTGTTTGAAGTACAGGTAATCTCTTTATCGATTAAGAGTCCTGTAGACAAATCCAGATCAAGCACAGGCGGAGGAATCTCTACAAGAGAGAGTAGGGTGGAAATCCCACTTATATAAATGGTCTGGGAAATACAATTTCTTGATTGTGACCAACATAAAATAATAAAAGGTATATTTCTGGCCGCAGTATTAGTTGAAATATTATGAAAATACTTAATTTTATTAATAATTCTTATTTTCAAGCTGAATTAATCTGCATAAGTATTTATCCGCTTTTAACGTTGTTCTTTTAAAAAATGAGTCTTGGTTAGAGAAATTCCAAATAATTCTATTAGAAGCACTATTGGGAAGTCTCAAGGCTCTCTTGTAAGCCGCGCCCAGTAATTTGTTAATTCCATTCAAATGCGAGTTAGCGGCGCTAACAAACCAAATCGCACCCCATTCGAGCTGTGAACTGATGGTGGCATTTATAAATTGTATTGCAGAGATAGGAGATATGCCCCAAACACTTCCACATAGCCACTTAAGGATGTTAGAAAAAAGAGCAGATCTATTACAAAGATGAGCGATATGGTTCTTCCATCTAAGGCCGGCGTCTAGCGTTATACCCAAGTATTTCACTATATTATTGAGGGGAATGGAGCCTGACTTGGTAATAAGATATGCAGGGAAAGCCGGTGACTTAGCTCTAGAAAAAACCGTGAATTGTGTTTTAGGTAAGGAAATCTCTAGATTTAAATTTTGCAACCAATTCTCCACTTCACAGAAAGCATTTGACAGACTATTGTATATGTTCTCTATTTCCGGTTTCCAACATATAATAGCAATATCATCAGCGAATAGAATTGTTGTACAATTGAATGGAATATGATTCGATATGTCTCACATATAAATTAAAAAGGAGAGGGCTTAAAACAGTACCCTGAGGAAGACCTCTTTGCAAAATTCTACTACCGTAGGAAATACCTGATTCATAGAAATCTATCCGCCTGGGACCGATCAGATTACCCAGGAATTTTTTATATTCTGTAGGAATATTCATGAAATTAATAATTTTAAACAGTTTGGCGAGGTTAACGTTATCATAAGCTCTCTTAATATCCAGAAAGAGACCCCCGGCAGGCATTCTCTTGATAAAGGCCTTATAAGCGAATAAATTAATGAGTGCTAGGCAGTCGTCACAAGATCTACCCCTTTTAAAACCAAACTGGCAATTGGGAAGAAGGTAATTGAGCTCGACATACCTCTCTAACCGAGGTTTAATTAGATCGCAAGAGCACACGT
>NW_012026798.1:3293325-3295707 GCF_000956235.1 Wasmannia auropunctata | reverse complement strand
TATATTATGATCAATCACAAAATTAGATATGTTACCTAAAACGGTTTGGAAACGACACACACACACATACACACATGCGGCGTGCTAATAGCTGCCGAATAGAAAACATCTTTGAAACGGTCCAAATGCATACTCGAGTACATCTCTCTCTCGTTTTTCGTACAATGGCAATTATCAGAATGCTCTTCTAAGAATTATTCGTCGGGATATAATAAGAAGTCGTATAAATAGGGAAATCACGGAAAAAAAATAGAGTAATTCTGTGTCCAAGAATCTTATTTCGTTTGTGTTACAATCGACACCAAGCGTGTTACAATTGACACCGATTTGGTGCCGATTGTAACATCTCGATCAATATTTTATTTTAATTACTAATAATAATATGAGTAATTTTTTGGAACTTATATCGCTGCAATCACGTAGACAGACGATCAATAAACTCAGGAAAAAATTTTCCGGTCAAAAATATGGAATATTGACCGAGAAATAAAATATTTTGTAAAAATTGTTACAATTGACACCGGTCTTCCCTACTTAGCTTTCAACAATATTTTTTTATACATTTTAATTTATATATTTTTATTTTAGTAAAAAATTTAAGATGTATTATAAAATAAAAAAAATTATACATATTTAAAAATACATTTATTGCAAAAAGTAACAAAATAAAGGTGAAATACAAAACAAAAATCTTTGGCTGCTTTTTGCAAACTAAACTAATATTTCTTTGTTAGCAAAAGAAACAAACATTAAATTATTTTGAAATTAAATGTCCTTTAAAAATGAATATCCAGTTTTATTAGTTTAGCATATACATATAACAAATATTAATTATAACAGCCTTTGATTAGTATTTCTTATTGAAGATCACAATTATTCTGGAACTTTTCTTGTGACTAATCATATTTTCCCAAATGAATATTAGAAAAATCATATTCAAATATTGAAAAAACTTTTTTACTTATTATTTACCCCCACAAAAATTGTCATTATTTGCTTCAGGAGCTACTTTTTCCTTTAAAACTTTACTAAGAGAAATGAAATTAATATACAAGTATAAAGGTTATATCATGGAGGTAAACAAAATACCAGGAGGGAATGTAAGGCCTTTTTGTTGATAGGAATTACTATGCCAAATGTGATTGGTTAGCTACAGTATAATATAATAGCATTTTGTACACACTTTATTGAAGTTGAGAGTTATTACGCCAAATGTGATTGGTTGACCACAGTAATATAGCGTTTTATATTGTTCCCCCTTACGTCTGCTTAGCCAGGCCGCGGGGAAATAGCCTTCCTCCTGTTATTTCTTACCTCCATGAGTTATATCAAAATAGAGGAAAAATGTACCGTATGACATAGAATAGATTAGATCGCATTTAACGATTCAGCGCAATTAAGAAAATTTAACTTGAAAAAAATAGGTCCAGTTTTACCTTGTTTCACGCAAAATTTTAAACTTCTCCGTTAGCTATATTTGGCTTTTGATTTTTACCATTTTTTCAGAGGATGGTTAGATGCTTGAGAACTATTCTTTTATTAACGAACAAGACGCGGGACAGAGAAAAAATTTAAACTGACACTGTTTGCTAGCCCTTCTCCCTTACACTTAGTTTTTGCCGCTCACAAGTGAATGGCTCCAGTTGCAAAAATAGTGAGCTTTAACGGTTGACTTCAACTAGTTGTATGTCTTTTGAGACATCTATCTAATAAAATTCAATGCGCAAGGGTTCATTGTTAGCAGCGATATTTTTTAATCAATTTAAAATGAATCATAAGTGGTTTTTTCGATATGTATTATACTTCTTCATTACTTTGATTTAAAGAAAACTGCAATTGAAACGCATCGATTGCTTTCTAAAACTTATAGTGAACAAGCTCCATCAAAAAGAACATGTAGAAACTGGTTTAAACGATTTAAAAGTGGTGATACCAGTGTAGAAGACAAAGAACGTTCATGACAGCCAAAAAAGTTTGAGGATGCTGAATTGCAAGCATTATTGAATAAAAATCCAACTCAAACACTCAAAGAATTATCAAAAGTGTTAAATGTTGCTCCTATGACTGTTTTCAAACGTTTACACGCCATGGGAAAAATCCAAAAAAAAGGAAAATGGCTGCTGCATACGTTGTCACTTTTCCAATTACGTTAAGGATGGATACATGGCTTGCATTAAAAGTCAGCTCGTTCTATCATCGCGGAATCAAACTTTTGTCAGAAGGATAGGAAAAAGAATAATAGAATAATTGAAAACAAGGGGAAATATTTTGACTAAGGTATTAATTGATATTTTTATAAAAATAAATGCGATTTTTAAGAAAAAACGGCAAAAACTAATTGTAAATATATCCTCTAATATATATATGTATATATATTTTTTG
>NW_012026798.1:3290413-3293273 GCF_000956235.1 Wasmannia auropunctata | reverse complement strand
TTTGTTTTGCGTAAACTAGAAAATCACTATTTCTTAAATTATTTTCACAATTAGTACAATAACTGACTTCTTTAAGAATGGATTTAATAAGTTCTTCCCGATTGTCTAATAACGACGCGTCTATTGATTCCTCGGTAACATTATCTTCTGTAATCAACTCAGGTATTTCTTTATCATTATTATCGTGCATATTAACATTATGTTTTAAACATTTTTCCAACGAAAATAATAGAGGATCATTATCAGAAACTTCGCAATTACTACCAATTATAGAAACCGATTTCATATTATTAACAAGTAAAGTAAAAAATGATTCTTCAAATTGCCGAGGTATCGGATTTATATTACGAGCAGAATGACTTCTAATTAGACCAAAAAAATTTTCTAAAGGATCCTGATTAATATTACGCGTATCTAACTTATTAAAATTATAGTTCTCATGAACAATCTGCCATAATTTTTGAAAACTATCTATAGTGAAATTCCAGTTTACTAAAGTTGGTACCGATTTAACAATTTCACGAGAAATTTTTTCAATATAAGACATATTACGTAACATACTTTTTGCTGTCACCCAAAACTCATGATGATTACTATTTTCCATTACCGGACATCGCAGCTCATTATTATCCGTCTTTTTATCATCTCCATTTACAGAATCAAATAAGTCATTAAAAAAGTTTACTGTTTCCGCTGTTGCGATTCCTTCTTCAATATTGATTCTAAGTTCCTTATCTTCTATAGTTACAACACCTGCAAACAATGCAAACACATATTAATGTAAATATTTTTCCTTTATAAACAAGTTTTACTTGACATATGCAAGTAATACATTTATAATATTAATATTGATAAATATTTTTAAAAGAAATATTTAATATTTTTATTAAATAAATATTTTATATTTTTTCTTTTAATTATCTATAAATAATACTTACAATTTGATCTTGTCAATGTTTCAATGGCACTAGCCATGGTTCCACTGAGGACTTGTGTTGCATGTTTGACACGCATTTTCTTAATTTTATCTTCTATTATGTGTTCCGCTGTTAATTTTTTTAAAAGTGGTCGGATTGTATTAATTTTTCTGTCGATTATCCATGCTGTTTTTATTACGTCCCACGATGCTATTTTGTCTGGTTTATTATCTTTCCAATTAAAAATTAGATCCTTTGTTAACAGATTATTCCTTATACCTTTAATAAGATGTGGGGGATCGTATAATGGAATAATTTCCGTATCTTCAATTTCAAAGGTTTGACCTATTAACAAATAAATAAAGAATTAATTGTTGTAGTTTGTTTTAAACAAAACAAATACAATAAAAAAAACTTACGTCTTGCTCTATTTTGAAAATTTCTGTTCATGTCGGTACGTAACAATAATTCTTTTATCGCTGCTACGTTGGATGAGCCTTGATCGCATACAGTTGCAACAATGTGAAAGCCTGTATTTACTATTTCTTTTACATGCTCTTTAATACAACGAATTAATTGCGCAGTATTTGTTTGTTTCGAACAAAAATTATATGAAATTGGCATTTTCCAGCCAGAATTTAATCCACGCAACATAAAAACTAAAGCATGATCCGCGATTTTTCCCGTGCGATTGTTGCCCCAATCTTCAAGACCACAAATTATATCTTTACGAATATCATATGTAAGTTTGGGTTGTATAGATACCTCATCCCATATAAGAATACACACTTTATCTTTTATTGGCATTTTTAGAGCTATACTTTTTAAATGTTTCAAAATAAAAGGATTTAATCCAGGGGATAGAGGTATTTTGTGTAACACTAATTGCAAAGTTTGTATTGACGGAATTTCATTAAAAATGTTTCTTAAACTATTATATGCATGCTTTCCCATTGTTTTATACAACATTAATGCGAATGCTTTTTGTTTTGCAGTATACCGTTGTCCCTGTAAAATATTATTAATTTATAAAAAATAAAAAAATTATTTTTGCAAATTAAAACTACAAGAGTTACTACAGTTTACACACTACTATTACACACTACTACAGTTTAACAAAAATTATTTTTTTAAAAAGATATATAAATAAAAAATGGTGAAAAGATACTATTTTACAATTTATAAAACATGCATTCTCATTTACCTACAATAAATAATATATGTATGCTTAACTAAAACAAAGCATTATTATACATAACAGTATTATTAATTATATGTATACAAACAATTGCAGTTTACATACGTACATAAAGTGTTGTAATTTGACTATTTTTTTACAAATTAATATTTAATATTAACTAATTAATATATCTTAATTTATTATAGCACAAAAAATAATTTAATGTGCATAATTTAATGTGCATAAAAAGAAGTTGTAAATACATATATATACAGTTAAAACCAATAATTAGAAAAAATGCTGAAATATAGATATAAAGCGTTAAAATAGAAATATTATTTTAATATAATAAAACATAAATATTGTTTGAACAAGTTATTATACATAAAATAATATTTAAAAATAGTACCACACAAACGTGAAAATATAGAATTTAATGCAATAGAAAAAATATAGAAAAGATATGTTATATGCTTTGAATCCAGAAATAATTATTCCATATAAAAGAATCTCTAAAAGAATATTGTAGGAATATGAATAAAGACATTCAGCAAATATATAGCAAATATTACAGAATAACGCGTACAAAATACATTCTGGACCAGATGTAACATCATGTAAAGATGTATTTAATTTTTTTAAAACCTCATTATATAACCCAATTTTACACAATTTCGTACATGTATACATGCTATCTAAATCAGAATTAATTGTATGCAGATATTAATTTATATAAATTTACTTACGTATTCCGTTGTATGTT
>NW_012026798.1:3289822-3290365 GCF_000956235.1 Wasmannia auropunctata | reverse complement strand
CGCATTATAAATCTGTGTTAAATCTCAAAAACATTCAATTTCCAATGACGTTAAATCAAATAAAAAAGTTTGAGAATCTCAACGCAATTTCTATCAACGTATATACCATCGAAAACAAGGAACAAGTATCGATCCTACCGATTCGCCTTGCTGATACGAAGAAGGAGAAGCATGTCAATCTGTTGTACTTGTGGAGAAAGATGGTGTGGGACATTTCACATGGATCAAGAATTTGTCCCGCCTTGTGAGCTCGCAACTGAGCAAAAACGCGCACAAAAAATACATTTGCGATAGGTATGTATAATAAAAACTTTAAAAAATTTTTTGAAATAAAAATATAAATGAAATAAATTGATTTTTTTTTAAATGCCTGCACTATTTTAGTTCGAGCAAAAAGTTGGAGGTCCACACCGTCGACTGTGGGGAGATGAACGAATGTGCGATCAGGTTACCGAGCGAAGACGATAAGTGGCTGAGTTTTAACAACTACAGCAGGAAGGAACGTGTCCCGTTTGTCGTGTACGCCGACCTGGAATGTATCCT
>NW_012026798.1:3288953-3289770 GCF_000956235.1 Wasmannia auropunctata | reverse complement strand
ATGTACTCAATCTTGCTATCATTCACTGTATACCTTTTCCAACTTTTTTACCGCTTTTTACAACTGTGGCAGCAGGGGTGCGATTATATTCTTATACTTGTGACCCTTGTTACCCATTATTTGACCCTGCGCGCTGGGATCGCGTCTATACGCGTTTGTAGTTAATAGAATACTCTGATATTTCTGTAGGTCATCGTCAGTGTAGACTGCTTCATTTGGATAACATATGAAAATCAATTCGTAAAGTCCTGGCGTTTCAGCATAACTTTTCCCGTCTATGATTATATTATCGTTTTTATCCAAGGTGATACGTTTGTTGCCAAGCTTCGTTCCCTCATTGCTAAAATAAACTCCATAAACGTCGTCTATGTTGACCACTTTTTTACCGCTTAGGACCGTACCCAGATATTTTTGTCCCATAGTGCATTTGTAGCTTTTCTTGTCCCTCGGATGTTTGCAATTGATTTCGAACGGATGTTACGAGCGGCTCATTCGCGATTTTGAAAATTTTTTCAACGAAGGGAGCGTACGATTCATCGTGTGATGGTAACATTTCAGACATTTCATTCAAAGTAGACGGCACAGTTTTCGAACGTTTCAGCATTGATTTAACTGGAGTGGAAGCCAGTATAGAATTGTCTAACGAGGCGCTTGATTTTTTGGGTATTGGTTTCATATATCCTTCGTCTACTCCCGAAAAGAACGATTCGTTCTCGACCAATTCATCGTCGGCGGTATTTTCAGCAATTCAGTTTTAGAGGCTACGTAATAACTTCGTATAGCATACAACTGAGTCGACAAGGCACACAGGGGGATA
>NW_012026798.1:3285614-3287785 GCF_000956235.1 Wasmannia auropunctata | reverse complement strand
AATAAGATTTTATCATGAAATAGTTATTAATATTAATTAATATAATTTAAATAACTATTCAGCAAATATAAATTTCTGTTTAATACATACATATGTATATATTAAGTACCTCCGGTAAATATTTTGTTAACACGGATATGTAGATAACGTATGTCATTTACAAATGAGGATAGCATATGGACATACAAACTTGTCCTTTTGGGGATATCCCTATAGTGTCCACAAATGTATATCCTATGGACAGCTTGTAAGGCTCATGGATATCCCGACCAGAAATGAACATAAAACGGATGTCCATAGAATATCCTGTGCTGTCTGGGTATTAACTTTATCTTATCATCAAAATTTGTTACTTTGATCGTCTGCGACTGTCGCACGAACCGCATCTTTTCTCCCTCCACATAATACTCAGAAGAATTTATCAAGAGCGGACCTATTTATAGAAGCGCATAGCAAGAATGTGCTCAGTTGCCAAAATGTTTCTTATCGTGTCGGATAACAGTGATGTTCTCAGTTTAACCAACAAAGAGGTAAAGTACATACCGAAAGTCCCAGATAGCATTTGGATATTCTGAGTATGCTCTGAGAATATCTGATCGGGAAATTAATAATATTCTCAGAATATTCGACAAATATCTTCGGATATACTCAGTATATTCTGGGAATGATCAAATGTCCACTACTTTCTGATTCTGAGCATATAATGGCGATATTAGAAAAATATCTTGGGCATATGCGGAAAATATCCTAAGGATATAAGTCACAATGTATGAGTTTAATGTCTTTAATAGAACTATATATGGCTGAGTTCCGTAAAGTGCATGATGTATTATTTTATCCTTGTTGTTTACCAAATGTTAAACAAGAATAAAATGATAAATGCGCATCTTATCATTTACGGAATTCAGCTTGCATATGTAAAAAAAGATGTTCTAATATTATAAAAATATTTTGATTGTGAGATTATATTAAAATATTTTAATATTGTTAACATCCTTAGTGCATATAACATGCATATTCCATAAAAGACATTCGACCCACGCACTACAGATGCTGATGTATATATATTGTCACGAGCTCCCGTGAGTCAAGCAACTCACACGAGCCCGGATCAAACAAGGGTGCGGGAATCGCGTACGACTCCCGCGGAGGGAGGGTGGTAGTCCTCCGGAAGTGTGTCCCTCCGGCGACCGACGAGGAGCGGCAACGCGAAAAGCTGGGCGCCAGACGTGCTCTCCGTCACGTCACTCGCGAAACTTCACGATTGCCGAAATTCTTACACGCAACGGTACTGAACCCGTAGACGCCGCTCCCGATGTCGATCGCACGAGGGCCGGCCGGCTCCGCCTAACGGCAGAGGGGCAGGGCGAGGAAAAAGGGCGACGGGATGGCGCGGGGCGGGCGAAAGAATTCGCACTCCAACAGAGTAATAATAAAATAATAACAGATTTATTGGCCGCTCGGAACGGCAATAAGAAACGGTGAAAAAAAGAAAAAGTAACACAGTGTGATAAGACGAATAACGGACGCGACGCGACTTGTGCGGCGCTAATACGCGCGAACAATCCGACGGCACGACGAATTTCCGCGTACAAAAGAAAGAGACAAGCAATAGACTGGAAATTCGGCCGGAAACGAAAAGAAACGCGTTCAAAATTAGTCGGCGCGATTATACAATAACGGACGGGGCTCGGTACGGCGCGAGTACCGAGGTCTAACGACCACAATTAGTTACGCGAAAGTCAATCGTAAATTGACGCGTCCGATACTTGTACGAAGACGACGTTGACAGAAAATTAACACACCGATACGCACGGAAATCACGCGCAAGGTCACACTACGGCGCGACGCGCGACCTCGTGATTCCGCGTACTCACTCACGCTTACGCTAACGCTCGCGCGCTCGGGCGCGAGGGCTTTGCGGCGAATTCGCGACGACGATCTCCGGGTGGCTCGACACGCGATTCGCGACACGCCCGATCGCTCCCGGCAGAGTCTGTGAGAATCCTCGCACTTGAGGACGGGCGCCAATACACCAAACCAAAGAGTCCTATCCGATACGCGTCGCCGAAGGGGCTCACGCGACGAAACTCTGACACGAAAAATGGCGTTCCCGTCCGCAGAGTGCGAGCAAGATTCTCACTCAGCCCGTGGCTTTACACGAAAAAGAG
>NW_012026798.1:3279793-3284990 GCF_000956235.1 Wasmannia auropunctata | reverse complement strand
TACGTCGATTTAAATTCGGGCCTCCCGGAGATCTCGGTCTCGCTCTTAACGATGCAGCTGTCGGTCCGGCAAAAGGGGCGCGAACCCGCGCCTTGTGACGGCGGCGGGACGCTGCCTCGCCGCAGCGGACTGCGGCGTCACAATATATATATATATATATTTATTTATTTATTTATTTTTTATCAAATATATGTATATAGAATATTCTCTAAATATGCCCGAATATATATATACTAATTTATTATACATTTAATAAAAAATAATATAAATAATTACGTATAATACTATAATGGTAATAATTATAATTATTTTATTCATTTATTGCAAGCGTTTAAAATATAACAATGGTTATACACATTGCACTATATTTATTAAGTAACACAGTACTAGCTGTTAACTTTTGAACAAAATTAAAATATATGTATGAATTAAATCATATGTATATATACTTTTAATAATATTTATATATGCAAAACCTATCAAAATTCGAACATCGGTATCACAGTCTAAATATCGTAAAAATATAAAACAAAATCAGCTATTTTTCTTTGAAAATTATAAACGAAACACTTAATAATATTTTTAAAAAAGGACTAAACCGCATTCTCATTATTATTGGGCTTTTGTTTAGATGCGCGTTCTTTGGCGTGCGCTAGCCAAGTTTTTATTGATGTAGCAATGTCATCCTCGGTTGCATCTGTAAACTGTTTACCGACCACATCAGAAAATTATATAATTTTCTAAATAAGTCGTATTATTTTAAGGATGGCACAGGAAAAAATTATACATAATTAAACATTATGCACAATTATGTTAAAAATATGTATGGATCTTAGCCAGGAATAATTATGCATAATTATATAATAGAAATTATGATTATACAAATACTAGATATCATTTTTATATAGATTGCATGTTCTTACATATTATTATTCTAGGCCAAAAATGCCAAAATCGATTCATATTTGTATAATTATACAGAATTTTTTTATCAGGTAGTACACTATAAAGTAGGAAACTTACACAGAATTACTTTACAAATACGCAAGTCCAAAAAAACTTCTTTCTTTTTGCCACCAATCCAACTAAATTTTTCTGCCAAATCGTCAGAAAACAATTTACGTATTAACTGGATGGACATCTTTTTGAAGGTATTCCCACCGGTTTGCTGAAGCTCCTTTATAACTTGACTTCTGAATTCCCTGTTTGTCAAATTTTCTTCCAATTCCCATAAATCGTTATCAATAGCCTTGAGAGAAAGATTTATCAGTACATTCTCCTTCTTTTCCTCTAATTGAACCTGTTCCAATTTCTGATTCAATGCTGCAAATAATTCTTTCTTAATTGTTTTTACTTCCCTTTACAAATTCTGAATATCAAATTTTATGTTAGTTAATGTTCTCACGACGAAGCGTTGAAACGCGTTCAAACCTATAATAAAAAGAACAATGTAACAAATTTCTTCAATGCAAAGAAAAGATGAATTTTAATGAAATATAAATTTGCTTACTTTGATCATTAAATGATGTATGACTTGGCGAATGTTCTCTCAAAGCAGATGCATTTCCTTTTTGTTGTTCGAATTCGGGAAATTAAAAAATAATACTATTATCAATAGCCAAAGTTGGTTGTGTCATTACATTTGTAGCTTCATTTTCAGTTGCATGAGAATAAATGTGGCGTACAACGGTATCAGGCTTATTTTTGTTTCCTACAAATTCTGCATTTTTTCTTTCGTATATTTATTCAATAATGCATCCTGCTGCAAATTGACACTTCTGCTGTTGGATGCATAACTCGGTTCATTTGTCGGCAATTTTGTAATGAAACAAAAACAGAAAAAACATATAAAGCCAATAAAGAAGTTTGTTTTAAGAATAAAAATAATTCTCTGTACTTTTTTTCACTGGCATGCTTTGTGAGATACAAGATTTACTGAAGGCTATATCGTTTGTTATCTGCGGCATTGTATCAGTTACGGTCAAGCGTTGATTACCATTTTTTAAAACAGCTGGAAATTAAAATAAAACATCATTTTCGAAGGAATAATAGGAATTTTTAATAATAAATAAAAAGCATCTATATTTTATGTTCTTAAAATACTACAAAATTGTACAGTATAACTTCAGAATAAGGAATCTTGTCGGGCAATTTACTAACTTTAAATAAAATTAGTAATTAACCTGCGATTAATATTTATAACATTTCTGCGTAAATCTGACAAAATTGTATTTTTTACTCTGAATTATTACCTTTCTCTTTCTTTCCCTTATAAGTGTTAATCAAAATATTCTTTGAATTGATGGTTTGAGGAGGATTGGGAAAAGGGTCTAATTGAATTTGTGTTCCATCGAATTCCTGCTCGTCGCAACTGCTGATGCTGACTCGTGCTCTCCTTTTTCTAGATCGCTTTAACATGTCCGCTCTTACGTCTGAATCCTTATCAAAATCCGTTAATAATTTAGCATCTTTCAGCTTGGCCTTAGCTTTCTCAAATGATGCTATAAATAATAATTTATTAAACAAATATTATAATTATGCTATAAATAATAATTAATTATACAAGTATTTAATATACATAAAAAATATATGCATTTGAAATATTTAAAGCTTCCGCGTTTTAAGGAATTGTCATTTTACATTTTATAAGTTTGTGAAACGTCGGCATTGTAGTGATGCAGATACGCACTCTTAACCCGAAAACCATCATAGAAAATATGTGATTATTTTAGCAATAAAAAATGTGTGTGTTAAAGAAGAAGAAAACATATACATGCGAAGTACATTCTTACAAAAAATGTATAATGTATTGCATAAATTATTACGAAGAATTTATACTTACAGTCCTTGGCTATTATTGCTATAATTGGAAGTTTCGTCCATGATTCCTCAGGTGGATCCATGTTCCGAATAGCCTTCTCGTAGCGCTGTACGTTAGTGAAATTGGATCATCGAGCCATTGACATGTCATCAATTAACCAATTGCTTGGTATTACTTGCAATCCATCGGAGAACTCGAGGATGGCATAATAATTATTCTCCGGTGATGACATTATTCTTGCAAATCTATATTTAAATGGCATTTACATGTTAGTATGCAATAAAGGAAATACAGCAAAATTGTTTTCTGCAAGTGAAAGTTTGACATACTTCATAACAACTGTTTGTAAAAGTCATATTTGTAATTCTGATAGTGTATGTATTGCATATATCCCAATTAATGAAGAATTGCAAGGTTGTTTATAAACGTCATCTCGATGAAGAAATTTTCGTCCTATAATTACGAAACTCTTTATCTGCAAACAATATGGTATGTTTTCTATAAGAACGATTTTCCCACAACTTTAGCCACAGCAGCAATTTGCATTGCTGCCTGCCTTTAGCGTCACATTTCCACGTCTTATTAATTTGTATTGAGGATTACTACAACGTGCAATAAGAGGCCCAGCGTGATGCTCTGATTTGAGATCAATTTTGAATTCAGTTTCCAGCGAAGCCTTAATAACAATTGTATTATTTTCCATTTCAGCTATTCGTCGTACAATTTGCTGTAAGGGTTGATTGGGTTTTCTTACAAGTCTTTTAAATGTTTGCATATAATTTTCAAATTTATATGCGCTAAAACCATCTAAAGAACCAAATTTTTCAACATCCTCAACAAGATGTACAAGCCCGTGGACATTGTGCGAGACATCGTGACGTCCGTATAATTTTGCGAAAGAAGAAACATAATGTTCCAGCAGCTGTTGTGCATATGGTAAAAGAGTGTAATTTTTCGCAGCACATTATTCTTACGGCCACGTGCAAAGATACAAAATGATTATACAGATCAGGTCGCAACTTTGATTTTAAAGCTACAGGACCCGTGTAGAACAAGAATTGGCGATATTCCGTAGCTTTCCACATTCTAGCATATCTTAGCGACTTTGGTTTTCGTCCAAATTCAATTGGAAGGCATGGTAACAACTCCTTTTCTAGGCGTGCTGATATTTGTTCCTGTATAAGAGGTCCTGTATAAGACGATATTTTAAGTCACCGTATAACCACAAGTTTAACGATCTACGAGCGACTCCCAAACAAACTAGGTGCATGTAATCTTCGGGTACATTCGTAACTGAACCAAAATTTGGTATTTCCAACAAATTACATGTAATGCCTTCCTTATGATATGATTCATCAATTTTATTTTTAAAATCTTCATCTGTTCTTCGCGGTGCGCCAAAGCAGTGGAAAACAAACTCGGTTTTCAATGTAATCTCCTTCAACTGTGCATTTTGTGCAACTTCTGTAACCCGTATGTGATATTACGCTTAACGCAAACGACTTTGCTGGTGTATCACATATAATTGAAGTATATAGCAAGAGAAATGTCGACCATTGAATATAATTCCGTCCGAACATAATATTTTTGCTTCTTCTACTAATTCTTTAAAAAAATTATTTGCGCTGGCGGGTTTTTCTTTTCCACAATAAATTCCAACAGTGAAAACATTTCCATACGGTATTACGGATACTAAAATTGGCCACAACTGATCTGGCATTGATTTCCAAAGTGGTAGTCCGTCAATGCTAAGTTGCAAATTAATGTAATTTGTAAGGTCACCAGTTGTATTATAGGATAGTATTTTTAATATGCCATTTTTTAAACCAAAATGGTAATACCCTCCCGGTGGAACTTCTCGTAATGTGGTTTTTAAAGGTGTTCGCAGAAGTGTCCGTGAATCTATAGGTAAATTGGAAAATTCAGCGCACTCATGCTGTCGTAACCGTCTTAATAATTGTGATAACGCATCATAGTTGATATGATATCGAATTGCCCAGTCGGTAAGAAATTTTCTCATTGGCTCATTACCCTCTTGTTCTTCATTCTCTTGAAATTGTGGCAAATTAGCTTCATTGATATTGTCTTCTTGTTCAGAAGATTCAGAATCGGTAGATCTGGGAGCATAGAGATATTTATTTTCATATTCGTCCCATAACACGTCCGTTTCGCAATTCTGTTCCTCATTATCATTATTATTATTATCATGATAATTGTCTTGAAAATTGATGTCGTTATATCAGTACAAAATTACCTTTTTAAAAAAGATAAAAAAGGCGCTAAGAGTACGCATTCTAAAAAAAAAACTGTAGTATCAAATTAAAATTCAAATTAAAAAAATGAAAGTAATATTGTGATATTTTACTCAACCCAAAT
>NW_012026798.1:3277716-3278792 GCF_000956235.1 Wasmannia auropunctata | reverse complement strand
TATCCCCTGTGTGCCTTGTCGACTCAGTTGTATGCTATACGAAGTTATTACGTTATTTTGTCCATCTGTTATAGATAATTATTATGCAAATAGATCGGAAGAATTTGAATTGATGTCTTTATATGAATTTGCACAGTGGTATTATATTACAAAAATCAAACCACGAAGTAAAAATATTGAATACTACGAGATGAATAATGGTTAATTATATAAAACGGCGACAACATGGATATCTTATTAATCATTATAGATATGATGTTAATGCGCGGCCGGAAAATTATTTCTATTCATTACTCCTTATGTTTAAACCATGGCGGAAAATAGAAGATCTTAAAAATGGATGTGATACTTATGCAGAATCATTTCACGTGGTAAAATTACATCTTACAAAAGCATTAGAGTATCATGAAAAATTAGAAGAATATGCAAAAAGCATTTGAAACTGCGAAGCAATTGCTTCAACAATATTTTGATGATTTAGAAAAACAAAATGTGTCTCAAGATGATCCTGATAATCCAATAGGTGTCCTAAATATTGAAGCTGATAAAGCAATGCAAGATTTTAAGGATCTTGGAAACAAACAGGAAATTGATATATCTTAAATGATTTTAAAACTGAATACAGATCAAAAAAGAATATTTGATAAAGTTGAGAGCAAGTTTGTCTACTCCAGCCGCCCGCGCCGCCGCCGCTCCAGCCATCGTCGACGCTGTAGCTGCCGCCGCCGTTCCAGTCGCTGCTCTAAACGATGCTAGAAGACCAAGTAAGTACAAAAACATAAATAAAGAATATATTACGCATAGTTTTATATTTTCGCGTGCGCGCGCGCGCGCGCGCGCGCGTGTGTGTGTGTGTGTGTGTGTGTGTGTGCGCGCGTGCGTGCGCGCGCGCGTTTGATATATACTAATCCAGTCTTTTTAATAATTTACAGATTATCGAGGAAGAAGGGCAGGAGCGAGAATTCAACAAGAGCGGTTTATGCGATTCTTGTACCAATTACTTTTGCCCATTATTATTGGGAGCAAAATAAAATTACAGAGGCAAAAATAAGAAATAAAATTAATTAAAAATAATT
>NW_012026798.1:3276778-3277696 GCF_000956235.1 Wasmannia auropunctata | reverse complement strand
TTGGTGTTATACTTGTTTAGTCTCTAGACTAAAGATAGTACATCGTGGTTCGCATTTGCAAAATATTAGCTATCTATAAAGTATATATTATGTATAATATTAAATATATATTAGAAACCTATAAAAAAAAGTGTCGCAACCGATGTGTCCACGACTGTACGTGTGTGCGTGCATGTGTGTGCGTGTGTGTGCGTTTGATATATACTAAGCCAGTCTTTTTAATAATTTACAGATTACCGAGGAAGAAGGGCAGGAGCGAGAATTCAACAAGAACGGTTTATGCGGTTCTTGTACCAATTATCTTCTGCCCATTATTATTGGGGGCAAAATAAAAATTACAGAGGCAAAAATAAGAAATAAAATTAATTAAAAATAATTCTGTTCTATGCCTATTGTATGAACATAAATTAATTATATAATATAATTCTCCGTTCTATATATTTGTATGAATTATGCGTGTAGTGTAAATAAAGTACATTGCATCGCATCTGATTGCATATATTAAAAATTACTTAAATTAGATAATAATAAATTAGATAAATATTTATTTAAATTCTGCTCGGAGTTAATTAACGAAGGACGGAATAAGCCAATAATTCGAGCAAAGTAAAGATGTTAAACTTGATAATTTATTACATGTAGTAAGCGCAACGATACGTTTCGACTTTACTTGGTCTTTCTCAATCGCATGAAAATATATTACAAATTTATTAGAGAAATACATATATTTGATATAAAATACGCTGGATAGAAACGGACATAAGTATTGTTCTTAAACAGACGCAAGTACGTTAATCAGATGCAAAATGATAGAAAGAACATAGACGTTTTAAGTCCAAAATTAAAACTGTAAATCCGTTCATCGTTGATTCCACTCCTTCTCGTTTTTCCAACGATAAACGGATTTACAGTTTTAAT
>NW_012026798.1:3273226-3275651 GCF_000956235.1 Wasmannia auropunctata | reverse complement strand
TTTTATTATACAATTCAAACCCAAGCTATCGATTAAATATACTTAAAACTTGATCGGTTTAGCCATTATTGCAATCCAATAATCTTGGGTACTAGCAACTCGCCAGCTCGCGTAAAGAGACACGGTCGGTCTCGGCGTCCTCTTTAGCGCCGAGCCACGACCGTGTCTCTTGATCTTCTTTCATTGGTTTGCAATAACTTGTATTCTTCTACGTTTGAACTGGTCAGTGGAGAAGAATCAGTGTCATCCAATAATGCCTCCGATAACAATTGTACTTCTTCTTGCCGAAGTCTGCGACGGTGTCGATCAAAATAAGAGCTTATATTTTTCAATAGCCTTTTTCGATTCATTATCACCTGTACATTTACTAATTTGTATTATTGCTCAATATAATACTCTTGTACGATTTATTGATATGCAAAAAATGCCAGTTATTATTAGTAGTGATATCACAGGTACAAAGATATATACATGTGATTGTTAAAAAAGACCGGTTATAAAAAATGCTAAACTGTCATTGTTATTAAATTTTTAATATTCGTACACTAGAGGTTTTAGGAAGTATTCAAACGCTAGATTAATTTTATGTATAAAGCATGGAATTTGTTTATAATATTTGTAAAAAAGTCCGGTTGTTTAAAACGTTAAATATTTTAAATATTTTTAAATACATACTAAAATATAAACCACGGAATTAAAAAGTATACATAACAGGATATTGTACCTATGCAGTAAAATTTGCAATAAGAAAGTGAGAAAACAGGATACATAATAAAAAATATGAAGAGCAAGTTTTTCAATAAACACAGAAAAATTATCAAACATAAAGCCTAAATTCATAGTCGTTTCTTAAAAACTACTTATGCTTAGTATCTACTACTTAAATGAGATCTTAAGACACTATTTTGTTTCATAGTCGTGAAATAAGTAATTCTTCAGACACAAAAACAATTAATATTTTATAAAGTAGTTTTTAATATATCTCATAGTCGGAACGGATTTTAAGACTTGCATGTTTCATAATTGTAATGTAATTCTTAAAAAGAAAAAACGTTCTTTAAGAACGTTCTTAAATATTGAATTTTTTTTAAGTCAACCTCGATTCTCTCTTTAAAATTTGATGCTTATGAAGATTCTTAAGCACTATATTACAGGTGTGAAACCTGTAAAACTAAAACTCCTTTTAACGAACTGACTATGAAACGTATTAAGAAACAATTGAGTGTATCTAAGAGCTGTTTAGTATAAAAAGTATTACTTAATTGAGAACTACTTATAAACGAAATTGTAATCTTAAAAATTTATTTAAGTGCTACTTAACATAAAAGAAACGACTACATCGAATAAGTACAAAAGATCTGCATAAAAAAACAAAATACAATTTATTTTTTTGTATATCTTTACCAATTATTTTTGTGAACGCACTGCGACAGCGTATGAAAAACACTGAGAGTTACTGCGATAACTGTATTACAAAATGAACTAAAGTATATTATCTTTTATAAAGTGCAGTCATGATTGAGACTATCAAGCAGGTTAAAAAAATGAAATCAAGTCCTGAAAGCATGTGTTAATAAATATTTTTCGGTACCAGAATCTTCGTGACTGCGCGCATAGAATATTCCGCGAAATACAACCTTAATCGAGTATCAAGACTCCTCTGAGGTTTAACACCGAAGAATCTTTGATACTAGATTGAGGTTATTTCGCAGTTTGATTCACAAAAAACACGAAAAGTCGTACCCCCAATCATGAGTCGTGGCCCATTCGAGATACGCCGGGATGTGAATAGACACGTCAAAATTATACATAGCACAACATTTTTTATAAAAATGATTAAATTCAAAGAAATCGTGCACCAGCTAAAAGTGCAATTGCTCTTTTCGCTAGAATTTTTTGCTCGCCACGTAATAGGTATATTACTTACGAAAATAACTTAGAAAATACACACCTTGCAGTTTGTACGGATAAACGAAAACAGAAAGCACCGAAAATCAACAATAAAGCGAAACCTTTCAAACCGGAACACGAGGCAACCAAGATCAACAATGTCAACAACGGTTTCAGCAAGTATAGAGGCGTACGCGCGAGTTGGCCGGATGACGACGGCGGCGCGCATGTATAGTTATGCCGTAAAAGCGCGGGAAACGGTACATGTCCGTACAAAAATCATAATATACTGAGGATATATTCGGAATATACTGAAAAATATACTCCGAATATACATATAATAATTTAAAAATTTACTTCGTACGATATCCTCAGAATATACTCAAAATATACAAATAATCTTATATAATTCGTATGATATACTCACAAGGAAAGGGACCCAAGTGTCCGCCTCCGATTTCGATGAGCTTTTGATATGTTATTCTCTAGACAAAACCAAAAATTAAGCTATCGCAAATTCGTGCCGCTTCGCGCT
>NW_012026798.1:3272623-3273176 GCF_000956235.1 Wasmannia auropunctata | reverse complement strand
TACAATTTATTATTTATAATTTTTCAGAGACAAAATGTTCAATCCGAGAAATGTAATAGTTGTATTATTTACTACAACTTTTTTAAATGTGCCCGAAACTCTCATTACAAAATCAGAAATGGAAATAAAAAATAAAATTGAAACTATGCTGCAAGAAATGTACCAGAACCAATTTGAAATTGAAGAAGAGTCCCTGGATTTTGAAAATTTTTTCGATATTCCCGAAGCGGAATTAATTGAAGAAGAAGAATGGAATGAACAAGAAGAAAGAGAAAATGAAAGAGAAGAAAAATCGTATGATGTTAAAGAAATAGTATGTATAAATGATGATATACCAATCGAATATAAAAGAAGAGCCGTAGAATTTTGGAAACCTGACGGTACAACTAGACCAAAGTCGCTTCAAAACGTAAAACATATGTTTCGAAAACTAACATCACTACGTCAGTTACGAAGATGGAAGGAACAAATAAGGAGAGGTGGAAATAGACTGGAGAAGCTAAAATTAATTTCATCGTTCACATTAAATCAATTTCAAGAAAGTTTAGAAAGA
>NW_012026798.1:3265325-3272573 GCF_000956235.1 Wasmannia auropunctata | reverse complement strand
CATTTATATTTACCTTTATGAACCATTATATTTACAATATCTACATTTTACTATTATATTTTTTATCACAATATGTACATTTTACTAATATATATTTCCTATCACGATATGAACATGCAATTCACGACTTATTAATCAGTCGTACAAATGATATGTATGTGTGTATGTACTATATACACTATCTGTCAAATTCGTTGCGAAATCAATCAGCTGTCAAACTTCCCGTGATACATACACAGATTAAGGGACGCTCGCTGTCAGCGCTATCGCTCTGACATTCTGTCTTTATCACTCATTAGAAGTAAAACAAAAATAGAATAACGTAATAGCACTGACAACATGCTTCCTGAACGCTTTTAATCTCTAGCGCCTCTTGTGACAGAAATTGTAACCGTACAAAAACGACGACGATAATAATAATAACGTTCCTTAAAATAAAATTTCAAAAATCGGAATTTGAAGATTTATATCTCCGCTCATAAGGCACGTAGAAGGAAAATAAAAACACTTTTATTATATAATTCAAACTCAAGCTAACGATTGGGCGTACTTAGAAATTGATCGGTTCAGTCGTTATTGAGATCCAAAAATCTCAGATGCTCGCAACTCGCCGACTGACGTAAAGTATCCACAGGGCGGTCTCAGTGTTATACTTGACACCGAGACACTACCGTGTCTACTGATAAAATTTCAAAAATCGTAATTTGATGATTTATATCTCCACTTGTAGGGCACGTAGAAGAAAAATAAAAACACTTTTATTATATAATTCAAACTCAAACTATCGATTGGGCCTACTTAGAATTTGATCGGTTCAGTCGTTATTGAAATCCAAAAATCTCAGATGCTCGCAACTCGTCGACTCGCGTAAAGTATTCACGGGGCGGTCTCAGTGTCATATTTGATACCAAGACACTACCGTGTCTACTGATTCACTGTTAAAAATGTTCGAAAAATTCCGTGAGATTTAAAGTAATTTAATTTTACAAAATTAGGTTGCTGAAAACGAAATTTAGAAACATTCAAAGCAAATTTACTAAATTTCTTTTTAAAAATTCTGGTACTCCATCGTAGAATTATAAACGGTTTTTCAAAATTACCAAATGGTAACGGAAATTTAAGACATCGTAACTGGAAGAAGTTGAGGATTTTGCATACTGTGTGTGTACATATGTATGTTTTACACACGTTCGCACGCACAATGTGCAAAATCTGATCGCTAACCTCCTTATGGTGCACATCGGGTAATGCCGACCATAATGTAAGAAAAATACAAGGGTTACTTTAAAATGCTGTAACATTGTAAAAAAAATCGTAGCGACTTGTTTTTTTTAATTAAAGAAGAAGGTTCAAACTTTATGACGCTAGAAACCGCATCCCCGAGAAAAATTTTAGTAAGTCCGTGCATGCTGTCAAACCTTGCAATTTTTAGTATGGCAAACATGCTCTCAGATTTAAGAGTTTACAGGGATGCATTAAATTTAAAGTCGACCCATAGTACCTTAAAGTAGAAATTTCAAGCTTTGATTTGAAAAAAAATTCATCATCTTACGATGATTTTTCGCGGAGTTACCGTTTGCCAAAGTTGACCAATTTTTGACCAAAATTTTTCTATGCCATAATTTTTTTGTGTAATGGAGTTTATACGTTATTACCCAAGCAGCAAAGGTGGACATTTTGACCAAGCCAAAGTCAGATTGCTCTAATTAAGTGAAAATTTACTAATTTTCGGTCTAAAAAATGTATAAAAAGTTAAATAGTTCAAATATCAGGAAGAAGCGTTAAAGAGCCAAACGCAGGGTGATTTTTGTTTAAATAATTATAATCTTAACATACCAAATATGAACAGATCGATAAAATACAATATAAAAAATAATATAAAAACCTCTGACGTTTCGACCCTAAATATGTAGTCATCTTCAGAAAGGTTGACAATAACGCATTATGTGAAAAATACCCGTTATAACTTACATCTTATTCGTATCTTATTTTAAATAATATTCGCAGTGGTAGAAACAATCAAGATCATATCGATGGACGTGGAGGATCCTGGTTTGGTCCTTCCCTCTTTTACTGTCTTCTTACAAATATGTTTGGTAATCCATGATTTTAACGCATGTGTTTGAAAAATTTCTGACGTGGTAGTCTCTAGGGAACAAGAGATCATAGGAAAAATTAGATTGAAGTTAAGATTCGTCAATCATCTAAATAGAGTAAATAATGAAGAAATAAATTGAAAAAATTTGCAGATAAAACTTGTTGAAAAAAAATTAATAACAAAGAAAAATATGTTGAATCTAGTCAAAAAGTTAATATACCAAAAACGGTAAGTCAGAATGTCCTTTTTTTAAAAAAATTTTTTATAAATTAAATACTAAAAAATGTTTAAGTCATACATAAAAAATGTTAAAATTGAGATAAAAATTATGACTGTCCTTACGTATTAAGATTGACGGAACCATTCTTCTGTCTTTACATATTGAGATTGACGTAATTATTCTTCCATCGTGCGATTCCAGTATTCTAGATACTGTCACGTTTTTTAATGACAGTGGTGTAACGAACACTCTTTGTGAGACCGGACAGTAGTAGAGGGGGGTGAAGGAGTGGGAATGTGTGAAGATAGAGGGTATAAGCTATATAGGAGAAAGGAGGTCTAATATTGGTGATATGAGTCCGAAAATAATTCAGTGTCACTATGTTTATTTAAGCCACTAAATTGTTTCTTTATATGAAGCGTTTCAGATATACTTCTCTTTTTAAAAGAAGGTTGTTTATCTAGGATCTATACATTATCCCAGTCAAACTCATTTCAGACAAACGGTGTTCTGTGATTACTGAGGGCGAGCCACTCCTTTTATTAATGTCCAATCTATGTTCATGTACGCGAGTTTTTAATTGGCGTTTGATTTGGCCAACATAGCTCGCGTCACAATTCATGCAATTGATCTTATACACCACATCACAGGCTGACATTTTATCGAGAGTGTCTTTACCCGTTGTGATAAAATTCTTCAGTGTATTCGGAATTGAATACGCAATCTGACTATTAATATTCTTGGACATTAAATGAGAATTTTTCTGACACTGAATTAATATACGGAACTACAAAACGTTGTTTCTTATTAGGGATGACATTTATTTCGTTATTTTTTGGTTTATAAAACAGGTATTTTAATCTATCTCTGATCGTATTAAAAATAAATTTTAGTAAATATCCATTATCAAGAAGGATCTCTATAATGTAAATAAAATTTTTTTGATGAAATCTCGGATGTAATAACAAAATTATCTTGTCAATCATCCATAAAATAATGCTTTTTTTATGTGTGGAAGGATGATTTGAGTTGAAATTTAAATATCTTCCTGAGAGTGTCGGTTTTTGGAATATGTCAAAAATGATCTTACCATTCTCCTTAATAAGTTTGATATTTAAAAAGCTAATACAATTGTTATCTTCTGTCTCTATTGTGCATTGTAATCTTTCATGTAAGGAATTGAAAATTAAAATCATGGGTTACCAAACATATTTGTAAGAAGACAGTAAAAGAGGGAAGGATCAAACCAGTATCCTCTAGGTCTATCGATATGATCTTGATTGTTTCTACCATTGCGAATACTATTTAAAATAAGATACGAATAAGATGTAAATTATAAAGGGTATTTTTCACATAATGCGTTATTGTCTACCTCTCTGAAGATGACCACATATTTAGGGTCAAAACGTCAGAGGTTTTTATATTGTTTTTTATATTGTATTTTATCGATCTGTTCATATTTGGTATGTTAAGATTATAATTACTTAAGCAAAAATCACCCTGCGTTTAGCTCTTTAACGCTTCTTCCTGATATTCGAATTGTTATTCTTAAGAGCCCTCCATACATTTTTAAGTTAAATAGTGTTGTAAGTCCAGTGTAGTCCAGGTCGAATATTACGCAATTTTGACCTACAAAATCCTTTGAAAGCTTTGTGGCTTAAAAAAAGTTATACATTAAATTATAAATTACTAAATTTTAACCAAAAATATATCTTCAAAGTCGACTAAACTTAGTATATTAAAGTCTCGTTTGAAAGAAATACGACCTGCCTGAATTACCTTATTTTGATCATGTAAACGGTATTACTTAATTGGTCAGAATTATCTAATTTTTGCGGAACATAAGTTCTGCATACTCAACTTGGACTAATATTTAAGGTGTAAAGTACCTGGCGGCTGTACTGGGAGCTAGCCTCAGAGTCGAAATTACCGCGAAAAATAACCTATAGAGAATTTAGATCGAAGTTAGAACAAAATGTCCCTCAAAATTGACCTGAAAGTTAGTTTTTGAACTAAACGTCTGAAAATTAACATAACCACTAATAACTGTCTTTTCTGACAACGTGCATAATTTACTCCGTTTATTTCTGCTTGCTTTAAAAATAAAGATACCGAAGAAAGGCAAATATAAACCGTATCGTTTAACAACAAATTTTTAGAGGCATGTAAACAAAAATAGTGGAAGGTAGTATCAGGAGAAACGCGGCTTGATGTCAAGTGTTTAAATGTATGTATATATAGGATGTCCAGAACTACCGTACCGCCTGCTAATAACAGACTTCTGAAGTCATTTAGAGACAAAAAGTCTAATACTAAAATGTTGAGACTACAATAGTTTTCAAATGGCAAGCGTTTAAAGGTATCCAATTAGGCTGTTAAAAATTCGCGCGTTCAGGGTCGTCGCATAGTGACGGTGCCCTTTGTATTCATAATCGGTTCTTATATTTAAGACTGTCTTAAATACAATCTTAAAATATCATAAGTTAATCATAGAGCTGTATTAGCATCACAAGCTCATGGTAACAATTTTGCCCTTCGTAAAATAATACGCGTGTAATCCGATTATCATTGTATTTTTTAAGAAGATATGTCCATAAAAATTGTCATTCAAATTGTTTTTAGATACGTTATCGACAGAAAGAGTCTACTTTATCAATATGTTATGCAATAGATTTTGACAATTCGATGCATAACGCGTACTAAGATATTCCGTAAAAAAGTAGTTATGCCGCTATTAATATTATTAGTTCATAGCAAATGAGTTAAATAAATAAAAAAAGTTACGAAGTTATGAAAAATATTTAAAAAAGGTCACATAAAATTATGTTAATATTTATACATAAGCATTATTGGTTAAAGTCTATGGCACTGTACAAACAAGTGTGTTACTTTTACACACATTACGTGTGTAAACCCTTGTAGTCACTTTTGACACGGCTGTAGGTGTGTAGATATGTAACACACAAAAAACTGTGTAGATTTGCAAGAAACGTGTAGGTGTAACACACGAAAAGAGTGTTTTATAGACACATATGATTCGTGTTGTGTTAGCGTAATGCATATAATATGTGTAATGCTCTAATCTTTCTCTAGAACCTAATCTATAACAAAAGAATAATGTAAAAACTTGCTGATATTTTAGATAAGAACAAAATACACATAAATATAAGCATTTTATAAGTAACATATAATTTTCCTCCTTTTCTCTCTTACTTCCGGCTCTCTCTCTCTCTCTCTCTCTCTCTCTAAAAATGTTTATTACATATACAACATAAAAGTGAACTAAACATGTTACCTATGAAATGCTTATATTTATGTGTATTTTGTTCTTATCTGAAATATTAGCAAATTTTTACATTATTCTTTTGTTACAGGTTAGGTTTATCTGAAGCGTCAGCAGTCTTTACATTATTCTTTACAGATTCCAGAAAAAGTTTAGACATATTACATATATTACATGCAGCACATATTCAGCTATAGCACAACACAAATCATACCTTATGCATGAGTTACTATAAATTAATAAACACGTCAACAAATACTAATAATATATACACTTCTCAACAAAATTAAAGCATCACTTACTCTACCGTCCAAAAATAGGCAAAATTCAAGAGAGTGTAATTTCGTCAAAAATGATCGTATCGAAATGTTCAAAAAAGCATTTTGCAGCTTGAAATCTCTACTTTCCAAATCGATATTTTAGAAAACAATCCTACTGATATTTCATGGAGTTACACTGATAGAAAAGGAAACCCAACGAATCTCAAAATTTTTTATAAACTTTGACAAGTTTCATAGCGCGAATTAAAAATCGCATGCAAATTCAGTTTACAGCTTTCGAAAGAGTGAATCTTTACCTTTAATTTGCTTTTTCGTTGAGAGTTGTACGATTTTTTTTTACCGAGTTATTCAATATTGAAGCAAAAAGGGCCATTTTTGCTTTAATGTTGAATAACTCGGTGAAAAAAATTTACGCCATGAAACTTGTCAAAGTTTATAAAAAATTTTGAGATTCGTCGAGTCTCCTTTTCTATCAGTGTAACTCCATGAAACATTAGTAGGATCGTTTTCTAAAGTATCAATTTGGAAAGTAGAGATTTCAAGCTGTAAAATGCTTTTTTGAACATCTCGATACGATCATTTTTGACGAAGTTATACTCTCTTGAATTTTGCCTATTTTTGGAGCGTAGAGTAAGTGATGCTTTAATTTTGTTGAGAAGTGTATATATGCTTTTTATCTAACTATTGCATTCATATTTGTGTATATCCGCAACTATTGTATGTAATAATGTTTTTATATATGTACATTTATTTGTATTACAAATTTTTCATATACTATAAATCATTGGCTGTGGAACATTGCGTTTTCATGCAACCCAGGTACTTTGTCTGACTATTAGTTTCATGTATGTGTATATCTGCAAATAATTTATATAGGTACTATAAAACATGTGGAATATTGCATTTAAAATGACCCAGGCACGTCAAGTTTTTTCTTTATTATAATCCAGTTTATCATTTTTCCATTTTTAAAATTTTTGAATGTTTTTCACAAATAAGCTTTTTTGAGGTCTTTTTTAAATAATGAGGCTAGTTTAATAACTTGGCTATAATTTTATTGATTTCACGATTATATTTTTGATCAATCAATTTTTAAATAATTGTATATTTAAATTATAAAAAAAATTGTTCTTAGTTTTAGAAAGAATGTAAATGACATTTTTTATGTATTTGGCGTATATATATATTTTTTTAAAGATTTTTTATTGGTCACTGCTTTTTGTTAAGTTATAATAGAATTTAAATCTTTTAAAAATAAACACATTATTATTTATAAAATTGTTACTTTAATTTAATATATTTTCTCTCAATTTTAATAATTTATTGATTTAATTTTTTTATTCATTTATTTGTTCTAAGAAAAATA
>NW_012026798.1:3258969-3262008 GCF_000956235.1 Wasmannia auropunctata | reverse complement strand
TGTTATATCTCGAAAACTATTCAAGATATCAAAAAATGTTTTATACAAAAGTTTTGATGTAAAATTACCTCTATTCATTTACGTTAATAGAATTTTTTTTTAATAATTATTTTCAAAAAATTTTTTAAATCTAATTATTTAAAAAAAATATTATTAACGTAAATGAATAAAGACAATTTTACTGTAAAACTTTTGTATATAACATTTTTTGATATCTAGAATAGTTTTTAAGATATAACGAAAGAAAAAATGAATTAATTTACATATAAGGGGTTGATTCATCCCTTTAAACCGTTTTTTAGCACCAACTGATAACTTCTAAATTCATTTATTTATGTGACCTTAAAGTGTACCAAGTTTCGTTAAAATCAGAATTTGACACTTCGCGAGATTCCCTTGTCAGACAGAACCTGTAAAAAAAATATTTTGTAGTCTTTTCTTAAAATTAACTATTTTGTTATCAATATAAGAAGCATTTTAATCTTACCAAAGTGTCCAATTTGAGATGTGAGTACTTTTCTACGACTTCAGAAATCTTCTTTGCATCGTTCTGAATCCACTTCCTCCGTTCATCAAAGGTATCTTTAAGTAACATGAGGAGTGTCATCCTTGTTTTTTTGCAACACTTTTAAAGCATCCTCTATGTCAATTTGTACTGGTGTAGGCCTGTGATAAAACAAATGATTTAATTAAAAAGTTGAACAGTGCAAATTTTGAAATAAGGATGAGAAATTAACTTATTCTTTGTCTACGACCAGAGATGCCATGTCTGCAAATGTTAACCTAACTGGCTTATCCCTGTCAAGGATACATTTTTCTTTACCTACGATTGACTCGAAAATTGATACTCGAGGGTTTTCAAGGTTGCTGATTACAAATCTGAGGTCAAAATTTAGAAATTCAAAATGGCGGATTTAATATGGCCAACCCGAATTCGAAAAATGATGCAAATTTTATGAAAATGTATATCTGGGGGTTCTCGGAGTCACAGATTACGAATCTGTATTCAGATTCCTGAAATTCAAAATGGCGGATCCAATATGGCGGACTCAAATTAGAAAAATGATGCAAATTTTATGAAAATGTATATCTGGGGGATCTCGGAGTCGCAGATTACGAATCCGTAATCAGATTACTGAAATTCAAAATGGCGGATCCAATATGGCGGACCCGAATTCGAAAAACGATGCAAATTTTATGAAAATGTATATCTGGGGGTTCTTGGAGTTGCTGATTACAAATCCGTAATCAGATTCCCGAAATTCAAGATGGCGGACCCGAATTCGAAAAACAATGCAAATTTTATGAAAATGTATATCTGGGGGTTCTCGGGGTCGCTGATTACGAATCTGTAATCAAATTCCCGAAATTCAAGATAGCGGATCCAATATGGCGACTATAATCCGAAAAACAGTGCTGATCGAGTATAAAATCGCTGAGTCCCCAGATATACATTTTTATGAAATTTGCATTAATTTTCAAATTCGGGTCTGCCATATTGGATTCGCCATCTTAAATTTTAGAAATCTGATCGGATTCGTAATCAGCGACCTCAAAAACCCTTGAGGGAAGATCTTTGCGTGGGAAACTCTGAGAACTTTCGGAGGTAATGAATTTTCTCCAGAAAAATTGCTATTTTTCAACGTTTGTTTATTTGTATAAACAAAATCATCCATGATTTCGAATTATTGCACATCGATTCTTATTTTTAAATGTATAACTGATACCAAAACACAAAAATGTATAACTGATACCAAAACACGAAAATTGAGTGCAAACTACCCCAATTATTAAGAAAATGTTTATGGAAAAGGTGGTATTCCACAATGCCACCGTCCTTGAAAGGGTTATGGGAGATATTATTGCATCTCTTCTTAATATTGGCCTTTCGGTTTCTGATACATATACTTAGCTGTGTTTTTACTATACCCTAATCGTAAATAATATATCATAATGTAGACATCACAAAAATATAGCAGATAAATATTGACAATGAAAACAATAAATCATAAACTTTTTATTTATAAAAATAAATACTTACACAATCACCTTTGCCACCCTTCAATTCAGGATAGGCTGCAACAATACTCAAAGCATAGTGTAAATAATTTCTTTTTGTAGGCTGCTTGTTAGCTGACAGATGAGTAGCCCAAAAATAAATGAATGACTTTTGTCCTTCTAGTACTCCAATTCTCTTTCTGAAGTCATCCAGCTCGGCTGTCAATTCGGGAAGAGATACTGGGTTCGACACTGTGCCTGGGCCAGATAATTTGTCCATTTGATGACATCTCTTTGATGTTTTTAATGAATTCAAACCAACAGCATTAGCCTGAACCTAAACCCGAACAACACAATACAGCCTAATAAACATCTAACAGAATTATAATGATGCAGATAGGGTTGCATCGAATTATGATTTTTGAAAAAACCAAATATCGAATATTCGATAATGTTACATGGAATATCGAATATTTAGCAGCTGAATAGTGATTTTTAAATGAATTGCTCGAGTTCTTAAGAAATAGCACATGAAATAAAAATACAACTTTAATATGATTTTAACAGCATTTATTACTAATAAAAAAATAAACATTATGTTATCTAAATAATGTATTCATAATAAAAACTAGAAAATAAAATAATGTACTTGCTACAATAAAATATTCTGAAAAAAATTGAAAATATTATAAAATTCCTCAACATTAATAAATTAAAATCAGTCGTTGCAATAAAATATAGTTTCAATACATTATTAGTTTAATAACAAAATCACAATATTATTAATTTATTTTTTTATTAATAATACAAGTAGCTATTATAGGCGGGTTCTGGATCAGGAGCTCCGAGGGGGGTGAGGGGCAGGGGGGTCCGCGGGGGTCCGCGGGGGTCCGCGGGGGTCCGGGGGGTTCGCGGGAGGGGTGGTTCGCGGGGAGGGGGAAACCGCTCAGAACGTTCACGGCCTGATGTGGGATCCGCGGGGAGGGGGAAGCTGCGGAAAGCCGCTCGCTCCAGCTGGCCTGATCGCGGGGACGAGGTCGT
>NW_012026798.1:3257617-3258819 GCF_000956235.1 Wasmannia auropunctata | reverse complement strand
CGATACCGCTGATCTGTTCAACCGATACACCTGTTTTGTCGAACTGCCTGTCGAACCGCCTGTCGAACCGCCTGTCTGTTCTATCAAACCGCTATTAGTTTAACTATAAAGAAAATTATATTCTTTCGCGACCTTCATTAGTTAGATATATTATACGAGTCAGGATAAAAATGAACGTGTCAGCATTCTCAATGTCGTGGTAATGTCACATAGTATGAAACCATCATCAAACCGCCTATCAAACCGATACCCCTGAACCGCCTATCGAACCAATACCGCTGATCTGTCAAACCGCCTATCAAACCGATATCGCTGTTCTGTCGAACTGCCTGTCAAACTGGCTGTCTGTCCAATCGAACCGCCAATCGAACCGCTGATCTGTCGAACCGCCTATCAAACCGATATCGCTGTTCTGTCGAACTGCCTGTCAAACTGCCTGTCTGTTCAATCGAACCGCCTATCGAACCGCCTATTGAACCGATACATCTATTTTATCGCTATCGTTCCTAACTGCATAGAAATGTTCTTTCGTTCGCGACCATCGCCAGGCAGAAATTTTATCCGCGTCAAAGATAAATATGAACGCACACATCTCGATGTAGTAGTGCCATATACATATATGCCTGATCTTAACTACAAGGAAAGGGAAAGAAATATAATTTTTAAAATTTCACATTTTTATTGATTATAATATTAAGATTATACATTTTATTATTTTATTTGATGGTGTGACCACCAGTTATATATTTTAAATACATTTTGTAATGCGCAATTCTTAATTCATGTTTTCCACAGCGCATAGTATTAATAACACTTAGATTATTCAAAGAAACTACATTTTCGTAATCAGCATCCAGAGTTTCAATGACTATGCCGCCTCTTGCAACGAGCATATCACCAAGCCATTCTCGTTTTTGATGTCCTTTAACGTACACGATAGCTTCGTCGGTATCATTCTCTTCACCAAACAACAGCTGTTGCAATCAGGCGTTTCGACAAGCTGTACGGAATCATCCCGTCTTCCCATCTCAATCCATGGTGATAAGCAATCAACCAGGAAGAGCCAGACTTGTCGAATTTTGTTAAAGAATTCTATGGCATGGGACTCGCAAAAATGTAATGCGAAAGAACTGTACCTCTTTTCAGGACCGCCACTTCTTTTACGATAAATCTCTTCCCAACGGTGAATCCTTGCAGATCTA
>NW_012026798.1:3256160-3257597 GCF_000956235.1 Wasmannia auropunctata | reverse complement strand
TGTGCTCTTCCGATCTACGGATAAAATTCCGAATTTAAATAAAGTTTTACATTGGTTAATTTACATTCATCGAATAAAGAAGCATCTTTCGACATGGCGTTCTTTCGACCAGTCTGCAAGGCAAAGATAACGTATCGTGGTTTTTCTAGTTGCGTTGCACTCTTTACAGCCCATGAATGCTTGGTAGTACTCTGCAACAAGGGGTACTCGTACAGATCCCACGAGCGAAAACACACGCTCAGATATTGGCCGCTTTCCAAAGTTCGTAGCATGGACAGTTTATTGACCTCGTTTAACATGACGTGAGGCATTCGCCATTGCACCTTATGTATTTCGACTTTAGGCTCAGTCGCGGCGTCTTCCACAAGACAATTGTTATCGTTGCGCGCTCGTATCAAAATCAATTCGTGCCGAGCATTAACAACCACACGTTTGTAATCCTCACAAAAGCCCAGCAACATGTTGAACAGCACGCAAAAGATAAAGTATCCTTCAGATATGTACGGTTTTAAGGCGATGCTGGAAGGTAGAAAATACCGACGATTACAGTTTAGTAGATTTCTCCGAATTGGCTGAACGGAATTGAAAATCCTTTCACAGGGTTAAAATAGACATGAAGTTGTGGTGTTAGACGGTCGAATTTGTAGTAAAATCGGAAAAAAATTGAAAAATTACCTTTTTCGGGTCGTACAGCTGACATCTAACCATAACCTGATATAAACATTTCATTAATGTAAAAGTTCTGTAGCTCATATGTACAAAATGCGTGCGTCTAACACCACAGTATACATGAACGAATAATACAATGTCTTTTGAGCTACGATTGAAAGCGTAAAAAAAAGAAATCCACTAAACTGTAATTTGTGGTAATTCGTACGCTCGGCTGAGATAAAGACAGTAAAAATTACGTTTGGCAGTAGTGCCGAATTTTCCAAGAGATGGCACTTCAATGAGTTAGATAAGGACATTCCACGTTTGAGTGAGACAGAAGATATTGTAAGAAGTTCATTTAGAGATACCGCTGACACTGAAGAGTCTGCTTTATCGACCTCGTGCAAATTTTTCCGACCTTCCGGCATCGCCTTAAGGCCCATTCAGCATTATGCAAAATTGTTGCTTTGCCATACGTTAGCGATAAATAGTTCTTGATAGTAGTGGTAATTCCAACGTTTCTGTTGCGATCAATCTCCACACCGTTGAGTTCACCGTATCGAATTTCATCAAACATGAACGTCACGTAATTCTTTGCAAGCGTTGTCACCGACTCATCCTTCTTTTCCTTTATTGCCATTTTTCCTTCGAGATAACTTTTGCATGGTAATGTGTATAAATCCTGCTGTTTCATGGGTATTCATATTTCATCGCTGTGTCTAAACGTAGTATTGGCATAAGGATTGTACGTGTGAATCTCAATCTTGACGATGCTGTCGTCCACGA
>NW_012026798.1:3255273-3256110 GCF_000956235.1 Wasmannia auropunctata | reverse complement strand
AGCGCCGCGAGCTACGCGTACTTACGAACCGACCAATTACACGGATCCGCGCACTCTCACTGTATATAGTTTTTTTATGCTAAATAAACACATTCATTTATACACCAATTACGGCATTCACGCTTACTCGCCCCTCCGACCCTTGGCTTCCCGACCGGCAAACGAAATACCGTTACAAATTGCAATGTTTATCTTTAAATAGATTATCTACCGTCTGTAAAAACTGTAGACACAGTTGACCGCAATTGCTTTGATCGTAACGTTGATAAGGCGTGCGATTGAATTCGATTTGCGTCTCGTTGTCCCATAGATATCGCACCAATTCCCTCGGCGGTCGAAGATTACCAAAACTGTCAAAATATATAGCACGAATGCCCCTCTTTGCGTATGCCACCCAATGAGTACCGAGTCCCTCAGCATTGTCCAAATTCACGATACCGCTCTCATTTCGACAAACTCCTCCCGTAAAGTGGTTCGCATGAAAATACCTTTGAAATATGGAATATGCATACATTCAACCAATTGTTGCAGTTGTATGTTGGTAGTTGCGCCTGTTGGAATTTTAACGTTTTTTTTGGAGTTTTTTTTCCGCATCGAGACGCCTCAACCGCGCTTATACGGAGCGAGATAAACTCCGTGACCTTCCATGACGCGATTGTGACGTTTCAATTCTTCCAGCTGACGCTGCGCGGCTTTGTTATCGCTCACGGCCTTCGCGACTCCCGCCGCCCCACCAACCAACGAACCAACAACACCTAACACTGGCAAGAGTGGCAGGATACCTCCGCGTTTAGCTACCGAAAGTATTCGCTTGCCCCTTTTCCTCTTCATTTTTAA
>NW_012026798.1:3254265-3255222 GCF_000956235.1 Wasmannia auropunctata | reverse complement strand
GCTCGCGTCCTTCCCGTTGCGCACGGGCCCACCCCGCCATTCCAACCGGCGCTATTGAAACAGCCGTAACTTAAAAAAATGCTTTTACTGAACTGCTATCGAATCGCCAATCGAACCGATACCGCTGTTCAATCGAACCGCTATTGGCCTTAATTACAAAGAAAATCATATTCTCTCGCGACCTTTATTAGTTAGATATTTTATACGCGTCAAGATAAAAATGAATGATAAAAGTGTCAGCATTCTCAATGTCGTGGTAATGTCACATAGTATGAAACCATCATCAAACCGTCTATCTAACCGATACCCTTGTTCTATCGAATCGATACCGCTGATCTGTCGAACCGATATCGCTGATCTATTGAACCGATACCGCTGTTCTGTCGAACCGCCTGTCTGTTCAATCGAACCGCCTGTCGAACCGCCTGTCAAACTGCCTGTCGAACTGATACCCCTATCCTGTCGAACTGATACTCCTGTTCTGTCGAACCGATACCGCTGATCTATCGAACCGATACCCGGGTTCTGTCGAACCGCCTGTCAAACTGCCTGTCTGTTCTATCAAACCGCTAATAGTTTAACTATAAAGAAAATCATATTCTTTCGCGACCTTCATTAGTTAGATATTTTATACGAGTCAAGATAAAAAATGACCGTGTCAGCATTCGCCGCATCTCAATGTCGTGGTAATGTCACATAGTATGAAACCATTATCGAACCGCCTATCAAACCGATATCGCTGATCTGTCGAATCAATACTCCTGTTCTGCCGAACCGCCTGTCAAACTACCTGTCGAACCGATACCCCTATTCTGTCGAACTGATACTCCTGTTCTGTCGAACCGATACCGCTGATCTGTTCAACCGATACACCTGTTTTGTCGAACTGCCTGTCGAACCGCCTGTCGAACCGCCTGTCTGTTCTATCAAACCGCTATTAGTTTAACTATAAAGAAA
>NW_012026798.1:3250751-3252713 GCF_000956235.1 Wasmannia auropunctata | reverse complement strand
CCAGTCAGCGTAAACGTCAGCGACATGTTTGAATGAATACTGAGTCTAAATGTTGCAACGTTTGTCTTTAAATATATTATCTACCGTCTGTAAAACTGTAGACACAGTTGACCGCAATTGCTTTGATCGTAACGTTGATAAGGTGTGCGATTGAATTCGATTTGCGTCTCGTTGTCCCGTAGATATCGCACCAATTCTCTCGGCAGACGAAGATTACCAAAACTGTCAAAATATATAGCACGGTTGCCCCTCTTTGCGTATGCCACCCAATGAGTACCGAGTCCCTCAGCATTGTCCAAATTCACGATACCGCTCTTATTTCGACGTACACCTCCCGTCGGGAGGTTAAATAAAGTGGTTCGCTATATATGAAAATACTTCCGAAATATGGAATATGCATCAATCAATCAATAGTCCTACTATTCTTGACAGAGCATAGTGACCTCTTCTTGTATTTCTGCGATATGCGCTATTTACTTTTACGCAGATATACGGGACCTACATTTTTAATGCCGGTTCCGAACGGCCATTTTTTTTTTAAGAAGAGGTTCTCTTGGCAAAGATACTCTCAGTGGTTTGCCATTGCCTTCCGAAAGGCGGCGATCGTTTCCGAATTAATTAAAATCAATTTCAAAGTTATATTATTCTGGGTGGATTTGAACCCGGATCTCTAGCTTATACAGCTGCCGCGCTGCTACTCGCGCCACGATCGCCACGAATATGCTTACGTTCAGCCAATTGTTGCAGTTGTATGTTGGTAGTTGCGCCTGTTGGAAATTTTAACGTTTTTTTTGGAGTTTTTTTTTCCGCATCGAGACACCTCGGCCGCGCATATACGGAGCGAGATAAACTTCGTGACCTTCCATGGCGATTGTGACGTTTCAATTCTTCTAGTTGACGCTGCGCGGCTTTGTTATCGCTCACGGCCTTCGCGACTCCCACCGCCCCGCCGACCAACGAACCGACAACGCCCAATAATGGCAAGAGTGGCAGGATACTTCCACGTTTAGCTACCGGAAGTATTCGCTTGCTCCTTTTCTTCTTCGTTTTCAACTCATGCGGAATTTCGTCTTGGCTTTCATGGCCGCCCAAACAGCAGTTACTGCGGCTCTTTTTCCGAGAGTCAAATTTCTCGCGGTAATGCGTTTTCGCGCTTTTGTGGCGAGTATGTTGTCAGCCACGTGCCGTTCAGCGAGTTCGTTGCTCCGCGAATATGCGATGTCGTGCTCGCGACACGCCGCGTTCAGTGGATTAATGCCCCGATCACCTCTAGCTATTCGCTGTTCTAAACGCGTCCCTGGGCCGCAAAACTGATATCCGGGAATATACAATTCGAAAGGAAGCGTATTTATCGCGCGATTTATCAAAGCGCGGCCTCTCGACGGCATTCGCTGCAATTCTTTACAAACGGTGCAGGACCGTCAATGTGTGTCTGCTGCCACGGTTGATTGTAATGTTTCAGACACCGACGATACTGTTGAACCTCCGAATCAGCTTTTATATGCTCGGGTAATCTGTCCCACAATTGACTTATACAGTTTGGAAACTCTCGCAGCAAAACGACTTTCGGTATATACTCTAATTCTTTGTTGGTTAAACTGAGAATATCATTGTTATCCGACACAATAAGAAACATTTCGGCAACTGAGCACATTCGCGCTACGCGCTTCTATAAATAAGCCCGCTCTCGATAAATTCTTCAGAATATTATGTGGAGGGAGAAAAGATGCGGTTCGTGCGACAGTCGCAGACGATCAAAGTGACAAATTTTGATGATAAGATAAGATTAATGTCCGATAAAAAGATACGTAAGCATGGAAACATGCTACCGATTTCTATACGCGGTATCATCTGTGGCCCATCAAACTGCGGCAAAACAAACGTGCTGATAAGCTTGTTGGAGAGTCCGCACGATGTACGCTTCGAGAACGTGTACGTGTACTCGAAATCATTGCAACAACA
>NW_012026798.1:3249996-3250693 GCF_000956235.1 Wasmannia auropunctata | reverse complement strand
TCAGCGACCCCGCGTTTTTCTCGTCTCGAAAAGTTCTTTCGAACGAGCTCTCACTCGACCCCACATTCCATTTAAGATTTTTTGACCCCCTCCTATCCCCGCCCCCCGGAGGTGTGAAGAAGGATGTTTTTATGGTTAAATAATAGACTTTGTGATACCCATTGTATCCCTATAAATTTCAATCCTATATTCCAAACCATTCAAAAGTTATTTAGGTGGCCCGGAACTTTTGGCGGGCACTGTATATCGTACCGAATGTGTCGTGTTTCTCTTGCGCGTACATGATATTCGCAATACGATCAATGCTGGGCATTGTAATATTGCGAATATCATGTACGCGCAAGAGAAACACGACAGATTCGATACGAATATATATGTTTTCGTGTTACCTTTTTCAAAATTAAATACTCAATATCATTCGTATCATTCTGATTGACTTGTATTATTTTTTTTAGACTAGTAATTCTTCGGCGCAAGCGGATATTATTAAACTGCGCAAGTCTGCCAAGCAAAGGAAACGTGAATTCTGGATGATGAGGAAGAGACGCTGGAGAGAGATGCAATGGTTGGAGCAGGAGGAGATGGAGGTGGAGCGGTATCTCAATTCGTTGCAAGAAAACCACATCCAGGAACAGATTGAACGATACTTTGCTGAATTGGATTTTCTCATGTGGGGTGAGGATTGCGAGGACTGGGA
>NW_012026798.1:3248614-3249976 GCF_000956235.1 Wasmannia auropunctata | reverse complement strand
ATCCCACCAAACGAACCGCTTCCGAATTCCATCTTTATCTTTGATGACGTGGCATGCGACAAGCAAGATGCGATAATAGAATACTTTGCAATGGGCCGACACGCGGACGTTGACAGTTTCTATCTCTGTCAGACTTATGCAAAGATACCGAAGCATCTTATGCAGACAACGGGAATTTTTTGATTCTGTTCAAACAGGATGGTACAATTTTGAAACATGTGTACAACGATCACGTAAACACCGACATGTCTTACGAGGATTTCTGTAAATTGTGTCACAATTGCTGGCAACAAAAGTATGGATTTCTAGTGATAGACAAGGACAGCGTACTTGTCAGTGGGCGTTATAGAAAGGGATTTAATGACTTCGCGGTACTGTAACATGGTTAGTTGTTGTCGATACATCGATTGTGCAACATTCCCAACATGGAGGATAGCGAGAGAATAGCGCAACAGATTGAAAAAACGAGCGATTCCATTCACAAAAAATATCGCGCCTTGAAAACTGGTAGAATGGAAGAAAATATCGCGCTAGAGAGACACTTTAAGCCCATCATCGAGCCTCTAAAACGAATTGCTGAAAATACCGCCGACGATGAATTGATCGAGAACGAATCGTTCTTTTCGGGAGTAGACGAATGATATATGAAACCAACACCCAAACGAAAAAAATCAAGCGCCTCGTTAGACAATTCTATACTGGCTTCCACTCCGGTTAAATCAATGCTGAAACGTTCGAAAACTGTGCCGTCTACTTTGAATGAAATGTCTAAAATATTATTATTACACGATGAATCGTACGCTCCCTCCGTTGAAGAAATTTTCGAAATCGCCAATAAGCCGCTCGTAACATCCGTTTGAAACCAATTGCATACATTCGAGGGACAAGAAAAGCTACAAACACACTATGGTCCTTTGGGACAAAAGTATCTGGGGGTTGTCCTAAGCGGTAAAAAAGGCAACATAGACGACGTTTACGGAATTTATTTTAGCAATGAGAGAACGAAGCTCGGCAACAAACGTATCGCCTTGGATAAAATCGATAATATAATCATAGACGGGAAAAGTTATGCTGAAACACAAGGACTTTACGAATTGATTTTCATGTGTTATCCAAATAAAGCAGTCTACAATGACGATGACATACAGAAATATCAGAGTATTCTGTTAGCTACAAACGCGTATAGACGCGATCGCGCAGGGTCAAATAATGGGTAGCAAGGGTCACAAGTATAAGAATATAATCGCACCCCTGTTGCCAGAAGATGTGAAAAGCGGTAAAAAAATTGGAAAAAGTATACCGCGCACCATGACAGTAAATGATAGCAAGATTGAGTACATCTGTCTCTTAACACATCTCTGA
>NW_012026798.1:3246541-3248564 GCF_000956235.1 Wasmannia auropunctata | reverse complement strand
CTGGAGTTCAGACGTGTGCTCTTCCGATCTTAGTGGATATAATAGATTTTACTTTGTGTGCTAAACATCTAAGTTCATCGGCAAACCATGTAACGCAATCTGTATCGCGACGAAACTGATACGTTGATAACGCATCATTATACGAGCAGTGCACGTAATAACCTATGCTAAATACTCGATGATGCTGATATTTGTAGCTCGGTGTTTCCGGATCTCTCTCCATTTTTTTCAAGATACATTCCAGATCGGCGTACACGACAAACGGGACACGTTCCTTCCTACTATAGTTGTTAAAACTCAACCACTTGTCGTCTTCGCTCGGTAACCTGATCGCACATTCGTTCATCTCCCCACAGTCTATGGTGTAGACCTCCAACTATTCACTCGAACTAAAATAGTGCAGGCATCTGGAAAAATCAATTTATTTCATTTTTGTTTTTATTTCAAAGAATTTTTTTAAGCTTTTTTTTATTATACATACCTATCGCAAATGTATTTCTTGTGCGCGTTTTTGCTCAGTTGCGAGCTCACGAGGCGGGACAAACTGTTGATCCATGTGAAATGTCCCACACCATCTTTCTCCATCTTTCTCCATCTTTCTCCGTACAGTAGGTTGACATGCTTCTCCTTCTTCGTGTCATCAAGGCGAATCGGTAGGATCGATACTTGTTCCTTGTTCTTAATGGTATATATGTTGATGGAGATTGCGTTGAGATTCTCAAACTTTTTTATTTGATTGAACGTCATGGGAAATTGAATGTCTTTGAGATTTAACACAGATTTATAATATGGATACGACAATTCCCGATCCACGTGACTTTTAGCTGGATATAGAGCGGCTACTACCGACCATGCGATATATGCATTGTCCATAGATTGCACGTTCAGAACCGCTTTCTTCGTTATAATTTCTTGCGGTAATTGGATATGACACCCCGTGTGCAAAAAATTAAACTTATTTATATTAACTAGCAAGTTCAATATACGCGATAATGCCCACCCGCTGTCACGTTCTTGAAATTCTTCCAGCGACGCTAAGGTAGGCTCAACAACGCGCGAATCGTACCACTCGCGTAAATCGGAGCAAAGATAGAGTTCACAGTTTCTCGTAATAACACTTTTATTATCACGTTTGTCACTCGTTACGAATTCACCGTTGAATACAGTGTTTTTCTTGATATTATTATGTCTCTGCGTAACATTTCGCACACGTTCGAGCATAATTTCTCGCGCATCTTCCAGAAACTGTCATAGTTGAATGTGTCTGGAATTTATTACTGCGCCGGTCAGTATACGACTATTAAAAGCTGCGTCTATCTCACGCCATCTGACAAGGAAATGGCACGAACTGTAAACTACCAAATGAGATGAGCCATATCCCATTCGAAAGAGTGGGTTGCGTGTACTAACACGGTAAAAGGGTTTGCGTGAATGGGCTTTGGTTTCTGAGAAAATTGCAAGTAAAGTTGGTCGTCCGATCAACTGTGCGGTAAGTACCCGAACCGTGAGTTGGTAAGCAGGAAAGCGGCGTAGCAGAACAGACTGAGGTGCACGATGTTCTTTTTCTTCGCGGGCGACGAGAGTTTGATGCGAGTTCGCGTCCCCACAGTGCCCCAAAATTTTTTTTTATCCAAACGTTATATTTTCTAATTAATTATATTTTAATTAATTTATCTTTTTTTTATAAACAAAATTACTAATCATTGCGCAATTTTTGTTATAAATAATAAATAACAAGTGTTTTAAAAAATTTACATTATTTATTATAAAGTTGTGTGTGTGTGTGTGTGTGTGTGTGTGTGCGTGTGTGTGTGTGAGTCATTGCCATACAATTATTTATTATAAAATGTTGACATTGCCGTACAATTTTGAATAAAAATTAATTTATAAACATTGAGAATGGTCGGTAAGAATAATAATAAAATGTTAACACTTATTTATATATTGTCTAGAATGTCGATAAGACCTTTTCTTTGTGTCTTTGTTCGAGAAGATTCTAACAAGAGATCGGAAGAGCACACGT
>NW_012026798.1:3244617-3246491 GCF_000956235.1 Wasmannia auropunctata | reverse complement strand
TTTGTATCTTTTTTACCATCAACGCGCAAGGCATACATCTTTGCTCTAAGCCCGACGAATTCGGTCATGATTGCGCCGTTGTTTTCGTCCTTCATCAGGCCCGGAACCTTTTTATTAGCGAACGGAATACCGCACACATTATCAACCGCGTAATCGCTCGTATCAAATTTCTTAATGTCACGCTTCATAATTTCATAAACATCGTTGCATTCAATGTGGTAAATGAGACTATCAGTATCGGTGTACATTACTTTACACTTTTCTGGAAAAGAAGATAGCATGTAGTCATGGTGAAATTCGTACAAACAAGTCATGGATATGTCGAGGATACACACACCCACGTAGATTGGTTTGTTAAATTTGACCTCGATTTTGCGCATTTCAACCGCAATCAGATTCTCCGAAAAGACGCTACGACTGTGAAAATTCGGTTTCGCGATCATTGCCACAGTATCAAATCTACCTTCCCATTTTGTTAAAAGCCGCACATCGACGTGATTGCGCACATTCTCCATGGTTTTGCCAAATACCGCGTTATTCGATAATTTGTACAAATTCTTTTTAAATTCATTCGTGGCTAATGTTCGAAATTTTGTATTTAGTTCGATATAATCACGAAGCCATGGGGATTGCGCAAATTGCAATACGTGATGAATCTTTGCGATACAAAGGCCGTGACTGTTGCAGAGTGCGATAATGTATGACGTAACGCTTCTTATCGTATACGGTTGCGAGGAGCTTGTCCTTGCCGGGCGGCTTATCGCGCGTCGGACAGAACGGTAGGTCAGTGTGCGTGTCGTGAAGATTTTACGGATATTCCAACCTCTAGAATAGCCAATCGAGGAATCTAACGCAACATTCATAACATTAAAATTTGTTACGTCGTTGACCCATTGAAAATCTCTGCACGGTAATGGTTGACACATTGCCCAGCCATATAAATTGTTTACATCGAAATACATTAGATACGACGACGGTTTCGATGGATCGTATGACTGCAGATACTTATTGTTGGCTCGCGCGTATCTCTGGGAACATTGACTCAGACCACCGCGTATACTGCGTTCGACGAACATGATCATGTCAATGTCAGTCAGCAATTCATAATTGATTCGCGTATGTTTTAACATCGCGTCCCACGTAAATCCGGGTAGAGTATAATAGTATGCGGGGTCAAGTCCATAACTTCCAAACTAACTAAACAACTATCGAAAATTTTCAAATATATCTGCCAACAACAAGACATCTGTTTTCAAATACAGATCGCTGTACTCGCCAAGCGTTTTGATAGACAATCGCCGCCACACCGTGCATGCGTGCGCGTAATCGCTCTCGGATACGGAGTCACCTGTCAATGAACTGTAGAACGATTCGCGTGGTGGTAAACATTTATCATTCAATTTTTCGACACAGTCAATGTATTCATATGGAAATACACTTTTTCTTGTAAGAAGATTGAAGTTTTCTGCGGACAAATTACAGCATTCCCGTTGCAATATTCTCAGTTTCTCATTGCTAAGATTTAACGCCAATTTGTCGAGACTGGAACTGAGAAATTTATATGAATCAATAAATCGCAATTTTATAAAAATATTTCGATTTTTTTTATCCTCGGTGCTTTGGACATTTTTTGTAAACGATATATATTTTTCTTTCGTTATTGTAAGTAGTTCTACACGTCCCTGGTGTGCTTCAGCTATTTCCTTAATAACAAAATGCGCATCGTAGCCGGACAAAATGTGAAAAACTACTGGAATGCAATGCGAATCTTGATAATTTAAGTTGCAATTTGAATATGCCGGACCTCTATATCGCCCAGTCAAATGACAGTGATCGCGTACCCGCGAGTCGTCAAGCGCGAACGGTTTCTCGCA
>NW_012026798.1:3244149-3244567 GCF_000956235.1 Wasmannia auropunctata | reverse complement strand
TACCGCGCACCATGATAGTGAATGATAGCAAGATTGAGTACATTCTTTGGGACGATCCCAACGAGCTTGTGGATCGCCTCCGATTGCTCGAGGCCTCGCGCCAAGCTGGTAACAATGCGCACGACAACGAGATGCTATCGATTATCGAGGAACTTCGCGAAGCGGGTATTATTATAAATTAGACGGCACAGTACGAATCATTTAGTCAACATCGAAATGCCGATCAACAAGTTTGGGACGTCGCTCGGTATAGGCGGAACAAGTTCGTACTACCAGTTAAGTGGACTACTCAGAAATTACGTGCGCGATAACGCTCTTTGCGTAGTTGCAGCCGACTTTAACGCAAAGTCACGCAAGATTTGACGTGTAGCACTGCCAGTGGATGATAGCGATGTCGCCAACAAACGTTTCGTGCAAA
>NW_012026798.1:3240019-3241497 GCF_000956235.1 Wasmannia auropunctata | reverse complement strand
CGCGTGTTCGACGATGTGATTTCATCGAGAGGCATTATGGCTGCGTATAAATACTCTCAGGATTTCACATTGTTAAATTGTTGGGCGACATGGCTACGTTCGGGCGAGTGTCTCCTCCTTGGTGGCGGAGAAAACAAAATTGATATTGATCTGCGATTGTTCGTCTTCTTCGTGAAAGAGAATGTGGATTTCCAAATGTGCTTACTCCCGTTAAGAAGAAATGTCCCGATCATTCGTCGCAGATGCATGCAATTAGACATTGCCGCGATATGTATTGGAACAGTGTCACAGAGTCAATCCTTTACACATGCCGAGGAACAATTTATGGTATTAGTAATCACCGTTATACAGAAAAGGAGTCACGCTACACAGATATTGAGTCACGTTTCGATGTGTGGTGGAATTCGTTCCTTTTCCACCAATCAGACAAGGATACTGATGTATTTAACGTCAGGGGTATAAGAGTTTCGTTCAATCGCCACGATGGACAAAGCTAGGCATATATAAATGTGAAGTTGTGCTTAAATATACAACTGCGGGACCGCGAGATTGTCAGTCTTACTTTGAAATCTGTATTCAAAAGAACGTTTGACAGAGTGGTGCTAGATTGGCCTATCTTTCAACAATAATGAATTTCTACGTTCCGCTGAAAGATCGAGAGATCGTAAGTTTCAATAAATTATTTATCCTTTTTTCCATGCTTAATTTATGTTTTTTCATGCTTTAATTCTTTTACAGATTTGCGTCTCATATTTCGAAGACGCCTCGTACATTGGAAAGAAGATTCGCTCTAACATCCACCAATTTTAAATACTTGGATATTGGAATCAGCGTCGGATCTATATCTTATGTGGAAATACTTATTGGTGACAACCGAGGCAATCACATTATCCTGCCTTATGGAATGTGGAGGATGTTCTTCGACAGACGTATGGACATTGAACAATTTCTGCAATCAAGCGTTCCGTCACTACGAATTCAAGATTTAGTTATAGATCTCGTAAAAATACGTAATGAAAATATTGTAAAATTGACGCTGAATGATACTTGTATGTATATGAAACCGTCAACTATGATTTTTATAATTGAACTCGAACATTGCGTTGAGCATGTATACTTTAATTTAAGTCAAAATACGGACGCCGTTAGTAATAAGTTTAAGCATTTTGTCGAATATTTACGTCACAATTGTATCGTGAATAAAGACGATGCGATAAATATTTTGCGTAAGGTGTGTGATAAAACGTTGCTTATTGAATGTGAACTCATAGCGTCAGATCATATTGTGCACAATGCGTTCCATAATTAATTATATACATCATGTGTTAAATGTATTAATCATGTGCTAAATATATATACATTGTCTGTTAAATATACATTATGTGTTAAATTTTTTTCGTTCCTTATCTCTTCGTCGAATTACATCGCGCGCGAGAATCATGGGTGGGACGGAGATACCGCGGGAGAGAGAGAAAAAG
>NW_012026798.1:3239361-3239999 GCF_000956235.1 Wasmannia auropunctata | reverse complement strand
TGTTCTGCTACGCCACTTTCCTGCTTACCGATTCACGGCTCGAGTACTTATCGCACAGTTGATCGGACGACCAACTTTACTTGCAATTTTTTCAGAAACCAAAGCCCATTCACGCAAACCCTTTTACCGTGTTAGTACACGCAACCCACCCTTTCGAATGGGCTATGGCTCATCTTATTTGGTAGTTTACAGTTCGTGCCATCTCCTTGTAAGTCTCGCACTGAATCCGGCACCCACATGCACGAACCGTCCGCGCACCGCATCTTTCAAACTTTCCAGTCGCGCGATACGAGCGATGACAAATTGTCTCACACCGATCGATAATCGCGGATTTTGACTCTGTTCATCGAGCGAATCGATGAATTCGTCAACACGCTCTTCCCACGCGATAAAATCTTCTCGCGTAATCAGCCGGGCGGCTTGCTCGTCCAGATCTCGTATCGTTTGCTTCATGTTCTCTTTGGAACGAATACACAAATATGTCTTTCTCACTCTGTGCAAATAGGACACATGTTACATGGCATTATTTGAAACAATGAGCATCCGCATCCCCAGCATGAATAACCATCGTGGAGTATAAATTCTTCGGCAGTGTGTCTTCGCAAGAGACGAAGATATGAAAAATTGATTATTCCCTC
>NW_012026798.1:3234822-3239341 GCF_000956235.1 Wasmannia auropunctata | reverse complement strand
TCAAAAGTTTCTTTACAAACTCAAAGCTAAAATCATGGATTACTGCACATAGTTGTAAGAGGACAGCATAAAAATGATAGAACTAAGCCTGGATCCTCCACGTCGATTAATACCGCCTTGATTGTTACTTTTGCGAATAGTATTATAAGAAGATAAAAAGTTTTTGTTAAGTCATGTTTCATATAATAATGCGTTACCGCCTACCTCTCTGAAGATGACCACATATTTAGGGTTGAAACGTCAGAGGTTTTTGTTCGTTGTATTGTAATTTATGGATGTATTCTTAAGTTATTGATGTGAGAATTATAATCACTTAAGCAAAGTTCACCCTGCGTTGGCTCTTTAACGCTTCTTCTTGATTTTCGAATTTATTGTTTTGCGTTATTTATCAGACTGCAAAATCACATTGCGTTTTTAATATGAAAATTTGGGAGTGTTTTATGATGGATATTGATGAGAGAGAAGACGCATGGATGGTGGGTCTACGTCAAAGAAGGCTGAGCGTCGACAATTCCTGGTAAGTACAAAAGCAATTACTCTCAGATCAAATTGATACTTTTACTATCGGATAAAGACAATGTTTTTTTTCTTTCAGCGCGACCTTCTAAGTAGCTCTGACGACGAAGACGATGACTACAACGACAACGAAGCGAGGGTGAGAATGCCTCCGTGGGTGACGGTGAACCCACAGATAAAGGTGTCGTGGGACGACGGCGCGAGGACGTCTCCGCGCGTGGAGACGCCGGGGGACAGCGGCGCGAGGAGCCCGCAAGAGAGCTCGCGGGAGGAGGCGAGCTCGCGTGAGAGAACAGTTGCTTACGACAACTAAGGTAAGTATTTTTTACATAGCTATCTTCCTTCTTTCTTCTTTTATGCATTTTTAAATATACGTCTCCTTTGTCTGTTGCAGATGGCAATGGGCAGGCGGATAATTTTACTATATCCATTTAAATTATACTTTTATATATATTTTAAAATAAAAAATTTTTAATTTTATCCTAAAATAATATTTTCTTTATTCTCCTCTTTCTCTTCGCGTACGTGCGATAACGGGTGGGTCCGCGAGCGATAAGCTTGGGACGGCGGGGCCCGTGCGCAACGGCAGCGGCGGCGGCAAGCGCGAGCGCAGTTCCCTCTTCCCCGCGACACCCGCACCCACGTCGCGGTTCCCCCGCCTCCGCGCACCAATAACGCGCTTGCCTCTTCCCGCGCATCCCGCAACTACGACGCGGTTCCCTCTTCCCCGCGCATCCCGCACCTACGACGCGGTTTCCCCACCCCCACGCATCCCGCACCTACAACGCGTTTCCCCGCCTCCGCGGACTCCGCATCCACGACCTCGTCCCCGCGATCAGGCCAGCTGGAGCGAGCGGCTTTCCGCAGCTTCCCCCTCCCCGCGGACCCCACATCAGGCCATGAACGTTCTGAGCGGCTTCCCCCTCCCCGCGGACCCCCCGCGGATCCCCCCTCTCGCGGATCCCCGCGGACCCCCTGCTTCTCACCTCCCCTCGGAGCTCCTGGTCCAGAACCCGCCTATAATAGCTACTAATACATACTATTAAAATCATTACTATTTTACGTTTTATTCTCATTTCACGTTTTACTCCTTCAAAACTTGAACAATTGAATTAAAAATCTATTTGGTCGATTAATGTCGAATATTCGGTGTAAGTTAGAGATTACTATAAAGTAGTGTCTTACCTGTACATCAGCTATATCTAACACTAAATTGTCTACGTTTTCCTCGATCAGAATAGAGAATGATCAGAAATGTTGTCAATGTCCATCTCTATAATATCTCTAGTTTCTGAATTTTGTACAGTCGGTATTTGTAGTATTTGTACTGCTTGTAGTAGCAATAGCAACAGGTGCTTCAAAAGTAGGGTTAAGATCTATTAATAAGACCGTAACATCACTGTCAGTACATATTTTGTCATCTTCTTCAATATCGCAGAGCCTTTTCTTGCCCGGAATAGCTTTTTGCAGCACAATTCTTTTTCCCTTCATCATATTATCGAAAATATTGTCTGAGGCACGAGCTTTGGTTAATGCTTAACGTAAACATTCTGCGTCAGATAAATGATTTTCTTTTACGAATTTCACACACTTGTATCGTTCGCCAATTATATATTATAGTAGACTTTGCGTTCCATGATTACTTCTCGAAACACTATAACTTGCACACCAGATACAAAAATCTTTTTAGCGAGAGCTGCGAGAGCCGCGTAGGAATACCAGCCGCTGGATGGTCGCCGCTTGCCGTTGCATCTTCTTCACATATCTTTCGCGTCGTAAACAGCCCGCGAAATGATATTCCAGATATCCTTGCGCGGACTGTCGTTATCGCTAAACTTTTTGTGAGCAGTATAGTAAGCATAAACACCCTTGGCCGTTGTAAACATTGAACAGAATGATAGAAGAACATGAAATTCCTACAGTAATTTCAATGTGCCCAATGTGTTTTTTTTTAGTATGAGTTACAAACTCAATTAATAAAATATGTTGTATGTTTCCACAAGCATGATCCTGCATTTAGAATTAAATGTAACCAGAATGGTTATGGTGCAACTTTCCACAAATGGAAATCTTTTAAACAGCATGTCCGCAGAAATCAACTAGGTGATTATATGAATAATCCAGAGAATGTGGAAGATATATTTTGTAATAACGACAATATGCTTTGTAATAAGAACGATATATTTTGTAATGAAGCTCAAGATAAAGATGCAAGTAAGTTGTAGCGGTGCGATTACCAAAACGCGCACATTTACGGCACGCGCGCCTGGCCCGCGCGCCTGGTCTGCGCGCCCGCCACGTGACGAGAGTAATGCGCGGCACCGCCGCTAGGCACCGCAGGCACCACTACTTTCTCGTATGCAAATTTCGCATACGCCTGCTATATCTATAGCTCGGCGGGAGGTTCTCAGCCTGTTCTCTGCTCTCAGGATAACGCGAGCTTACTCGTAGACCGTCATCCTGAAGCATTTTGAGGTATCTACTAGCGGAGTGTGCTCAACGGGCCTCTAAATCTTGGGAGAAAGCGGAAGTTCCGGCCTTCCAAGTTAGAGCGCTACAGGGCCTCTGCCTTTTCTGATCCTTCGCTGCAAGCTGCCCATCCGGGCCACCTTCGAGCAGTCATCCAGGAACACCACCACCACGCCGAGCCAAGAAGCGGGAACCGCTCTGTCCCTCCAGGGTACTCATCCGCTCGTCATCGCGGAGGGCTTCGCCGACGACCTGCGCTCCCGAGCGACGCTTAGATCCCGGAACGTCGATCCTCCCGTGGCGTCTTGTGCCCATCGACGTCCACCGACCGACTACGCAAGGCCAGCGACCGTCAGACCCGCGACCTCGGCCAATGGTCAGTCGCGCAACTCAGACGGAGGCGGTCGCCGCTCCGCCGAGTCCTCCGCCTCGGACGCCCACAGGGTCACGGACACCCGGTCGCCCGAAAAGCCCTGTCGACCAGCTTCCCCGAACGCCGAACCACCCGACAGCTTCATCGACGGCGTCAGCTGGACACTCTCGATCCCGCGAGACTCCCGAGCGTTTCACGGAGCTCCTCCGCCGCATCACACAGGCCTCCCTGGATCGTACGAGGCTACGATCAGTAATATCCATCCCATTGCAGCCGATCCCGCGGTTCCGGCGCAGGTCCTTCATCCAGAACCGGACGAAGGCGTTGTTCAGCGCGATGTTGAAGGAAAACCTCCCGCCTAGCCGCCACTAGGCTCTCGTACCTTCGGTACGGGCACTTTCGGGTGCCACCCGATTTCCTTTTCCTCCGTGGCGAAAGATCCTACACTGACATTCCTACCCTTGTAACTACTGTAAATACATCCAAAGTGTATACCCTATCCGGAGTCATTTGTGGAACATTATTTATTGCGTATCCAAAGAAGGGCAAGTGAGCCTTGCACGAAATTAGTGCTAAAATTACATATATTTAAACAATAATCATTATCACCCAAACGTTTCGGCTCCGCATTGAGCCATCTTCAGTGGGTAAAAAAATACAAAAATTATTTCTTTTCTTCTACTTTACATTAGCGCTTTGTTCTTTCCGCTCGCACGAAGGTCGCTTATCGCTCGTTGTGAGATCGTTCGTTGGACAATCGTAATGTCATGTGATCCCATCCTCAGTGACAAATAGACGGATCGCATCGAAGGAAAAATATGTTACATCTGTCCAGGAACAACAGAGAATTCTCTATGATCACGCAATTAACGACAATTACAATTCAAATAACACCGAAAATGTACAGTACCTTGAGTCAATGTATAAAAACCGCGCTGTCAAACGGAACGTTAGTCGGATGAGTGACAAGCACAAAATGGCGAGGAAAGATCCAGAGTACTTTCCTTCTCCAACGGGAGAGGGCGGTTAAAGCGTTTAGGAGGAGATGTGAGAATGAGATTAAGGGAAGAAGAAATGACCTACCTCAGGGAAGGGTTAATCTGTTAAGAAACGGAAGATACGTATCTGAGAGGAACTCTGTGTCACTTTGCTTATTTAATC
>NW_012026798.1:3234276-3234772 GCF_000956235.1 Wasmannia auropunctata | reverse complement strand
TCCGGGTAATTCAAGACCGGTGCCGTAATTAATTTTTCTCTTAACGTGTCAAATGCGCGTTGCTGCTCTTCGGTCCAGACAAAAGGTGTATTCTTTTTAGTTAGCTTTGTAAGCGGTTTTGCAATCTTTGAAAAATTTTCCATAAATCTGCGGTAATAACCGGCTAGACCTAGGAAGGATTGTATATCATTGACCTTCTTAGGTACCGGAAATTCTTTTACGGCCCTAAGCTTTTCGGGGTCAGGTTTTATCCCCCCTTCCGTGATTATATGCCCTAGGTAGGTTACTTCTTTGCGAAGAAATTCACATTTATTTGGTTGTAATTTCAGATTATTCTCGCGCAGTCTACTAAGTACCTCTATGAGTCGGCGGTTATGCTCCTGTAGACTAGAACCATAAATGACTATATCGTCTAAATAAACAAGGCATCTGATTCCCTGAATGCCCGCGAGCACCGAGTTCATTAGCCGTTGGAACGTGGCCGGTGCGTTTTTTA
>NW_012026798.1:3232895-3234226 GCF_000956235.1 Wasmannia auropunctata | reverse complement strand
TATTTCGCGAGGAGGACACAGTTTCGATAGATTACTCGTCATGATTGTACCAACGTTTGTAGATTTGCAAAGATTCATCGTTGGGAAGAGATTTATCGTAAAAGAAGTGGCGGTCCTGAGAAGAGGTACAGTTCTTTCGCATTACATTTTTGCGAGTCCCATACCATGGAATTCTTTAACAAAATTCGACAAGTCTGGCGCTTCCTGGTTGATTGCTCATCACCATGGATTGAGATGGGAAGACGGGATGATTCCGTACAGCATGGCGAAACGCCTGATTGCAGCAGCTGTGTTTGGTGAAGAGAATGATACCGACGAGACTATCGTGTACGTTAAAGGAGATAAAAAACGAGAATGGCTCGGTGATATGCGAGAGACGGCGTAGTCATTGAAACTCTGGATGCCGATTACGAAGATGTAGTTTCTTTGAATAATCTAAGTGTTATTAATACTGTGGAAAACATGTTAAGAATTGCACATTACAAAATGTATTTAAAATATATAACTGGTGGTCACACCAAGAATTGCACATTACAAAATGTATTTAAAATATATAACTGGTGGTCAAATAAAACAATAAAATGTATAATCTTAATATTATGATCAATAAAATGTGAAATTTTTAAAATTATGTTTCAATTTCTTTCCCTTTCCTTGTGGTTAAGATCGTACATGTATATGGCACTACTACATCGAGATGTGTGCGAGACACGTTCATATTTATCTTTGACGCGGATAAAATTTCTATCTGGCGATGGTCACGAACGAAAGAATATTTCTATGCAGTTACGAACGATAGCGATTTGATAGAATAAGTGTATTGGTTCAATAGGCGGTTCGATAGGCGGTTCGATTGAACAGACAGGCAGTTTGACAGGCGGTTCGACAGAACAGGGGTATCGGTTCGATAGGCAGTTTGATGATGGTTTCATACTATATGTCTTCGTGACATTACCACGATATTGAGAATGCTGACACGTTCATTGTTATCTTTGACGATTTATAAAATATCTAACTAATGAAGGTCGCGAGAGAATATGATTTTCTTTGTAGTTAAGATCAATAGCGGTTCGATTGAACAGACAGGCAGTTTGACAGGCGGTTCGACAGAACAGGGGTATCGGATCGATAGACGGTTCCATAGCGGTCTCGTAAAAGCATTTTTTAAAGTTACGGCTGTTTCAATAGCGCGGATTGGAACGGCGAGATGGGGCCGTGAACGCGGTGGCAGCGAGCGCCGTAGCGGCGGTACCGCGGGATGGGCCCGTGAGCGCGGTGGCGGCGGCGGCGAGCGCGGCGGCGAGCGCGGCGGCGAGCGCGGCGGCGAGCGC
>NW_012026798.1:3229900-3232875 GCF_000956235.1 Wasmannia auropunctata | reverse complement strand
TAATCTTTTTTATACTGTTTCTCGTTATCCAATATTTGGACGTTGTCCCAGTCAAACTTATGATTCTCCTTTTCTCTGTGGATAGAAATCACAGAGGGAGAGCCGCTAGTTTTTTTAATGTCTGACATGTGTTCATGGACCCTCGTTTTTAACTGTCTTTTCGTCTGTCCTACATATGAGGCGTCACAGTCCATGCACGAGATCTTATATACTACATCACTGTGTGACATATAATCCAGAGAATCTTTTCCGGTTTTTATGAAGTTCTTTAGATTATTTGGTATCGAAAAAGCCGTTTTTATATTGCATTCATTCATAATAGGTAAAATTCTTTCAGAGATGTTCCGAATGTACGGGAACGTAAAACGTTTTTTTGTGACTGTCGAGTGTCTCCCAGTGTTGGGATGTTCCGTTCTATGAAACAGGCATTTAAGTCTCGTATGGATGTTAGAAAAAATAAAGGCTAGAGGATAACCATTTTTTAACAGGTTGTCAATTGCTAAAATAAAGTTCTTTTGGTGGAAAGTGGGATCTGAAAGGAATATAATTTTGTCTACAATTCCATAAATCACACCTTTTTTGTGAGATACAGGATGTTGTGAGTTAAAATTCAGATATCTGCCTGAGAATGTCGGTTTTTTGTATAAATCAAATATGATTTCATTGTTGAGGCGAATAGCTGACACGTCTAGAAAATTTAATTTGTCGTTCTCACTAATCTCAATCGTGAACTTTAGTCTTTCGTGTAAGGAATTGAAGACTTGTAGGATGGAATTCATTGAGTCAAGGGGTGCTGCTAAAAAAATGTCGTCAACGTATCGAAAATAAAAGGGTAAGCGAACAGATAAACGCTCTAATGCCTTTTTTTCCAAGTACCTCATAACCATGTCAGCCACCGTGGGTGACAGTGGGCATCCCATAGGTGTGCCAAAAATTTGTCTGTAAAACACTTTGTCAAAAGAAAAAACTGTGGAATTTAACACCAGTTGGACAGCATTTAGAAACTCGTCTTTTGGGATGGTGGTGTTGTTACTCATCACCTCCCAGTTGTCCGAAATGCATTTAACAGCCAGGTCCGTGGGCACATTTGTGAAGAGTGACACCACATCCAATGAGGCAAATTTTTCATTTGGATCCAAACAGATTCCTTTTAGTTTATTAACTAATTGAAAACTGCTGGTGACGTGACTGTCCGCCTCCGGGATGCTGTTTTTTATGGTCAGATGTAAAAACTGAGCTAAGTTATATAACGGGCTATTTATCGAAGAAACTATTATGCGTAAAGGATAGCCGGTTTTGTGAATTTTTGGCAACCCATAAGCCCTTGGTATCGACCCATCCGTGTTCAACAATTCCCTGTATGTTTTTTGATCTATGTATTCTTTGTTCTTCCAACACGACAGTAGAGTACGCAACTCGCTAGTTAGTTTTTTTGTGGGATCTTTTTTAATAATTTCGTACGTGTTTCTGTCAGAGAGCAGCTCGTTCATCTTCTCAAGGTAATCTTGTTTGGGCAATACTACCGTTACATTGCCTTTATCCGCTTTCGTGATGAGCAATTCAGGGTGCTCCTTGACAAATTTTTTAGTAGACTTGAGCCACGAGGTAACGAGCTTGCTGTCTCCGCTGTTCGCAGGTTTTGACCGGTAAAAATCGTTAATAATCGGTATTAAATAGTTTCTAAACCACGGTCGCGATTGTTCGGGATACTGCAAAATATTCCTCTCGATATTTTTAATTAACTCGATAACAGTTCTCTCTTTGTTACTGTTAGTGAGAGGTAAGCCGAACTTCTCTCCTAATTGCAACAGCAGTTGGACCTCAGGCGGAAAAGTAATATTGCTGAGATTGACGAACCATTCGTTGTGAATCGTCTCTAGACTCGACTCGATTGGAAACTGTTCCGGAGAACTGTGACGCCTCATATGTAGGACAGACGAAAAGACAGTTAAAAACGAGGGTCCATGAACACATGTCAGACATTAAAAAAACTAGCGGCTCTCCCTCTGTGATTTCTATCCACAGAGAAAAGGAGAATCATAAGTTTGACTGGGACAACGTCCAAATATTGGATAACGAGAAACAGTATCAAAAAAGATTAACGTCAGAGATGATCCATATCATTAAACAAAAGAATGGATTAAATAAGCAAAGTGACACAGAGTTCCTCTCAGATACGTATCTTCCGATTCTTAACAGATTAACCCTTCCCTGAGGTAGTTCATTCCTTCTTCCCTTAATCTCATTCTCACATCCCCTCCTAAACGCTTTAGCCGCCCTCTCCTGTCGGAGAAGGAAAGTGCTCTGGGTCTTTCCTCGCCATTTTGTGCTTGTCACTCATCTGACTAACGTTCCGTTCGACAGCGCGGTTTTTATACATTGACTCAAGGTACTGTACATTTTCGGTGTTATTTGGATTGTAATTGTCGTTAATTGCGTGATCATAGAGAATTCTCTATTGTTCCTGGACAGATGTAATATATTTTTCCTTCGATGCGATCCGTTATTTGTCACCTGAGGATGGGGTCACATGACATTACGATTGTCCAACGAACGATCTCACAACGAGCGATAAGCGACCTTCGTGCGAGCGGAAAGAACAAAACGCTAATGTAAAGTTAGAAGAAAAGAAATAATTTTTTTGTATTTTTTACCCACTGAAGATGGCTCAATGCGGAGCCGAAACGTTTGGGTGGTAATGATTATTGTTTAAATATATGTAATTTTAGCACTAATTTCGTGCAAGGCTCACTTGCCCTTCATTTGATACTTCTTATTTTATTTTTATTTTTACTTGAACAATCCCATATGTATTTGCATAATACTTGGTGTTTTATAACCAAATCCATTTTTATATGATAAAAAAATAATGCTTTTACTCAAATTAAAAATGTACTTGATACTGCTGCATCCGCGTTTTCCGAGCGCATAACATGCGTTCTCTCTGACAATGAGACGTAGCCTTTCCACTCGGG
>NW_012026798.1:3227491-3229880 GCF_000956235.1 Wasmannia auropunctata | reverse complement strand
ACTCTAGGCTAAACCAATGAGAATCTTAAGGCGATGCTGGAAGATCGCCATGTTTAGTGATATTTGTACGAGATCGATAATGCAGTCTGCTCAATTTCATGACAACATTTGATTATTATGAAAATTCTATAGTTTATATGTGCAAATTGAAAGTTTGGCACTCTGCGGACAACAATAAAGAACAACACTGAATTGTTAGAATTAGGATAAAAGCCTATAAAAAAAGTTATTTACTTTTAAAGATTTCATGCAGATTGCACATCTACGTGAAATCTGTAAAAGTGAATAACTTTTTATAGGCTTTTATCCTAGTTCTAACAATTCAGTGTTGTTCTTTTATGTTGTCCGCAGGGTGCCATACTTTCAATTTGCACCTATAAACTGTAGAATTTTCATATTAATCAAATGTTGTCATGAATTGAGCAGACTGCTTTATCGACCTCGTACAAATTTGGCCGACCTTCCAGCATCGCCTTAATGGCAATATATTGAAATAAATAATAGTGTATATATAAAAAACATGCATACGTAAATATATCTATACATATTTTTTCAATATTTAAACACCCTGTATTTTTAGAAAATGCGGATTATTTATTGTTTATACACATTATTATTTCAATCAGTTTTTATAGTAATTGTTTAGACATGAATGGTATACAATATATAATAGAAAGAATAAGTTCTTTCCACAATGTATCATTAGCTCAGCGTTAGCGTACAAGTCTACTATTCTAGGGATTTCAGGTTCGAATCTCGATGTTTTCAAAAATTATAAACCTGCGTATAAATTGTAATTAATAATTAAATAGAAAATATACGGAATAGTAAATACAGATTAAACTCTAAAAATAATAATATGTAATAAAATAAAAACAATAATTTGTTTTCAATATTTACGTAATTGAGTAACTATTATGTGAAATGTAACATTACGTTGTTACTTTGTTGAGGCGGAAATTGAAACTTACATTTAAGTTACTGTAACATCAACATAACATTATTTGTTACGTTGAATTGTGTAACAGTAATGTAACAATAACATAACTGTGTTTAGTGGGTCGCGGTCCGACGAAACGTTTGTATGCTAAAGTACACGTAATTATACTTGTTATCTGTTACTAAACTCTTGTGTTTTCGATAGCGCCCTTGCTCTCCCGCATTTCTTTGCGCTCCTACGAACCGCCCCTCTGCCAATTTCGGGGCTGAATTACCGGTCATCCGGATCATCCAATGATCGCGGCAGTCAGAGTTTCGAGCGTCACTTAGCCTTCTCGTGTCGTTCCTTAACGGATATCCCACGTATGTAACTCGGTTCAGTTATTTTGAAGGGTGGCACGCCCGCTCGTACCTGGCGCCCAACTTTGCGTTTTCGTGTAATTATGAATTATTGGAATTGCGACTTGACTGTAGCGACAGATCGGCGACGAGTCTTGCTTTCTGCTTATAAAAGCGGTTGCAGAATATATATGCACATATTTTGCATATAATTATATATAATTTGTAACGTGACGTTTTTCGACAACGTCCGTCACAAGGGCTCATTCATCAGCCTGACCGTAACGGCTGAGTGGATCCTGCGTCCTCCGATTTTTGAGAGCGAGCGCATCTACGATTTGGCCATGTTCCGCGACTAACATTTTGTAGTAGGATTAAACCGTAGGCCTTGCACCGACCGAAATAAGCAAGGGATAGCGACTGTTCGACTGAAAAGATTGTATTAAAGCGTCGTCTCACCGGCTCCCTGCAACCAGGACTCCAAGGACGAGAGACTATCGAGGCATACTCGGAACAAGACAGGAGCACAGGTCACGTAATTACTCTTTCGTTTTCTTCCATCACGAAGCCCTCTTACTACTGTTATCTTTTACAGAGTTTTCAGAGCGAGCCGACGGCCCTGCCAGGAGGCCCCGATAATACAAGGGCGCAGGAGAGCTGACACGAGGGCTTGCTCCACGTATCGAGGGCCAGAAACCCTCCCAGCAAGTCAACTTTAAAACTTCGCGCCCGTCATCACGGGGCCCGCGACTGACGCTACCCTCCTGCGGCGCAGGGGGTCGCGAAAAAGGGACTCACGTGACGGGTAGAGATAGCGGAAACCGGCAGATGGCCCCGCTACCAACGTGCTCCCGGCGCTACGAAGGACCGGCACTCGTGCCGTGACTGTCAGAGAGACCTGACGAATTGTTGTAAGGGACGCAGGATCCAGTACCAAGCCGGGTCGAGAGGACCTAAATTCTGTGTGTCGAGAAGCGAGAGGAGCGGGAAAAAGGAGAGCATTCGAGACGAACGTCGCCAATTTGTAAAGTCGCCAAGTTTCGCGAAACGAGAGGGCCGTGCAAGAGTAAAGATTTCTTCAGCGTAGCGGCCGCGAGTGCCGTGTACGATA
>NW_012026798.1:3225869-3227471 GCF_000956235.1 Wasmannia auropunctata | reverse complement strand
TCTCGGGCCACGCGCCGATGCACGCCGCGAGCGCGTGAACCGCGTGCGCCCGCGCGCCGATCACCGTCCTCGCGCCCGCCGTACCTCGGGCGTCCGGGTTGCCTCGGGCAAGTATTTGGACTTGTAATTTCCGACGGGGAGACGAAATCGAACAATAATCGCGCTCTGTATAACGCGACGCGAGTGCAGGTCCTCGGCCTCGTGCCCGAGGGGACTATTTGAGTGCCGCGGAGTAATCCCGCCCGGCGTACCGCGAAGCATTGCGAGATTGCTTAAAGAAAGTCGTTCGATTCTCGTCATCCCGGTCCGCTATCCGACACACACCCGTGTCGCTTATCTCCCCCGCGAGCGTCTGTAATTTGTACGGGCATCGTGGCGTGGCGTTAGTCCGCCAAGGATCGGCGCCGGAATACGCGCTCCGTCCCGCGCGTCCTGCAAGTACCACGCGAGGTACTCGCCCCTGTATTTTTTCGCCCTCCGAGACCATTGAAAATACACATCTCTTATTTAATATTAAGTCTCAGAGCAATTATTTCTCTTCCTTGTCGCTCTCCTAAGCCTCGCATTTAACGAACCGCCCCTCTACCTTTGTCGGAGCTGGTTAGCCGGCCTTCCGCGTCGTCGTCGTTCGCCCGTCCGGACTTTCGCAGAAATCGGGATCGGAGATAGCTCGGATATTATATAAATTTGGTTCGCTCACGCGGGCCTGGCGCCCAAAATCCGCTTACATCCGCGGAGACGATTACTGTAACGTCTGAATCACCTGTATCTCCGGTCGGGACGCGAAATTCTACTCGACCCGGACGTGCGAACTCCCGACAATATTGCCTCGCACCTACGCGTGCGGTCGCAAATTATATAGAATTATATATGAAACTTTTTCCCGGGATGTAATTATATAACGTTAATTTTTTCACTTACCACACTTTATTAGCGTTTATTATCTTCTTATTTGCACGACTGAACAAACTGCATATAATCACATCTGACGCAGCTTCTGGAAGTCTCAGATTCCAGCGTCAAGAAGCCGCGTCAAGCTACGCAATAATCTTTTGTGCACTTCAACGCTCGACGCTCGATGCTCGACCAAAGAGATTATACAAGGTGTCCCATTTTAATGTCCTACCCCAAATAACTTTTTTATTTTTGATCTTAAAAAAAATGTTTCAGACAAAAGTTGTATGGCTTTAAAGGAGACATAAGATGATACCATTGGTTTGACCCTGAGTGGCGTCGTCAAGGTCAGGACAAGGTTATTTTGAATTTTTTTAAATGGAACCCCCTATTTTTCATTGTGTATTTTTGTAGCTTATTTCGAGAGCTTTCCAAAACACATAGATAAAATATTTTTTTGGCTAAGTAAATCTCGATTTATAAAGCTTGAAAGTTACAGTATCACCGGTATTAGCATTATCTAAAGTGTCCGAACAATGGCTGAAACCTTTTGAATGTTGTTCAGGATCATGAGCTTGACAACATGTGTCAACAAGGCCATGATCATTGGAGATTGTTTCTCTTATTTTTATTTTTTTAAATTATTTTTATTTTTTTGAAAAAAAGGAAACATTCTCCAATAATCATGACTTTGACACAGATCGGAAG
>NW_012026798.1:3224872-3225849 GCF_000956235.1 Wasmannia auropunctata | reverse complement strand
GTGTGCTCTTCCGATCTAAAATAAGAGAAACAATCTCCAATGATCATGGTCTTCAAAATGTTTCAGCCATTGTTCGGACACCTTAGATAATGCTAATGCCGGTGGTACTGTAATTTTCAAGCTTTATAACTCGAGATTTACTTAGCCAAAAAACATTTTATCTATGTGTTTTGGAAAGCTTTCGAGATGATCTACAAAAATGTATAATAAAAAGTAGGGGGTTCCATTTAAGAAATTGAAGGTAACCTTTACATGACCTTCGAGCAACTATTCAAGGTCACACTAATGACACCACTTTATGTCCCTCTTAAAACTATACAATTTTTGTCTGAAACATTTTTTTCTAAGTTCAAAAATAAAAAAGTTATTTGGGGTGGGACATTAAAATGGAATACCCTGTATACATAGAGTAGAAGAGGCATAGCGGCCTCTTTGAGTGGAAACGTGAGCTAATAGAAAGAGAAAGAAAATGGTAGAGCGGGGGTACATCCATCTTTTATCTTTTTCTCACATGCGCGATTGAACAAGGATGCAGATGGGCGACTCGTTTTGTCTTTTTTTGTGTGCTCACTAGGGTGAACCTTATTTTTTACTTTTAAATTTTTTTCACGACGCCCCTTAAAGTTGTTCCATTTCGTGAGAAAAAAAATTGTGTAAAAGCTGAGCTCAATCGGACAACGGGAAGACGTGGCACATCTAACTTGAAGTTTTTAAATTAATTCTTGGAACACTTTGTAAATATTAAGTTTATTTTTTGCAAATATTAAATGGCAATATTTCCGTAATGTGCTTCAGAGAAAGAGAGAAAGAAAGAAAAACATTTGAGTGAATTACGCAATTAACTCTCAATTTTAAATTCTTTTTAATTTTATTTTAGCATAGATTTATGATTTATATTTTTGAAATTTAGTGCATGAGAACTTTATAATTCAAATCTATCGACAAATAAACATTTTTCTCTAGATCGGAAGAGCACA
>NW_012026798.1:3215912-3224852 GCF_000956235.1 Wasmannia auropunctata | reverse complement strand
TAATGATTATTGTTTAAATATATGTAATTTTAGCAACTAATTTCGTGCAAGGCTCACTTGCCCTTCTTTGGATACTTCTTAATTTTTAATTATATGAGCCAGAGTAATATTTTATATTATTTATTGCGCTCCTTCTCCTGATCCTCCTTCACCACTACTTTCCACAAAGTTTCTAAACATTAATAATTGTTGTTTAGATGTATCATTGCGTTATTTCCGTGAATACACTAAATGCCTATAAGGATGCAGCGAATACGTAGATTGCTTTAAAAGTTTTGCGGTTTAGCTATTTCTCGTAAGATGGCGCTGTCGGAAATATTTTTTTCGTATTCTCCGAGATTTTTTAGTCCAAATAGCATTTACAAATTCTTAGTATATGCTGTTGTCTCTGTTTAGTAATTTTTTAAACAAAGTGAATTTTGTGAAAAATGGAATTAACACGCGAAAATTTTCGAGCCATGATTTTCTACGATTTTAAAAACGGTCTCACTCGACAACAGTATTCGTAAAAAATCAAGCGATTGTTTGGCGATGAAGCACCATCCTTGGCGATTGTTAAACGGTGGTACAACGAGTTCCAGCGTGGACATGTTTCGCTCAAAGATGAGCATCGTGAGGGATGGCCTGCCACTGCAGCCACTCTAGAAAACATCGATACCATGCACAACATGATAAAGGCAGATAACCGATGCACATACAGGGATATTCAGGCATCATTGGACATAGGTACGATCCAAATCAGAACTATCCTGCATGATCATCTTGCCGTCAGAAAGCTTTGCGCTCGGTGGATACCACACAATTTAACAGAGGCTCAAAAAAAGCGCGTGTGGATTGGTGTAAAAAAATGCTTAAAAAATTCAACCGAGGTTGGGCAAAATCAGTGTACGACATCGTAACAGGTGACGAAAGTTGGATTTATTGTTACGAGCCAGAAAACAAGCGGCAATCGGCTCAATGGGTCTTCAGATCGAAATCCACGAAAGTGACGCGGACGAAGCTCTGGCAAGAAAATGGTGGCTTCTTTTTTCGGACACACTGGTCATCTTGCTACAATTCTGCTAGAGGATTGTCGTACAGTCAATGCTAAATAGTATTCAACCATTTGTTTGTCAATTATGTTTCAAAACGTGCGCGAGAAACGACCACGAGGACGAATCATTCTGCATTAAGACAATGCACCATCACACAACGCATCTCAAACATTAGAGTTTTTAGTCGCTTCACGAACGGAATTGATGACTCATCCGCCTTATAGTCCCGACTTGGCACCTTGTGACTTCTTTTTATTCCCTTACATAAAAGACAAAATAAAATGCGTGGATTGAAATTTAACACCCCGGAAGCGGCTGTGGAAGCCGCTCACCTCAGAAACGAAAACTTCGTTTCTGAGGTGACTGAAGAACAATGGGCCTAATGTTTTCAGAACTGGTTCCATCGAATGCAGAAGTGCATAGATCATAAAGACGAATTTTTTGAAAAACAATAAAAAAAAATTGGTTAAAATAATTGATGTTTTCTGCATTATTCGCAAAACTTTTAAAGCAACCTACGTAATAATTTTTAAACAAATTTTTCAAGTTTTTATAGAATAAATAGAACATGAAATAAAAATAAAACATAAACACGAATGATTTTAACAATTATTATTAATAAAAAATAAACATTTTATGTTACTTAAGTATGTCCTTGTATTATAATTGAAAAAAATAAACAATAAAATAATGTACTTCTTCTAATAAAATAGATATTCTAAAAAAATAAAAAGAAAAAATTTATTTTATTGGAACAAGTATGTACATTATTTTATTGTCTAATTTTCTATTATAAACATGTACATACACATGTTTACTTTTTTATTAACACTATATATTTATTTCTGTATTAATAATAAGTGCTGTTAAAATCATTCATATTTACGTTTTATTTTTATTTCACATTTTACTCTTTAAGAATTTGAACAATCCATTTGAAAATCACTATTCAGTTGTATTATAGATGTTGTGACGATACGCCCCCCGCCTCGTCACTACGTGGGGCCGACCAGCCGCCCCTGGCGCTCAGCGCCACAACTTCGACTAAACACGCGCGCCGAGCGTGTTATGTGTGGGCAACCCCCTCTCCGCAGCCCCCGCCAAGCCCATCGGCGGGGGTATGTAAGCCGCCGCCGCGGAGCGACGGCTACCAGTCCGGTCCCGAACCTACTCCTGTCGAGACCGTTCCTCCTACGAAGAGAATCAGGGCGCCTGGCTTCCTCGCGCCCCTTGCGAAGAGAGTCAGGGCGCCTGACTTCTTCACCTCTCCTGCATCCAGCGAAGAGAGCCAGGGCGCCCGGCTTCTTCGCCTTCCATCCGATCAGGGTACCTCGTGGCACCAATACCGCGCACACGAAGAAGGCCAGAGCGCCTGGCTTCTCCATCACTGTCGGGCCGGGGTGCCCGGCCGACATAGGCCAGCTCTCGATCTTGCTGCGCCTAGGTGCCACGCTGCCGTATTATATCCGCCCTGCGGGGGCCTTCCGGCCCCTCACCTGCTCCGCGTGTTACCGACCGAAACGCATCAAGCACCGCGCTTGCCGACCGTGACTTCCGAACCGGCCCGGCCGACTTACCGACCGCTTCTCTAAGCCTCGGTAAGATCTCGCTAATACGCATTGATTGTCTCACGCCTTCTTGCATACCTGGCCCGACGAGCATATCCGAGCGCAAGAAAAGCGAACCGTCACAATGTTGATATTCGGCCAAACCGAATATTCGGTCAAGGCAACCGAATAAGTCAAATATCGAATAGTGTCAAATATTTGCTGCATCCTTGAATGCTCATGGATTTTTTTAATCCAAAGGCAGTTCTGCAAAAAGAGGTTGTATAATATTTCTTTTTTTTTATGTATTAAGCAAAACATTTTACTCTAGAATTATTTTTTTTTAATATTGCGTAGTGTTTTTAATCAGAACTATCAAGAGGACGGTACAATGATTTGGCTAAGGTTTATAGGTATGTAGTACGTTACTTAAGTTTTCAAGTATGTTTTTAGATATGTTACAAAACAATGTAAAATTTGCGAAAATAATTTATTCGTCAGATGTAATCATTGTAATAATAATTATTGTTTTCCATGTATAATTTAAGACAACTAAAAACATCATAAATAATTTTATTTTGTAATAAATAAGTTTAATAAAAAAATAATTTTATAAATTAACTTTTATTATATATATTATTAGCAATTTAATTTAATTTTTTTTGTATATCATATAGACTATAACGTACAACATATTTATCAAATCTTAACCATATTGGTGTTTCAGTGTACGTGCTGTTCCCTTATAAGAATATTTGATTTCTACTGTAGCAGAACTTTTGAAATGGCATGCAGCGAGATTGCTGATTCACATTCGTGAGACGTGTAAAATGTCTCATACTGCTCTTAAGTACATTATTGATGGGGTGCGATCTCTATTAACCGATTTTTCATCAATCGTCTTGGTACGTATTTTATTTAATGTCTAGACTGATGAAGAATTTTGTTTTCCAAATCAGTCAAGTCAAAGATGGTAGTCTTTCTATTATTAAACAATATTCTTGCACTAATAGAGAGTTTTTGTTTTAGGAGCAGGTGAGTAAAGAGGCTCACCCAGAAACTCGACTTCTTCATCTTAATGTATTACAAGAAATGTACGAGGAAGCATTTTCCCCATCCTTTCTGTTTTCCTTAGTGAAATCCAAGTATGCTGGATAAAGTTCTCAAAAAAAAGTTTAACATGATACCAGAAAAAACTATAATTGGGACAGATCTGGTGTGGAAGCATAAACATAAAAACCATAATGTACCTGATCTTATAGAAAAGGAAATATACACAGTTTTTATCTAATCTTAGAAATCTACTATACAATGATGAGGTAAAGTTTTATATCGACAATCCCAGATTGAAGGAGAATAATATGTATCGAACTGTGGAAGGCTCTTTCTACCAGAATAATAACTCTTTCCGAAGAAACGAAAATGCTCTTGCAATTATTTTATATTATGATGATCTTGAAGTGGTAAATCCTCTTGGAGCGAGCACCAAAAAACATAAGTTCGCAATGTTTTATTGGATTTTGACAAATATTTACCCAGAAGTACGGTCTACGTTGAAAACTATTAACTTGTTGTCAATAGTGAAGCACAGTATATTACAAAAATGGGGGATAGGTAAAATCTTGGAATCATAGCAGGCATAAAAATATTACAAAATGAAGAAATTACAATAAATGTGAAAGAAGTGGAAAAAGTCTACAGAGGGTCTTTATTATTTGTAGCTGGAGATACTCCTGCTTCAGCACTTATGAGTGGTTTCAAAGAATCTGTGTCAGCTTACCGACCTTGTTGTACATGTATGACAACACAGAATGAATAAAGAAATTTATTTTCAAGTGAAAACTTTGTTCTAAAGGAGAAAGAAAGCCATCAAGAGCATGGTAGAAATACAAGGGTATGCCCACGCGCATATGGCTTCAGACTAACCAATCAGAAACTGCAACCAGTCTGCGTTATCATTAAGTGGCAAATTCGAAATTTGATCAGTATTATGACTTGTAGCTTTGAATTAGAGTATTTTCTAATAAGATTTATTTGTAAAATATGATCTAACCTTAAAATCATTAAATTTAAATAACTTATTATACTAACAAGTATTTTATATAATTTCAAATATGATGTATGTATTACTTTTTTGTAAAGAAATACGCAATGTACATACATTGATAATAATAATGAAATTCGAACTAATTTTACTATTCTCGCCACAGAAACTGTGAAAAAAGTTGTACAATTGAAGGTGATAATTTTTAGTACGAATTAATAGTTTTTGTTTAAAGCAATTTAGATTATTTACCTAAAGAAATACTGATTAGCTGAAAACTTTTTTTGTGCTTTCTTCACAAAACAAAACAATATATACATAACAGCTATTAAGGTTTTTATCTAAATTATTTTTGAGAAATGGACGATGAAACAAATAATGGAAAAAACAATTACAGAGATATGCACGTAATAAATAATCAATTTATTTATTAATAAATTTGGATAATTTTTTTTTTATTTTTTCTCTTTCGATTTTTAGCAGATATCTCTCGGTTTATTTGACGTACTCGTATATAGATTCGCATTCGCATTAAACATAAGATGACTTCTTCGGAAATTTGGATGGGCTGTATTAATGCATACTTTTTGCGCTAATGTATGCACAAGCAACCATTGTTTACAAATTATAAAAAATGCTCCGAATAGACAGTGGACACGACTCGCAACACTGAATTGTGTCATATGTGTCCATAGCAGGAGGCAGCCATATTACCTCGAGCACGATCGAGCACCGAAAGTAGCCGAATCTGCGTGATTGTGACGTCAACTGGTTCCGATGCGCAGTGGTCTACCACCAAGTGGGCATACCCTTGTATTTCTACCATGATCAAGAGCATGTACGTGCTGTCAGAACCTCACCTCAACAAACAGGCTAGAGTCTTTTGGTCGAGAAGATATGGAGTTACAAATAAGAGTGCACTAATGGATATCCCAACATTTGATGTTACAAAATGTGAGCCAGAAGATGAAATGCATGTTTTAGCTGAGGGTGTTGTGGAAGTCCATTGTAGAGCATTTCTTAAATATTGTATAATGAATAAAAAACTATTTACAATTGATAATCTCAATTTAAAAATAAAAACTTTCAACTTTGGGCATTTACAAAGTGATGCACCTGCACCTCTATTACAGGGACATCTTGATAATGAGACTCCGACAGAGCGTCTCTCAAATTATTGTTTAAGCTCATACTTTGCCATTTTTGATACATGAGTGGATTGCACGGTATGAAAACAATAACAATGATAAAGTTGATAATGTGAATGTTGATGAGACACAAGATATTGAGATTATTGAAAGGATGCATTGCTTTGTTAAGCTCTTGCAAATCATAAATGTATGTTTGTCATATGAGATTAGTGATGAATATGCAGATTTTTTGGGTCGGATGATTGAAATATATCATGCACAGTTTAATCATCTTTACCCTGAGTACATAACTCCTAAATTTCACTTTTTAATCCATGTCGTTTATTACATTAAAGAATTTGGACTGCGTCAACAGATGTGCTATAGATTTGAAGCTGAACATGCCTATTTTAAATCATTAATGCCAGTAGTGCACAACTTCAAAAATATACCTCTTACAGTAGCATACAGGTATCAAGCACAGTGTTGTTCAGTGTTGAAGACTAGCTACTTTACCAGATGCACCTTCAAAGAAATATTTGTATGAAGGTGATAAAGTATTCCTTGGTACTACGGTGCTTCTTCGAAATCTTCCTAATGCATGTACTTTCTATAAATATGTTTTGGAGAATGAGAGACCTACATGTCAGATAAATGCGAACCACAGAACTTAAAATTCATGGAACAACGTACAGACCTAAATGCACTATTTTGTTAGAATGCAATGATGATAACCTTCCTCAGTTTGGCGAAATCAAAGAAATATTTGTTTATGGCAATCGTAAATCTCTCTTCTTCTCTGTTTTTAAAACCGATATTTACGATTATAGCTTAAATGCCTATGTGGTTAATTACGTACCCTCTTTATATAATGTGTTAGATGTAAGTGAATTAATTTTTCCACATCCATTGATATGTTTCTCAATTATTGGTAAAAAGTACATCATTTTGCTAAACCATAGCCGAACAGAATTTTATGGTTAAGAATATCATCATATATTATATTTCTCTTTGCTTTATGTATCAGGACTTATAAATATTATGTATAATTTCATTTTTTTTTAAATAAAATGTGTATTATATAACTTGTGGACGCAGGTGATGATAGGAGATCAGGAGAAGGAGCGCAATGAATAGAGATCCACAAATGACTCCACTTAGGGTTAACAATTTGTATAACACTTTATATTTAGGATATTTACAAGGGTAGGAATGTCAGTGTAGAGATTCGCGTAAGAATAGGATTGATTCCAAGGAGAGATAGGAAGTAAGTCAGGTGGCACCCGTAGGTGCCGGCGCCGGTGGGATCGAAGAAGCTAGCAGTCGTTAGGTGGGAGGTTCTCCTTGTCGCTACCAAAGAGCTTCCTGAGCCGGGCCTGGAGGAGCGGGTTGAGCTCTGACGATATCGATCGGATCCTCGGGCCTTGTGACGACCATGCCCGTTTGGCCCGGAGGTCCCGGAAGCGTTCCGGTGTTCGAGAACGCTTGACGGGCTCCACGGGTTGCAGGGGGCTGGTCAGCGCGCCCTGCGGGGGTTCCGGCGAGCGGAAGTGCTTCGCCGACTCGGTCGGTAGACCCGGAGGCCGATCCGGAGTTGTCGGTGGTTTGTCCCGTGGGCTTGGAGGATGTCCCGGCGTTCTCGGCTTCCTGGGCGTAGACGGCGGCGGACTCAGCGGGGACAATACCGTTAAGGATACCCGGACGATGGAATTGTCCGTTTGCGTCGAGCGAAAGACCCGGGTGGCAACCGGCCGGGGTCGCGGGTCTGCAAGCCTCCAATTCGTCACTGTTGCGTCGGGAAGGTCGATCAGTATTAGCCTCCACGGGAGGTACGAAACTCCCGGATCCAGCCGATCCCCGGATGCGCGAGGAGTCGACGACGGAGAGCTCCTTGGCATCGGGACGTGCACCCTCGTAGAAGGGGGACGGTCCCCGTTTCTTGGTCCGCGGCGTGATGGCGGTTGCGGCTTCGTCGGCAACCAAAACGGGGCCGGATGGGCAGTGACGCGGCGTCGGAGGGGACAGAGGCCCGGAAGCATTCTAGTTCGGGAGGCCGGAACTTTCGCTTCCTCCCGAGACTAGAGGCTTGTTGGAGCACACTCTGCGGGTTACTCTCAAAACACTCTCCAGGCAACGGCCTATTACTAAGCACGCGTTACCTGAGAGCAAGGAACTGGTCGAGGACCTCCCGCGGAGTCCTTGATATAGCAGGCGTGGGTGAATCTTAATTACGAGAAAGTAGTGGCGCCTGCGGCACCTAGCGGCGGCGCCGCGCACCACTCTCGTCACGTGGCGGGCGCGCGGGCCAGGCACGCGTGTCGTAAATGTACGCAATCTGGCAATCGCACCGCCACAAACTTATAATTAATATTTTTTTTAATTCTATAATGTTTGTCCATCTGCATGATAACCAATGCTTAACGCAGAATAAATACAAAAAATGTTACTTTTGTGACAACATTCATTCACTGCATTCATCACATCACTGATATTATCTATATATTAATACTATATATAATATTAATTTTCTTATTTATTTTATTTGAGTGTTGCAAGGCTTCGTGTATAATTTCCGTAAGTGTGTAATTCTCGTGATGTGTTGTTTTTACCAAATGTGTTATTCTGCGATTTGTGCATTAGTTATACACGCATTATATGTATTCAATTTACTGAGTTACGGTGTAACACGTATGAAGTGTGTTATCCTACTGTAACACAGAATTCGTGTGTAGATCAGAGTATCTTATGTGTCGTTTTAATACGTCTACAATACGTCGTAGCTGTGTTGTTTAAATACATCAACACATCAAATTAGTAAATTGCGCGTTATTTTAACACAGCTGATAACACACTTGTTTTTACAGTGGATTGGTATTCATAATCCGCGTATTTTAAGATTGTCTTAAAAGTAATATCCTAAGATGCTAATACAGCTCTATGATTGACTTATGACATCTTACAAGAGACCCTTACAAACTGCACAATAGCTACAGCATAGAGAAAATTATCCAAGCATCTTGACTCCCTTTGAATCACTTTCTACCCAAAAACTAGATCGGAATTAAAATAAATATAAATAATAAAATAAAATAAATAAAAAAATAATAAAATAAATGTTTTTAAATAAGTTTTTCCTACGACAAGCATTAAAAAATTAAAAAAAAATAAAATTTATTTTATTATTT
>NW_012026798.1:3215320-3215892 GCF_000956235.1 Wasmannia auropunctata | reverse complement strand
CTTGCCAGCCCGCTCAGAGATGTGTATAAGAGACAGCAAAATAAGTATACAAACTTTTTTAATACGCAAAAAGTGGAAAAGAATGTTTTTTAAAACGTTTCTTTTTATTTTAAAAAATATGTAGAAAGTAAGCATTTACAACATATAATTAGTCTGCAATTTTGTTTAATAATAATTTTAAATCGTAACCATTGGTACGTCTCTCCAATATCATTACTATTTATAAGCCAATGGTTACATTCTTTCGTCAATCGTTACTATTGAGTCACAAATTTTGACTAATAAGTTCAAATCGTAACCCTTGGTCTCTTCAATCGTTACTATTCATAACCTAATGGTTATACATCCGTTTGTCAATCGTTATTATTGAATCACAAATTTTAACTAAGTTCGAATCGTAACCCTTAGTCTCTTCAATCGTTACTATTCATAACCTAATGGTTACATCCGCTTGTCAATCGTTACTATTGAGTTTCAACAGTAATCATTGGTCCTTCCAACCGTACTCTTTAAGCGTCAATGGTTTACCTTTGACAACCCAATCATTACTATTGGTGGCCTAATAGTTACTA
>NW_012026798.1:3213962-3215270 GCF_000956235.1 Wasmannia auropunctata | reverse complement strand
TTTATTTATTATTTTTATTTATTTTATTATTTCATTATTTATATTTATTTTATTTCCGGTCTAGTTTTTGGGTGGAAAGTGAGTCAAGATGCTTGGATAATTTTCTCTATGCTGTAGCTATTGTGCAGTTTGTAAGGGTCCCTTGTTAGATTGTACTTAAGGCGATGCTGGAAGGTCGGAAAAATTTGTACGAGGTCGATAAAGCAGACTCTTCAGTGTCAGTGGTATTTCTAAATGAACTTCTTACAATATCTTCTGTCTCACTCAAACACGTGGAATGTCCTTATCTAACTTACTGAAGTGCCATCTCTTGAAAAATCCGGCACTACTGCCAAACGTAATTTTTGCTGTCTTTACCTCAGCCGAACGTACGAATTACCACAAATTACAGTTCAGTGAATATCTTTATTTCTACGCTTTCAATCGTAGCTCAAAAGACTTTGTATTATTCGTTCATGTATACTGTGGTGTTAGACGCACGCATTTTGTACATATGAGCTACAGAACTTTTACACTAATGAAATGTTTATGTCAGGTTATGGTTAGGTGTCAGCTGTACGACCCGAAAAAAGGTAATTTTAAAATTTTTTCCGATTTTACTACAAATTCGACCGTCTAATACCACAATTTCATGTCTATTTTAACCCTGTGAAAGGATTTTCAATTCCGTTCAGCCAATTCGGAGAAATCTACTAAACTGTAATCGTCGGTATTTTCTACCTTCCAGCATCGCCTTAAGACAATCTTAAATATAAGAACCGACTATGAATACTGAGAGCACCTTCACTATGCGACGATCCTAAACGCGCGAATTTTTATCAGCCCGATTGAATGTCTCTAAACGCTTACCATTTGAAAATTATTGTAGCCTCAACATTTTGGTATTAAACTTTTCGTCTCTAAATGACTTCATGAATCTGTTATTAGCAGATGCTACGATAGTTATGGGACACCCTGTATACATATACAGGGTGTCCTCGTATAAGTGGCCACCCCTTTTTATTATATCTTGTAAACTAATAGAGGTAGACCTAATAAATATAATATTAAATTAAACGGCTCTGACTAAACTTTATTATGATCACTTAGAAATATTATCTATGTTAAAGAACGGAAAGACACGATTAATTTTTGCACGGTAAGATGATAATTTTAATATGATAAAAGTTGTACCGTTCTTTTTAACGAATACAACGATGTATAATATAACGAAATTATTTTACGAATTATAAGAGTTATTTTGGTTTAAAATTTTGCGGGCAGCTACTACCTTTTCAATTTCGACCCTGCGATGTGGCCAACTTCTGA
>NW_012026798.1:3213241-3213942 GCF_000956235.1 Wasmannia auropunctata | reverse complement strand
AGACGTGTGCTCTTCCGATCTGTAGGACTTTAATCAAATTTTGTCGAGAAATGAGGAGAAAAAAACAATTCATTTTTCATATCGTGACCCATAAAGAACTCAGTATCCAAATGTCCAAAATCTACTCTTATTAAGGATTTATAAAATTACAATAGATTTAAATATTACAATGGATTGTAAAATATATAGATGCAAACAATATATTGATATCTTTATTTTCCTGCTTGCTTATAAATATAAAAATAAGATATATTCCGTATACACTAGGGTGGACCTTATTTATACTTGGTGAAAAATTTTTTCCGAATTTTTTTTACGACGCCCCCTAAAGTTGTTCCATTTCGTGAGAAAAAAAATTGTGTAAAAGCTGAGCTCGATCGGATAACGGAAAGACGTGGCACAATCCTGTTAAAGTTGAAACAAATATTTTTTTTCACAAAAAATGGGGAAATCCGGTGAAAAGAATTCTGAATAAAGATTAAATGATTTTCTTAGTAAATGTTGACCAATGATACTATGTTTTTTAATAAATATAGTATATTTAAATCGTATTTACAAAATATATCGTATATATATTATATATGTGTATACGGAATATATCGTATTTTTATATTTATAAGCAAGCAGGAAAATAAAGATATCAATATATTGTTTGCATCTATATATTTTACAATTGATTGTAATATTTAAATCTATTGTAA
>NW_012026798.1:3208550-3213190 GCF_000956235.1 Wasmannia auropunctata | reverse complement strand
TTTAAACCAAAATAACTCTTATAATTCGTAAAATAATTTCGTTATATCATACATCGTTGTATTCGTTAAAAAGAACGCTACAATTTTTATCATATTAAAATTGTCACCTTACCATGCAAAAATTAATTATGTCTTTTTGCTCTCTAACATAGATAATATTTTTAAGTGATCACTATACTTACAATAAAGTCAGAACCGTTTAATTTGATATTATATTTATTAGATCTATCTCTATTAGCTTACGAGATAAAAAGGGGTGACCACTTATATGGGGACACTCTGTATATTGTCATATGCTCGGTGAGGTTCGAGGTTCGCGCGAGCGCGGATCAAAAACGGAAAACTCCGACACGGAGTAGCGACGCGAGAATTGGGCGCCAGACACTATGGCACGTCACTCACGAAACGCTAAGTCAATGCAATAGCGCGAAAAATACTCTTGCGCGCGACAATACTTAAAATCCACAGACGAATGCCACTCCCAAGATCGATCGCGCGAGGGCCGGCTGGCTCTACCTAACGGCAGAGGGGCAGGGCGAAACTAAGGGCGAGTTAGGCGACGGACGATAGGATGGTGCGGGACGGGCGAAAGAATTCGTGCTTCACAATTTAAATAATAATACCGTTTAATACCGCGTGGCAAGGCGGTAAGAAACAGCCGGAAACAAAATAACAATTAAATAATGACCAAAAAAATTAAGAGAAAAGAAAAGAAACTGACTTGGCGGTATTAAACGCAGGTAATCCAGCAGAAAAGATAATTTCCGGTGTACGAAAAAAAACAGTAACGAAATCCGACCGGTAGGTGAGAACGCGATCAGAACGAGACGGCACTGTATTGCAATAAAGAATGTCTCTCGGTACGACGCGGGTACCGAGTTCATACAACGACAAGCGCGACCAATAACCTCGATAATAGGCTCGCACGTCGGACACACATACGGAGACGAAAAACGAACAGAAAATTACTTAAGCCGATACGCGGCGGAATCGCACGCGATACTACAATACAATACGACGATAAGTACTCGCGATCTCGAGTACCCGCGCACTTACGCTAAGGCTCGCGCATTCGTGCGCGAAGGCTTTGCGGCGTGTTCCCGGTGACGACCTCCGGGTGGCTCGATACGCGACTCACGACAGTTAATGTTTGTATGGCGACCACCGAAGCGGCCGCCCACGTGCTACCTGGCCCGAATGGGCAAACGCAACATTTCTTTCATCGACTATTTTTGCGAAAGCCAACCGCCCCGAGAGTGGCGATGGAAAAATCCAGCAGCGCTTACACGGTCCGTTTGTGCAAGATGAGCAGTTTAGCCGTGAAGCGGGCGTCCCGGGCCAAAGCCCAGGGCGCACGCGACACGCCCACGGGGACCACTGGGAGGCCTGCCCATTTGCGTCCTGCCTGGACGCACACCCTGACCCTGTTCAGGATTGGAAGGGAAGTGGAAGAAAGGGAGAAAACTTCGCCTTAACTTCGTTAGTCCTCCATGTCAGCAACCCGAGCGGGAAGCATCGACGGAGGTTTCCGGCGGGAACCTCTTGGAGGTGGAGTGCGGCTGGACCGGAGAGGCTAATGTAACCGCATACATCGGTCCTGCGTCCTTGACTTTACCCCGGAATAGCTCTCACCAACCTCAGTCCGCCCCGAACGGTGCTACACCGATCAAAGCGCGAGTCCTCAAGGTGCAAAGGGTCAGAGAGGGTCAAGCGTTATCCTTTAAGAGAACTCCTCTCATCCTTACCTGCGGCGCCTCATCAAAGAGGCACACAGCACAGGCGGGACGAGGTACCTCACGGCGCTTCACCGAAGAAGCTCACGGCGTGGGTGTGGGCAAAGAACCTGCGGTGCTTTATCGAAGAAGCCCTCGGCGCAGGAACCGAGACTCAGGATTCCCGACACAAGACCATCAACCCCCCTATTTGCAGAGGGTCAGGCAGGGTCAAGCGTCGTCCTTTAAGGGAACTCCTCTCATCCTTACCTGCGGCGCCTCATCAAAGAGGCACACAGCACAGGCAGGACGAGGTACCTCACGGCGCTTCACCGAAGAAGCTCACGGCGTGGGTGTGGGCAAGGAACCTGCGGCGCTTCATCGAAGAAGCCCTCGGCGCAGGAACCGAGACTCAGGATCCCCGACACAAGACCATCAACCCCCTGCTCGCTCACATAGGGAAACCCTTCATGGGCTATCCGGGGGAGCCTTAGACGCTCCCGCCACGCGACTCACGACACTTTCGGTAGCCCACAGCAAGATTCGGTAGGAATCCTCGCACTTGAGGACGAAAGCCAACAACCAAATACTACGAAATACGCATCCAAAAGGGCGCGCGCGACGAGACTCGAACACGAAAATGGCGTTTCCGTCCGCAGAGTGCGAGCGGGATCCCCGACTTGCTCGTGGCTTTACAACGCTCAGAACCAGAGGGTCACCTCACCGGCGCAATCTCCTTCTCGTTCCTGGCGGAGTTCTCTGGGCCGGCGGCTGCTCGTCTTTCTCTCTCTCTCAATGGCACTCGCTCGCTCGATCTCTCGCTCGTTAGATCGTCCGCTCGTTCGAAGGGTTCGCACGCAAAAGCGGCGTAGATCGCGTTCGATACGCGATCGATGCCTGCACCCCCCTCAGCCTGGGGGTGCGCAACACAGCGGCGCAGACGGTCGCGACCAATCACGGCGCCGCGGAGGTTCTGCCGTGGCACGGGCGTATTTGGCGAATTCTTCATGCGGGTGCCTCGCGTCCTCGCGAGGCCCTATTTCCTGGATGTGGCGGCGTGGCATCGGATGGACGCGTTCTTCGCCCTTAGATCTGGGACGATTTGACGATCTCGCCCCGGCAGCTCTCGGAGATGGCCCCGGGCCCTGGGGAAATCGCCGGCCGTATCGCGGCCCTTCGCGGGCCTCAGCTCCTGCGCCAGCTTTCCTGGCCGCGCCCCTGGCGGCTCTCGTATCCTTGCGCGCGGTCACGCGCTCAGCGTGCGCGCGCTCCGTCGCCTGATCGCCGCGTGTCCGATGCGTGCCCCCTTAGCTCCTGCGGTCGCCTGCACTCCGAGTCCTCTCCTTTGCCGGTGGCCTTGAATCCTCTCCGCCGTTGCTCCTTGCATCCGGTGAGGTACCGCGTTACATACAAGAGGTTCAAAAATAATTAACAAAAAGTACGCAATTTAACCTCGGGCCTCCCGGAGATCTCGGTCTCGCTCACGATAACGCGGCCGCCGGCTCGGCAAAAAGGGCGCGAACCCGCGCCTTGTGACGGCGGCGGGACGCTGCTCCGGTGCAGCGGGCTGCAACGTCACAATATATACAGGGTGTCTTTTGATAGATGTATCACCGCTATTGGATAGATAGAACGGACTAAACTGAATCGAAGTCCTCTACCATTTTGCAAAATTCGCAATATTTAACGAGATATTAAGTTTTGAATATCGCCGAATGAGCGAGTATACGTCCGGCGAGTCCGGCCCACCGCCAATACTAGCGCGCGACCGTCCATCGAGCGCGGTTGCCTAGCGCGAGGCAACACGGCAAGCGGGGACTAGTTTACAGCGAAAATGGCTGTGTTCGAGCAGCTCGTGACGCTGGATCCTCGCTCTTAGCTGATTTTTTCCCCATCTTTTTTTACTGAAGAAAATTTCTTAATTAAAAAAATGTATTTTTTTGTGTGTACGCACATGCGTGCGTATGCATGCGTGCATGCATGCGTACATGCATGAACAGCAATAAGCGGCGTGTGATACAAAAATCACGCCTCGAAACATAATACTGGTTAACGATAAAAAAGTATCCTATACTAAAATAACCAATTTTCATTAATTTTATAGTGCTGACCGCTAACAAATATGTCAATAAAAATTAAATCTTAGCTCTAGTTTTTATGTTAATTGCGAGCATAAACAATTTGGGTTTAATGCCAGAAATAAGTGTGATATCATTGTTCAATATAATTTTGCAATTAGACTATATGAATATTCATTTCCGATTTATTTTTATCTGCTAAATATGAATCTATCGTCTAACACGTCTTTGGCTATCACGTCAAAATTTTGAAAAAAATTGCATTTTATGGAAAGTAAGTATCCTTTTGTACTTTCAATTAATAATATTATGTATAAGTACAAAAGTATTTACTTTTCACATAATATAGTTTTAATGCCTTTTCCATGTATTATGACATGGACAAAGAGCTATATTGTTATATCTCGAAAACGAAAAATCAAACAAAACAAAAGACATTTTAAAGCTAAAAAAGTTGATAAATTTGCGCAGCATTAACGAAATTTGATTGAAAGAAAAAAAATTTGTTATCGAAAGTTATAAAAATCTTAGTTTTTAGCCTTTCTGAAACGCTATTTTTCTCAAAATTGTGAACTAATAATCAAATTTATGTAACAGATTCGTGTTCAACAGACAAAAATCGCAAATTAATATTTATAGTCATACAGCAAAATGATATTGGACATTTGATCATTCATTTATTTCTCATATTAAATCTTTGAATTTTTCGTGCTGATAATTGGTGTACCATGAAAAAACTGGGGCTAAGATTTAATTTTTGTTGACATATCGTTATCAGCATCACAGAATTAATAAGAATTGGCTATTTTCGTACAGGATATATTTTCTTTATCAGCTAGTGTTATTTTTA
>NW_012026798.1:3208043-3208501 GCF_000956235.1 Wasmannia auropunctata | reverse complement strand
TCTCTACCATACTGCTAGTATGTTGTTCGCAGCCGCTGTTTTGTATTGACTAGACAGTCAATACTTTATAAAATCGACTTTACAATATTTAACTCTCCAAACAATTTTATCATTTATTCCGATGATTTCGACTTCTCACTTGCGTTTTTTTTATTACAGTCTGCTATACAGTAAGTACCTGATCTTTTGTTATAATTATTATTAAGTATTTTGTTGCATTATAATTATATTATGTAATTATAATTTGTTTAATTATAATTATATTTCTCGAGGAAAATCCCCCCCCCCTCGTCCCCGCTTGTATTATCCCTACGGGAAACACGACTCGCTAGAGTCGCTTATCCGTCAATTTCCTCAACTATATTCCCCGCCGGAACCCGGAACCTACACCATAGGTCCGGATGATTTTTGCCTAGAAGAAATCCGTACCACGGTCAGTTTCCTGGATCCCACCGACA
>NW_012026798.1:3207428-3207992 GCF_000956235.1 Wasmannia auropunctata | reverse complement strand
GCGGAAGCCACGGACGCCAGGCCGGCCGCGGAGTCCGGTCCGGAGACGACCTTCGAGCCCACGGCCGACCGCGCCGCAGAAACCAAAGGCGCCGGCGCGACCACCGAGCCCTGTCGGAGGGCCTCCGGCGACACAGGCTCGACCATCAAGCCTGCCCGCCGAGTCAGCGAGCTTGACCAGCCCGTCGCACCGCACGTCGAGCACGAACGTCAGCCCTCGACGTTCGCCAGGCCCGCCAAAACGCTCAAGAACACCGGAGCGCTTCCGGGACCTCCGGGCCAAGCGGCGGAAGTCACAGCTGCCTAAGATCCGGGCCATCACGTCGGTGCAGCACAACCCGGCTATTCAAGCTCGGTTGAGAGAGCTGTTCGGCGGCGAGGACGAGGAGAACTCCCCCACGGAGGAGTAGACGATCCGGACCGGCGTCAACCTTCGCACCTTTCGGCGCGGGCACCTTCGGGTGCCACCCGACTTACTTACTTCCTATCTCCTTCCAGAGTCAATCCATTTCAACCAAGTATACACTGACATTCCTACCCTTGTATATAATCCTAAATATATACA
>NW_012026798.1:3206656-3207408 GCF_000956235.1 Wasmannia auropunctata | reverse complement strand
CAGTTGTAAAGACAAGACGAGTTGAAGATACCAGTTTTGCTTTTTACTCTGGATCCATGAAAGATTTGAGTAAAATAAATTTCAGAGAAAATCAAGGGGAAATTGGCAAAGATGATTCGGAAGAAGATGAAATAATGTTTGCAATGTTAGCAACAATAAACAGAGATCCAATTTCGTATTCAGAGGCCATGGCGTCCACAGAACAAAGAGAGTGGACAGCGGCAATTAATGAAGAGTTGCAATCCATGAAAGACAACCATGTTTGGAAAATAGTGCCAAGGCCAAAATCTTCTAAAGATGGGAAGAGGCCTAACATCATCGATTCTAAGTGGGTTTTCAAGAGGAAAACTAGTGATGATGGCGGCATCAAATATAAAGGAAGGTTGGTAATCAAAGGATTTAAAGACACAAACGTGTATGAGCTCAAAGAAACCTATGCACCAGTGTCGAGACTACCAGTTGTGCGAGCTGTACTGGCTATCATCAATAAGTACAATCTAGAAACAATTCAGATGGACGTAAAAACCGCTTTCTTAAATGGAACAATAGAAGATGAAATGTACATGGAAATCCCAGAAGGATTAAAATGTACAGATGAAGAACGTAAAACTAGCGTTTGCAAGATAGAAAGAGCTCTCTATGGACTTAAAATCAGTCCGAAGAGATGGAATAAGAAATTTTCAGAGGAAATGAAGATAGTAGGGCTGGAGAACGACCTACATGAGCCTTGTCTGTTTACCTGGAGGAAGGAA
>NW_012026798.1:3206135-3206607 GCF_000956235.1 Wasmannia auropunctata | reverse complement strand
CGTGTGCTCTTCCGATCTTGATGATCCATTATTACTCAATGTTAATGAATATACATATATTAATGATATATCGTATTAATAAAATTATTTAAAAAATGAAGATATATTTTTTTATAAATGTTAAAAGGATACTGCAGTAGTGTTAAATATTAATAGTACCACTGTAGTAGTGCTAAAAACTTAGTGTCACTAAAGGTATGTTCTGTTTCATACATTATGCACCTGATGTATCATTTTATCCTGATTTAACAGTAAAAATCAAAAATAAAATTAATAAAAGAAGTAAAAAAGGGCCAACGAGCCAAAGCTTGTCTAAATTTTAAAATCCGTGGTCTTCAATTCGATAAAAAGTATTGTTCGCAAACTCCTTATGTGATCTCATATCAAAGACGAAGATGATGGTTAAACGTCGAAAATATTAAAAATTCTAATAAGCCATTCTGCAATACATGTACCGGAAAAAACATGTATC
>NW_012026798.1:3205617-3206084 GCF_000956235.1 Wasmannia auropunctata | reverse complement strand
GCCCGTGTCTTCGCCCGCGTCGTTCGATGTACCAGCGAGCCGGTCCAGCTGTCAGATGTTTCCCTGACGACGCGTTGTCGTCTGTCAAACTTGCGACACATTAGATTTGGAGACGAGCCGTCGTGCCGTGCGGACGTGCTGTGCTCTGTTCTGTCTATTCGCTGCGTTGTTTGTTCACAGTTATTACAATAAAGCGTGTTCCTTGTTTTCTATTTTGGTGTTCCTTCTTATTTCTCCGCGGCCTTCCGGTGCGCGTGCGCGAACGTGAGTGCGGAAGTGCGTACGTTACGCGAGCGAGTGCGTGAACGCGTTATTCACCGCCCCGGGCGTAACAATATGTACATTATTACTGTTACCTGTATAAATGACTTGATATCAGTAAATGGCGTCAAGTTAAATAAAAATTAATGTACGGTGTCTTATTATTCAATTACTATTAACTGAGTCGACAAGGCACACAGGGGATA
>NW_012026798.1:3204594-3205597 GCF_000956235.1 Wasmannia auropunctata | reverse complement strand
AGCTAAAATGGATAAGTGATTAGTACCCACACGGAACAAAACCTCCATTAGACGTCCATATAGCCTCCATAGCTCCATACAATATCCACGTCCACGATGGAAGTTAAATAGATCTCCAAAAGAGATCCATACTATATCCATGATAGATGTCCTCCACAAATCTATCATCGACGTCCATTAGACATCTATTATGGATTAAAAAAAAAACCTGATATACGGCATCGCCGATAGATGGAGTCAGCAAAGTTGTCTTTCTCGTATTTAAAAAACAATATAGAATGGAATAAAAGCCGCAGTATTATGAGATTTTTTTATTCATTAACAAAATGATTCTTTGAAAGAGTCTTCAAAATTGATTTTTAAGATGAAACTAAATTAGATGTTGTTTTGATAATACAGTTTTATTGAGTTTTATGTAAAAATAATTTCAGGAATATGATATGTTCTTGTTAAATGTAGTTATTTGTATTTTGTTATGTTGCTAGAAATCTATAAAATCATTCAGCGAAAACTTTATGAGATCTAGGATTGATTTACACAACGTTTGAAAAATATTTATAAATATGGACGTCTAATAGAGGTCGAATGGAAGTACAAAATGCGGAACTATGGATGTTTAGTAGATATCTATAGGAATTAGTTACATGGATGTCTAATGAAGGTTTCGAATATCTATGAAGAACGTCTAATGGATGTCTAATAGAGGTTTTTGTTCTGTGTGGGTAAGCACTGCAATACCACAATATGTTTTGTATTTAATTAATATATAGATAAGAGAGACAGAAATTATATTTGAACTATTTGTCAAATTTAGCAAGAAAGTTTCTTTATGACGTTTAATTAATCCAGACTCCAATCCAGACTCCAATCCAGACTTCAATCATATTTGGTTATGAAACCTATATTTTCTTGCATACATTCTTAGAATATTGCTGCTATAAATTCTACACACGTAATAACTTCGTATAGCATACAACTGAGTCGACAAGGCACACAGGGGATA
>NW_012026798.1:3202135-3203596 GCF_000956235.1 Wasmannia auropunctata | reverse complement strand
AGGGACATAGTTAATGGTATTATTAGCGGATTGTTATAGTTGAAACAATAAATAGTTGTTAGTAATACTATTCATGATTATTGTGCCAACAATGTTTCAGGGTTACATGTTTAACTAGTGAGACATAGTAGAATTAGTAAAATTATATTCGTATTGACTATAAAAATAGTAAAATTAAATATTTTTTGTAGTCAATATGTTTACTTTTATAGTATAGTAAACTCTACCATGATTTTTTCTCTCAGTGAAGTATTTATCAATCTAAGAACAGTCTAATGGGAAAAAGTGTATAAGTTTTTGATTTTTACATGTATGTGTATGTGAGCATATAACTTACAGAATTACAGTTTTGGTTAGCATATATTTTGTAAATGAAAACATGTAAGACTACAGTGGTAAACCCACTGTAGTCTTATTTAGACACTTCTTTTCATCAGTCAAAATTTCCTCATTTTCTGATGGAACACTGGAAGTTGATGGACTTGGACTTATATCAGATAGCGATGGTGAAATTGCCGTATTAGATAAGGGCCAGTCAGTATCAAAGATTATCTCACCAAGAATCTTAAAATAAAAATAAATGTAAAAAAAGTTGTTAGAATATAAGAACCAGAACGCCTTTTTATTCTTTATTTTTTAATTTTGGAAACTGAGTTAGAAATCAGCGGTACCATAAACCCAAATATGAATTTTCATGCAATTCGTACAATTTTCAAAAACTTTAATTTTAAATCAGCCTTTTCTTTTTTTATTTTTACAATTTGATCATCAAATTCGAAATTAGTGATACTAAGAACCTTCAGATATAAATTTTCATGCAATTTAAACGATTTTTTATAAATTTAATTCGTCATTTTATTGAATTTTCTTATGACACTAAATTCAAGTTCTAAATATACCGTAATCAGAAAATCTTTTTTGCGTATTTAAAGTAAAAATAATAAAAAGTATTATTATTAAATATTCCTTCTTATTATTAAATATTCGAGAATTTTTCGATTATTTCAATTATTTCTCTTAATATGTAGTGAATTTAATCATTTAATAGAATATATATATGTATATATATATATATATATATATATGTGGGATCGCACGTGATCGATCGACTATCGATCACGTGGCGAGCGCGTGTTGCGGGGTAGCGACCACTTCGGTCGCGCGCGGGAAAAAGACGTGGCAGTCGCCGGAGCACACGATACGAGGAAGGAGGCAGAAAGTTGAAGTCCGCGAACGGGTGGCAATTAAAGAGAACGTAGCGCGATCGTTTCGGTCCGTTGTATTAAACTATTGGAAATATATCTTGTTATACACAAAAAAAAACCTATTTATTATAAAATAAATTTCCATCAATTTTTGGGGGCTCGTACCGAGATGTGAGAGAACCGTTAACAAGAGTTCGAGAACGACTTTGAGGCGCCACGTGAACAAACAGTGTACCGGACAAGGTGACAGCGTGAC
>NW_012026798.1:3201805-3202115 GCF_000956235.1 Wasmannia auropunctata | reverse complement strand
CCTGATATTTTCGCTACTAAATAATAAATATAGTATTTTTATAACAAATTCTTTATTTGTTATGACAGAAACATAATGTATAACACACTGCATATTATCGACACATGCAGCGTAGCGACTTGTCTCGCGAATGACTACGACGCCACGCGTTTTCCCGATTTAAACTCGATTTTTTATATTTTCCTATCATATAACGTAATTTTAACTAACCTAACATTGGATTGCTTGTCCCAAAAACTATAAGAAATGATGTCTATATTTTACTTTCCCGAGCACAGCAAAAAACAGGCCTTTTCGTAACACCTTTCTT
>NW_012026798.1:3199708-3201755 GCF_000956235.1 Wasmannia auropunctata | reverse complement strand
AAAAAAATCATTAAACGCACTGATCTGTTTTTATCTGTTGTACTATCGCATCAATCGATCGATTACATATACATATGATCGATGTGTGCGAGACTGCAAGATAGAAATCCTAGCGTTCCAGCGCCTCTTGTGTCAGAAATTGTAAAAGTACACTTCCCCCACTCCGCAACTGGGCGACGACGATGATGACGTTTCTTAATCTGAAATTCCTACATTTCGGACTTTGCATTACAATATCTCCGCTCGTAGGGCACGTACAGAAAAAATAAAGACACTTTCATTATACAAATCAAACCCTAGCTATCGATTAAGCCTAATTAGAACTTAATCTGTTCGACCGTTATTGAAATCTCAAAATCTCGGGTGCTCGCAACGCGACGGCTCGCGTTAAGAGATCCGGCATGGCTTGACATATATGACGTATCATTTTTATACTGATACATACATATATTTTATATTATATTTTATTTATATTTATAGTTTTTTAAACACTTGACATCAAGCCACTACCGTGTCTCCTGATATGTATCTGCACCGTGAATGAAGTGCAAATGAGGTGTAAATAAATGTACCTGTCTCTTCTGCCACCCCTTAACGGGTGAGTTCTGTAAAACACATGATACGCACAATGTATTATTATATCTTTGTTGTTTACCGAAAATAACATAAGAGCATGGAACTTGTTCCGTTTTATTAATTATTTTAAATCCTAACTAACAAATACCGCATATATAGATTCCAGACATCGTCGTTAATTTGTTAGATACCACAATATAAACAAATGGATAGCGAGAGAGACTTATAACTTGTTCTGTTTGATTTATTTGTGTTTAATAACAGTTACCAAACAAGTGGATCGACATCTTCGCCCGATTGTTAAATAATGGATTTTAAACAATTGCAATAGTTTAGACCGATTTCTAAATCCTAATAAATAATTACTGCATAGACAGATCTCAGATATCATCGTTAACTTGTTAAATATTGCGTTATAAACAAATGGATAGTGTGAGAGGATTAGAACTTATTTCGTTGAATTTATTAATGTTAAATAATAATTTTCAAAGTGGATCATTGATATTTTTATTCGATTATTACATATACTTTAAACAAATGCAATATTTCAATCCGATTTCTATTAACAATTACTGTACAAACACATCTCAGATATTGTCGATAATTTATTAAATGTCGTGTTATAAACAAATGGATAATGCGAGAGATTTAGAACTTATTCTATTTAATTTATTAGTGTTAAATAATAATTACCAAATAAATAAATCACAGATATCTTTAGATTGTTAAATAATAGATTTTAAACAATTGCAATGGTTTGGACCAATTTCTAAGTCTTAATTAACAATTACTGCATAGATAGCTTATATATCATCGTTAACTTGTTAAATATCGCGTTATAAACAAATGGATAGTGTGAAAGGTTTAAAACTTATTTTATTGAATTTAATAATGCTAAATAACAAATATCAAAAAGATGAATCATTGATATCTTTATCTGATAATTAAATAATATTTATAATTTAATATGGTAAATATTGATAACAACGGACCCAGCCCCAATGACCTTGACCTTCATGTATGTTGTCAAGGTCATGACCCTGAGTGATTATCAAGAGGTTTTAGCCGTCGCTCGTTATTCGTTAAAAAGTTATTAACAAAAAAAGTAACAAATATTATTAAATTATTATTAAATATTATTAAAATATTATTAAATTATTTAAAAAAAAGTATGGGCGCAGGCGCGGAGGGAGGTTGCAGGGGGGAGGGGCTCCGCTCCTCCCCCCGCCTATTATTTAGCCAATATCTATTGCAGAAACAGAAAATACGTGTTTTAATGCTCCTACTTGTTTAGTAAGGCGAAGATTTAATAAATATTCAGCTTACCTAATATACTTTCTACTTTGCATAAGGGTCTGTCTATTATTTAGCTAATATCTATTGCAGAAACAGAAAGTACGTGCTTTAATGCTGCTACTTGTTTAGTAAGGCGAAAATTTAATAAATATTCAACTTAATATACTTTCTACCA
>NW_012026798.1:3199330-3199658 GCF_000956235.1 Wasmannia auropunctata | reverse complement strand
TTTGCAGAGCAAGGTTGGTCATTCTGTTATTACTGCAACAAGATGGCGCAGCACAAGGGACCCAATTGTCCTAAAAGAACATCTGACGGCGCTGGAAATTCCAAAAGTAAGACCAACGTTCTTAAAAATAAAAATTCAGAGGCTAAAGGGAAATCAGAGAAAGAGGCAAAAGGTTACCCGGAGGGAGCGAAGGGAGGAGGGGTTGGAAAATCGAAGAAGGCCCAGAACTCCAAGAAACTCAATCGGTTCAAAAAGGACAATAGATCACAACAAGAGAAAGGTAAGAGTGCTTTGTTAATCAATGTCCCGAAACAAATTAATTTTGTAG
>NW_012026798.1:3197000-3198461 GCF_000956235.1 Wasmannia auropunctata | reverse complement strand
CGTGTGCTCTTCCTTTGTACTTTGATGTAAACTAACTTTACTTCAGTGATATGTATATTATTACTATTACCTGTATAGATGACTTGATATCAGTAAATGGTTACCTGTATAAATGACTTGATATCAGTAAATGGCGTCAAGTTAAATAAAAATTATGTACGGTGTCTTATTATTCAATTACTATTACTTGTATAAAAGATTTGATATCAGTAAATGGCGTCAAGTTAAATAAAAATAAAAAAAAAATTGTATTCAAATTAAATATAATTTTTTAAAAGATAAAACTTAAATAGTATCCTTTGTACTTTGATGTAAACTAACTTTACTTCAGTGATATGTATATTATTACTATTACTTATATAAAAGATTTGATATCAGTAAATAGCGTCAAGTTGAACAAAAATTATGTTATTCAACCTAAGTGATGTGTATATTGTTAGTATAAAATATGTGTTGTTAATAATTGGCATTAAATTATACTCTCATAAAATGATTAATTTACAACCCGAGTGACATATATGTACTTACAATACAAAATGAAAAAATTAAATCTTAATAAAATAATTTTTATGTAAAAACACTTGGCACTGCTAGACTTAATAAGATTATATAAAAAGCGCCAAGTGTTTTTACATAAAAATTATTTTATTAAGATTTAATTTTTTCATTTTGTATTGTAAGTACATATATGTCACTCGGGTTGTAAATTAATCATTTTATAAGAGTAATTTGATGCCAATTATTAACAACACATATTTTATACTAACGATATACACATCACTTAGGTTGAATAACATAATTTTTGTTCAACTTGATGCTATTTACTGATATCAAATCTTTTATACAAGTAATAGTAATAATATACATATCACTGAAGTAAAGTTAGTTTACATCAAAGTACAAACGATACTATTTAAGTTTTATCTTTTAAAAAATTATATTTAATTTGGATACAAGTTTTTTTTCATTTTTATTTAACTTGACGCCATTTACTGATATCAAATCTTTTATACAAGTAATAGTAATTGAATAATAAGACACCGTACATAATTTTTATTTAACTTGACGCCATTTACTGATATCAAGTCATTTATACAGGTATCAGTAATAATATATATATCATTAAAGCAAAGTTAGTTTCCATCAAAGTACAAAGGATACTATTTAAGTTTTATCTTTTAAAAAAATTATATTTAATTTAGATACAAGTTTTTTTTCAAGCAGCGCGGTTACACTTGACACCTTTTTTTTACTTTTTTTTTAAGTCAATTTTGTAACGATATCATGCATTTTGAAGTGTTGTAACATACCTCGGATTAATACCTATTCGGGGAGGATGTGTTTTACTCTATGAGAATTGCTCCGTCGCATATTATCCCATTCTCGTGCTTTTTTTGCTCATAACAGAAATTGTGTAACGGAAAGATATAGATAAAGGAAGCAATGTAGATGGATCTGGCT
>NW_012026798.1:3196518-3196980 GCF_000956235.1 Wasmannia auropunctata | reverse complement strand
CCCTGGGCGGATACATAGACCGCGCGTGGACAAACACGCTAAAGCTAGGGCAAGCGAAGATTACCGAGTTCGAGCTTAAGACACGGTTGGAGCGTATGGACGAATACTGGAGTCGATTCCAAGAGCAAAATTTCAAACTGGTCGCGTTCGAGGAAATCGAGGAAACAAATTATTATAAGGATGACGTGTTTTCGAACTCGGAAGAGAGCTACCTCTCTAATCGTGCTAAATTCCTTACCGCGATGTCCAACCTGGCGCCCAAGATTGCGAAGGTCGAACCAGCGGACGCGTCCGCGACACCGCTCATTAAGCAAATGCAGCTACCGAAGATGAGTTTACCTAAGTTCTCAGGCGATCATCTCGCGTGGGAGAGCTTTCGTGATCTTTTTCGCTCGCTGGTACACGATGTACCATCCATACCGCCGGTTCAAAAGCTGCAATACCTAAAGAGCTGCCTCTCCG
>NW_012026798.1:3195256-3196498 GCF_000956235.1 Wasmannia auropunctata | reverse complement strand
TGTAAAGAGATTACTGAGATATTTGAGAGGCACGTCTGAATTGGGACTGACATTCAGAGGAAACTCAGATCATTTAGATGCAATGACAGATGCAAGTTTCAGAGATCATCTCGATTCAACGTCCACGGGAGGCTACGTGATTCGCCTGTTCGGCGATCCTGTATCGTGGCGAAGTTACAAACAGTCGTACGTGACTTTGTCAACTTGCCAGTCAGAGTATCTTGCCATGAGCAACGCTTGTCAAGAAATCATTTCACTGGACAAAGCAATCAGAGATATAGTGGGAAAGACGTTCTACCCAGTGCAAATATGGTGTGACAATAAGGCAGCAGGTGATTGCACAGAAAAAGATGGCAGCCATAAGCTAAAGAACTTCGATGAACCCGTAAATCAAATTAAAGAGTACTTAGAGGAAAGAGAAAGATCTGGGGTCAAGAAGCATATGGCAGATACTCACGGGGATTACATAAAGTCATGTGTTTCAGAAGGCAAATTCAACATCAGTTGGATTGCAACTAAAGAGAACTTAGCAGATATAATGACTAAAGCGCTTGCCAGAGAAGCACACGAATATTTAAGAAATAAAATACTAGAACTTTAAGAGGAATACAAATAATTCAGAGAATAAACTAATGATTAGTATTTGTTTCTATTTGTTACAGAGTAATTCTCAAGACGAATCTCAGAAGAGAAAAGGGTATATACAGAGTCGAGTTCAGATGACCCACAATCAAGACTGTTCAGAGGAAACCAGTTACCAAAGCGAATACCTAAGTTACCTAAGAGATATTCTGGTTAAGGTGTTGTATATTGAGCCACAGAGTTTTGGCTTGACATAGAGACTGAAACTAGTGGTTAAGATATCGTTTATTATAAGACCATAAGTATTATGAGAAATGTAACTTAGAAATATATATTTTGAGTTTGAAAAGAGAGGGAGTGTTAGAATAGAGCTTTCCTAAACCAAAATAAGTGTGCGTGAGAGGGGGAGGGGGGCTCTGCGAGCTCGAATAGGACCCTGATTGCGTAAGAGGGTACCCATGTGGTGGGGACACTAGAGAATGGTGCAGCCGGGCTTCGTTTTGGGAGACCGTTGCGTCATAGCGGCTGAAGCGGTACGCTTTCGATAATGCACGCGCGTTTGGCCCGCGCGCCGAGCCCGACGCGCGCCCGCCATGTGACGAGAGTGGTGCGCGGCGCCGCCGCTAGGCGCCGCAGGCGCCACCACAAATCTCGTAAGGG
>NW_012026798.1:3193513-3194065 GCF_000956235.1 Wasmannia auropunctata | reverse complement strand
GGCCGCAGGAGCGCCCGTCGCCGCTCCACCCGGGAGTCTTCCTCCATCGGACCCCGAGCCGGAGCTATCGTGGAGGCTAGGACCCGAGCGCCCCCCAGCCGCAAGAGCGCCCGTCGCCCGACACCGGAGCCCTCCTCCGTCGGCCGAGGTCTGTGAGGGACGATGTCTGGATCCAGGAGTGTCGTTCCTGCCGTGGCGACTTATCCTGGTGGACTTGCCGAACGAGAGGGTAACGAGGTGGAGACTGGCGGACCCGCGACCTCGTCCGGTCACCACACGAGTCTCGCGCTCTACCCAGACGAGCGCCGGCTGCGCCCAGCCTCGCTCCTCGCCAGCGCCGCTGAGTCCGCTGCCGACGACGCCGCGGAAGCCACGGACGCCAGGCCGGCCGCGGAGTCCGGTCCGGAGACGACCTTCGAGCCCACGGCCGACCGCGCCGCAGAAACCAAAGGCGCCGGCGCGACCACCGAGCCCTGTCGGAGGGCCTCCGGCGACACAGGCTCGACCATCAAGCCTGCCCGTCGAGTCAGCGAGCTTGACCAGCCCGTCGCA
>NW_012026798.1:3190012-3193366 GCF_000956235.1 Wasmannia auropunctata | reverse complement strand
TACTTTGTTTCAGCATCAGATGTTGATAGGCACGGATTTTCTGGACACTGTTGAGGTCAACATTAAAGCGAGGAACATTTCTATCAGCCCATTGCAATCGGAGTGCAGCGGCGAGGAGACAGTACCGGAAATTTTTAAGATAGATATGACTGATGAGAAAGGGCAAGAGGTAGATCACGCAGGCGTCGCTTATGAAAACGCCGAGCAACGAACGACGCTGCAAAATCTTATTGAAGGTTACAGGCCCAATAAAATATGCAAAAGTAATATTAAAATGAAACTTTTATTGAAAGACGAAGAGCCTGTTTACCAGTCTGCGAGACGTTTGTCTCCATCGGAGAAAATCCTGGTGAATGCCCAGATTGATGAGTGGATTGCGGAGGGAATTGTCCAGCCATCAACCTCGGACTATGCTAGTCCAGTAGTGTTGGTTAAAAAGAAGGATGGCTCAAACAGGCTCTGTGTGGACTATCGAACATTAAACAAGAAGGTCATCAAGGATCGATATCCCTTGCCGCTAATAGAAGACCAGCTGGATTTGCTGCAGGGTGCCCGGTTATTCAGTACACTCGATCTGAAGAATGGATTCTTTCATGTGGGAATGGACGAGATGAGCCGAAAGTATACGGCTTTCGTCGTGCCTGACGGCCATTATGAGTTTCTGAGGGTTCCTTTCGGTCTCTGCAATTCGCCAGCTGTGTTTCAGAGATTCATTAATTCGGTTTTTAGGGATCTGATGCGGCAGGGCGTGGTTCTGGCTTACATGGACGACTTAATCATTCCATCAGGTGACGTTGAGGACGGCCTAAAGAGACTAGAGAAAGTTCTGAAGACTGCGAGTGAGGCCGGACTCATTATAAATTGGAAAAAGTGTAGCTTCCTACAAACCAGAGTGGAGTTCCTCGGCCATGTTCTTGAGGGAGGACGCGTGCGTCCGTCGGATCGTAAAACCGAAGCGGTGCGGCGATTCCCGGAGCCTCGGAACGTCAGAGATGTGCGAAGCTTTCTGGGTTTGAGTGGTTATTTCCGGAAATTTATTCCCGGATATTCTACGATAGCGCGCCCGTTGACGAATCTATTGAAGAGCGGCGTGCAGTTTCGTTTTGGCACATTAGAGAGAGATGCATTCATGAGATTGAAGACCATGTTGATCGAGAAACCAGTTCTCCGACTATACCGGGTTGGAGCAGAGACAGAACTACACACGGATGCTTCTGCACTTGGGTACGGAGCGATCTTGCTTCAAAAGGACAACGTGGATGGATATTTTCATCCTGTCTATTACTCCAGCGGGAAGACAACCCCTGCTGAGGCCAAGTACGCTAGTTACGAACTAGAAGTTCTGGCCATAATCAAAGCATTAAGAAGGTTTCGAGTCTATCTATTGGGCATCACGTTCAAAATAGTAACCGATTGTCGTGCGTTCATGCTCACCATGAACAAAAGGGATCTGTGTGTACGAGTTGCGAGATGGGCACTACTTCTGGAGGAGTTCCATTATAGCATCGAGCATCGCCCCGGAAAGAGTATGACACACGTTGATGCACTCAGCCGCAATCCATTACCCGTGTGTTTGGTGGTTGACGAGTCCAGAGCGGGACTGATGGCTAGGCTTAGAAGGGCGCAGGAAGACGACGATCATGTGAAACGACTTCGCGAATTGGTTCTTCGTGGACAGGCCGGAGATTACGTATTGCAAGGTAACTTGTTGTTTAAGGAGTCTAATGGTGATTTACAACTTGTAGTTCCAAGGAGAATGCAGAGTCAGATCATTCGGCGAGCGCACGAGCAAGGACATTTTTCAATAGGAAAAACGGAAAGTCTGGTTAGAGCTGATTACTGGATTCCAAATCTGCGACAACGAGTGGAAAAGGTCGTGCGCAATTGTATTGCCTGCATCTTGGCCGAGAGGAAACAAAGAAAACAGGAGTGTTTCCTACACCCAATAGAGAAAGGAAATGTTCCATTAGATACTCTACATATTGATCACCTCGGACCGTTACCTTCAACAAAAAAATCGTATAAATATATATTTTTAGTCGTTGACGCCTTTTCTAAATTTACATGGTTGTATACTACTAAATCTACGAATACACAGGAAGTATTGGCGCGTTTAGGAAAGCAAGCGGCGGTTTTCTGTAATCCACGCCGGATTATATCTGATCGAGGGACGGCGTTTACTTCCAATGAATTCAAGGAATACTGCCGTATGGAAAATATTCAGCATGTATTGATTACGACAGGAGTACCCAGAGCGAATGGACAAGTCGAGCGAGTGAACAGAACGCTCATACCGCTGCTGACTAAATTGGCGGCTCCCAAACCACACGAATGGTACAAATACGTCGAAGTGGCTCAACAGTACTTAAATACTGTACCGCACAGAAGCGTCGGCATGTCTCCTTACCGTGTCTTCTTTGGAGTACATCCTCGATTAAAGGATCATCCGGAGATCCGAGAGATATTGGAGAGGGAATGGATCGAGTCGTTTCAGGAAAACCGAGATGAGCTGCGACTGGAGGCGAAAGAAAACATATTAAAAATACAGCAAGAAAACAAACGGACCTACGACAAGAAACGGAAGGAGGGCAAGGTTTATCGCGAGGGTGACTTGGTGGCTATCAGGCGCACACAGCAAGGCCCAGGAACGAAATTCGCTGGCAAATACTTGGGGCCATACGAGATTACTAGGGTTATGCGAAATCAACGCTATTCTGTTCAAAAGATTGGCGAGTGCGAGGGCCCAACTCAAACAACGACATCAGCTGATTACATAAAGCCATGGATTGATGAAAGCACTGACGATTCCTCTGAGGATGAAGATAATTCCAAGTGACGACGTTCGAGGACGAACGTACCGGTAGAATGGCCGAGTTGTGGGATCGCACGTAATCGATCGACTATTGATCACGTGGCGAGCGCGTGTTGCGGGGTAGCGACCACTTCGGTCGCGCGCGGGAAAAAGACGGGGCAGTCGCCGGAGCACACGACACGAGGAAGGAGGCAGAAATTGAAGTCCGCGAACGGGTGGCGATTAAAGAGAACGTAGCGCGATCGTTTCGGTCTGTTGTATTAAAATATTGGAAATATATCTTGTTTTACAAAAAAAAAAACCCCTTTATTATAAAATAAATTTCCATCACATATTTTTTATGGATATTGAAATGCATTAATATTTTGTGAATGCAAATGACGATTGCGTGTACTGTCTCTAGGTACAGAGGCAGTACACTAATAATTGTGGTTCGCATTCGCAAAATATTAGTGCATTCTAAAATTCATTAAAAAAGTGTTGTTGCAATTGTTCTGTCCATGACCATTATATATGATTCTGTATAGGTTCCTGCTTAAGAA
>NW_012026798.1:3186702-3189962 GCF_000956235.1 Wasmannia auropunctata | reverse complement strand
CTGGATCCGTTGTTATCAATATTTACCTTTAATATTTAATTTAATATTTATATTTAATAATACTTTAAACAAATGTAATAGTTTATATTTCTCAGTTTTAATTAACAATTTACATACAAACAGATATCATCGTTAAAACCCGATTATTAAATAATAGATTTTAAACCAATGCAATAGTTTATTTTAATTTGTATACCTTAATTATAATTAACAATTATCAAATATTATTAATTTGTTATAAAAGGGTATTGCGTTAAACATTTTATTATTCTTATTCACAAACAACGAGGATATATATCGCAATGATGACATATAAAGACACGTTATGTTTTCGAACTACGCGCGTAATCTCATATAAGAACCTCACATAAGAACGCATCTAGACGCGACAGTCACTCGCGTTGTGAATGCGCCTTGATGGACTGTCTGAAGAAGACGAAGACTGGAATTGCTAAAGTGGCATTTTCGTAGATTTTCGTAGACTCGATTTCGAGATCTCGGGATTGACTGCACCGATTTCATTCGGACTGGTCTCAATCGAAAGCTCATATCGACATTATATAGTGAAAGTGTCATTAGATTTTTCATTAGAACTTTCGTTTCCGAGATATTAAAAATCGGAAATCTGACGAGGCAAAACTTCTAGATAAAGCTAAGCGGTAGCGCTTCGACAGTGCCAGTGCCGTATACTCACCAGGTCTCACCCGACTTTTATATATACCTACTTAGCGTTGCGCCGCTACCGTGTCGCTTAAGAGGATCCTAAATCTTAGATCAAACTCCAAAAATCCGCTGTTTTACCGACAATTTGTGAGTATGTATGCATGCGATATTGATGTAGTAGTGTGTAGTGATGTGTCATGTTTATTACACATCAATATATTTCACGCATATATATAAACAAATTTGTTGGTTACCAATATATTTTTATTTAAGCTTCTATACTTAATTCTAACGACTCACATATATTTATTTCTTTATTGTACATATGGCTCTGCCTTCATTTCGAGCATATAATCTGCCTAACTTTTTTCGAAATGGAAACGTTTTGGTAAATTGACAGCATAGTTGAGGTTAAAATGGATAACGAAATCTGTAACTCATTTAATTTTTCATTCAATATTTCATTCAATATTTCAATTTTTCCTGTTTTTGGTACAAAATGCACCAGAGCCAGATACATTAGCATGTGTGTTTTAATCATGGAACAGGAAATTTTATTCTATGCGATTAATACGAAGTAATTAGTAACCAACAAAAATTTTTGTCAGTAAAACAGTCATTCTCTTAAGAGGATGTTGAAAGGTCGGCCAAATTTGTACGATATTTTCAATAAAGCAAACTCTTCAGTGTCAGTAATATCTCTAAATGAACTTCCTACAATATCTTGTGATCTCACTCAAACACGTGCAATGTCCTTATCTAACTTATTGAAGTGCCATCTTTTGCAAAATCCGGCATTTACTGCTAGACGCAATTTTTGCTGTCTTTACCTCAGCTAAGTGTGCAAATCATAAATTGCAGTTGGAATGATAAATCTGTTTCTACGCTTTCAATCGTAGTTCAATAGGTCTTGTATTATTTGTTCCTGTAATCCGAAGGGGGCGAGCTACCCTGCTAATGTTCGATTAAAACCGATTAAAACGTAATTCGTTTTAATCGATTTTAATCGGTTTTAATCGTAATGTTACATCTTTACTAAACCAAAAATATTTTCTATAATATTTCATTTTACAAATTTAAATGTTTACCAAAAAGTAGTGAGATCCTACCAAAACTCTTAAAAAAAAAAGAAAAAGATTACGCCAAGTATATAAAAAAGTATCGTACATTACATCTTTCCTAAACCAAAAATTATATTTTAACAAATAAAAATTGTTCAAAACAAATATGAAGTCATACAAGTTGTCAAGTATTTGATTAGACATAAAATAAAAATATTTTTTTAATAAACCGTTTAACCATTCAAAAGTACATGCAGCAAAAGTTTAATGCCATTGTTTTTTCAAATATATTTAAGTTACATAAAACAGGCTTAAAGTGACTAAAATGACCAATCACAGCTAGTGAAACAAAAACTTGGCGTGTCCGCATTTTATATACATTTTATCAATTAAATATTGAATGCAATCCGGGCACACCAAGTTTTTGTTTCACTATTTAATAGTATTTAATAGCCATAATTTTTTATCGTGGCAAGAGGAAAATCCGCATGCAATTCGCGTCAGTAATTTTCAATATCACTGGTTTATAAATGTGTGGGCAGGATTAGTGGAGAACCAAATCGTAAGTATTAAGTTTATTTTTATGCGAGTCAAAGTATATTTTTATGCAGTTTTCAAGTCACTCTTTTTCGGTAATTTTCAGATTGGTCCCCATATTCTCCCGCGACGTCTAAATGGCGAAGTATATGCGCACTTCCTGGAGAATGAATTACCCGATCTTCTCAAACTCGTTCCTCTTCGTCAACGGGAAGTCCTCATTTACCAGCACGATGCGGCTCCTGCTTATTTCTCGCGTCGGGTACGCAATATTTTAAATGCGCGTTATCCGTACAGGTGGATGGGTCGAAGTGGCCCAATCAACTGACCGGCGCGATCGCCGGATCTTAACGTGCTCGACTATTTTGTTTGGGATCAAATCAAAAATTTAATCGAGCACAGGCGAGATGGTACAGAAGCTCAAATGCGAAGTGCAATTCGCGAAGCTTTTCGTACCATCACGCCAGAAATGGCGCACCGCGCGACGCACAATATTACTCGAAGGGCCGAACTATGCTTACGAGAACGAGGAAAGCACTTCGAACAATTTTTACATTAAATTATGAGATGGATTAAGCCTACTGGGGATATCACTAAAAAAGCGCGCCGTGCTGTCTACCGCAAGGTGGTGTGGAACGATAGCTCTGCCTGCATTTTTTTCACAAAAGGGATGAAAGAAAATTACGCTGGGCAACAAAATTTGACGTTATTTTTTTTTGGATGCGAGTTATTGAAAATTAGAAAAATGTATTTTGTGTGTGCGTGTGGGTGTGCGTGTGGGTGTGCGTGTGGGTGTGCGTGTGCGTGTGCGTGTGCGTGTGCGGTGCGTGTGTGTGTGTGTGTGTATACGCATGTATGCGTACAGCGTGAACAGCAAGCGGCATGTGATACAGAATCGCCTGCCTAAAAATAACACTGGCTAATAAAGAAAATATATCCTGTACGAAAATAGCCAATTCTTATTAATTCTGTGATGCTGATAACGATATGTCAACAAAA
>NW_012026798.1:3183519-3186682 GCF_000956235.1 Wasmannia auropunctata | reverse complement strand
TACACGATGTACCATCCATACCGCCAGTTCAAAAGCTGCAATACCTAAAGAGCTGCCTCTCCGGAGAGGCTGCGGACGTCATCGCGAACGCTCCATTGACCGATGCCGAATACGAGGGTGCATGGACCGACCTAATGGCTCGGTACGATAACGGCCGCATTCTGCTTTTTGTGCACATGCGCAACCTCTTGTCGTGTCCGAGTGCTACAAAGTCGTCGCCGACCGAGATTAAACGCTTGTTAGGCGTGGCGACGCAAGCTGTGCGAGCGTTCACATCGCTTGAGCGCCCGGTCAACCATTGGGACGACTGGTTGGTGCACCTGCTAGCCAGCAAGCTGGACGCGCAGACGAGGCTGCTGTGGGAAACGTCGTTGACGGACCCGCGTGCGTATCCGACGTTAAAGCAGCTGCGAGACTTCTTGGAGAACCGCATCCGGGCCTTGGAGGCGGCTGCCCCAGAGGCGGCACTTTCGCGCGCCGCGCCTGCGCCCGCGTCAACTTCCAGGCCCGCCAAAAGCTCTCGCGTATCAGCCAATACAGCCTCTACAACGAAGTCAAGGTCAACAGGAAAGTGTCTTCTCTGCCAGGACACTCACTCTCTCTCATACTGCGGTAAGTTTAAGGCCTTGTCCGTCGCGCAAAGAGGCGAACAGGCAAAAAGGCTGGGCGTGTGCCACAATTGTCTACGCTCCGGGCACCAAACAGATGTATGCCCGGGGTCTGGCCGCTGCTTGGTGTGCGGTGGCAAGCATCACTCCGTTCTCCACGGACTCAAGCCTCAGACCGCGACAACTCCGAACGTTGCGGCGGAGATGGAGGCCACGCCCTCCACTAGTGCCAGAGCTTTGAGTGCGAGTGTCTCGTCGCTCGTCGCGAGCCCGAGGAGTACCATGCTACTCGCAACGGCTCAGGTGATCCTCCAAAGCGAGTCCGGGCATTCGATTCGAGTCAGGGCCCTACTGGATTCCGGGTCCGAAGCCACCTTCGTGACGGAGCGGGCGGCTCAGGAACTGCGCGCAAGGCGCAAACGCGTGGACGTCTCCGTTGCAGGATTACAGGGCACAAAGACGGGGACCGCTACGTCCTCAGTCAGGGTGGCGATCTCCTCCCCGATCAATTCAGCTTTCCGTCTTGAGACCGAGGCTCTCGTGCTTCGGAACCTGACCAACATGCTACCCGCGCGGAGCGTGACATCGTCGGGGTGGCCGCACCTCAAAGGACTGCAACTGGCCGACGAGCAATTCGACGTTCCGGCCAAGGTCGACGTTATTCTAGGTGCGGATGTCTATGGCCGGGCACTAGAACCTGCGATATGCCGAGGGCCTGCTGGCTCACCTACGGCCCAGCTCACTGCCTTCGGTTGGGTGCTGACGGGGGCTCTTGCCTCGGATGGCGACGCGACCACTTCTTATCGCATCGCAGTGCACCACGCACAGGCGGGGGAGGGGCTCTCGGATGCCATTCAACGTTTTTGGGAGATGGAGGAGGTCCACCTCCCGCGGGTCCTGTCCCCTGACGAAGCCTGGGTAGAGGAACATTTCCGGGACACGCACTCGCGAGACACCTCGGGTCGATATGTTGTCCGTCTCCCGCGGAAACAAGGCGAAGACGCCTCTCTTGGCGCTTCGCGACGAGCTGTTCTTACTATGTGGCAGGGCTCGGAACGCCGTCTCGAGAAACAGCCGGAGCTACGTAGGCGCTACAACGCCTTCATGGTGGAGTATCTGGCCCTCGGCCACATGGATCCGGTGGGCGCTGAAGATTCAGTCCCGCGGGATTCGTGCTATTTGCCGCATCATGGCGTCTTCAAGTCGGGAGATGACTCTGGCAAAATCCGAGTTGTCTTCAACGCGTCATTCCGCACCTCTTCAGGTTGTTCCCTGAATGACTGCTTGCTTCCGGGCCCGAAGCTGCAGACCGACCTATGGCTGATCTTGACTAGGTGGCGCCTCTTCCGAATCGGGTTCATGACCGACATTGTCAAAATGTTTCGGCAGATCCGGATCCATCCGGAGGACGCGGACTTGCAACGCATCGTGTGGCGCGCGGACGCGTCGGAGCAGGTCCGCGACTATCGCCTCACAACCGTGACATACGGGACATCCCCAGCGCCTTTCTTGGCGCTGAGAACGCTCCAGCAGCTGGCCCACGATGAAGCGGCCCGCTTTCCGCTGGGAACCGCGACCATCACACGGCACTCGTACGTAGACGACATCCTGGCCGGCGAGGACTCTCCGGAGCAGGCCCGTGAGGTGCAGACCCAGCTCGTGGAGCTCTTGCGCGCGGGTGGCTTTGCGCTAAGCAAATGGGCTTCCAGCTGGCCGGACCTATGTCCGCGGATGGAGCAGGAGGAGAGACTCTTGCCCCCGAGCGAGGTGGTCGGGGCTTTGGGAGTCAGTTGGGACCCCCAGACGGATGTCTTGGCGCTGAGGGTGACTCCACTGGGAGGACACGCTGACATGCGCACTTGGACCAAGCGAATGGCACTATCCGATGTGGCCCGACTGTTCGACCCGTTGGGATGGGCTGCGCCGGTGCTCGTGTATGCGAAGGTCTTCATCCAGGACTTGTGGCTGACCGGGTGTCAATGGGATGACCCCCTGCCGCCGGAACTGTCACACTCGTGGCAGAGCTTCCGGACCTCGCTGGGGCGGCTGAACGAGGTGCGCCTTCCTAGGTGGGTCCACTTTGGAGCAGACAATGCGAGAGTTGAGCTGCACGGGTTCTCAGACGCCTCCGAGAGGGCGTATGCGGCAGTCGTTTACCTGCGGACCGTCGACAACCAAGAGCGGGTAGCGACGCACTTACTCATGGCTCGTACCAAGGTGGCCCCCGTGAAGACGCAGAGCGTACCAAGGCTGGAGCTGTGTGGAGCGGTGCTCCTGGCTAAACTCTTGGATCGAGTCGTGAAGGGCCTTAACATGGAGAACTGTCCAGTTTACGCGTGGACGGACGCGCAGGTGGTGCTGGCCTGGCTCCGATCTCACGCCTCCCGGTGGAAGCCATTCGTGGCCCACCGGGTGGCGGAGATCCAAGGGCTCCTACCCGGCGACCACTGGAGCTACGTCCAGACTTCCTCCAACCCTGCGGACCTTGCTACTCGTGGCATCGACCCGTCTGAACTCATTGGCCGGACCCTCTGGTGGCATGGACCGGCCTGGCT
>NW_012026798.1:3181692-3183499 GCF_000956235.1 Wasmannia auropunctata | reverse complement strand
AGGTTCTCTTCACTTTCCCGGCTTGTGAGGGTGACAGCTTATTGCTTCAGGTTCCTGCACAACGCTCGGAGGCTGGAGCCCGCTCGGAGTGGTTTCCTGACTTCCTCCGAACTACACCGGAGTCGGCTGACTTGGATAAAGCAGGCTCAACAAGAGGCGTTCCCGGACGTGCTGATGGCGCTGAAAACTGGGCGCGCGATCTCCGTCCGGTCACCGTTGCGCGGACTTCACCCGACGCTGGACGAGGAGGATCTTCTTCGAGTGGGAGGCAGACTCCAGTCCGCACTACTTCCTTTCAGTGAGCGGCATCCTTTGCTCCTGCCAAAGGATGGGCACTTCACCTTGTTGGTGATCCGCCATGCTCACCACGCCACTCTCCATGGGGGACCGCAGCTTATGCGGGGCTATCTGCTGCGCCATTACTGGATTCCAGGGGGTGCCTCTCGGATTCGCCAAGTAGCGCATCAATGCGTGCGCTGCGCCCGCTTCAAGGCGAACCTTGGCCAGCAACGCATGGGTCGACTGCCGGCGGAGAGAGTGCAGCCGGCGCGACCATTTCTTTCCTCCGGTGTGGACTATGCCGGTCCATTGCGCATCCGGGCCTCCAAGGGGCGCGGCCACGCGACTTTTAAAGGCTATATTTGCCTTTTTGTCTGCCTTGTAACAAAGGCCGTCCACCTGGAGGCAGTCTCGGACTTATCTACTGCCTCTTTCATTGCAGCCTTTAAGCGATTCACCAGCCGACGAGGTCGCTGCACGCTGTTGCTAAGCGACAACGGCACAAACTTCCGCGGAGCGGACGCGGAGCTGAGAGGGATGTTCCAAACGGCCTCATCGTTCTCTAACGAGGTGGGCGCTCTTCTGGCCAATGACGGGACCACCTGGCGTTTTATCCCGCCACACGCGCCGCACTTCGGCGGCCTCTGGGAGGCGGGTGTCCGGTCCGTCAAGCACCACCTACGCCGCCTCTTGGGCGACCAGGTCTTGACGTACGAGGAGCTCGCGACCCTGTTGTGCCAGATCGAGGGTTGTCTCAACTCGAGGCCCCTGGGTCCACTGAGCCAGGATCCATCCGACCTGGTGGCGCTAACTCCGGGCCACTTCTTGGTGGGGGAACCGCTGACGAACTTGCCAGAGCCGGTTATTACGGATCCACCAGCAACGTTAACCAATCGTTGGCGACTGGTCTCCAGCTTGAGGAGCCACTTTTGGCAGAGATGGGCGAAGGAATACCTTCACACGCTCCAGCAATCGTCAAAATGGCACCGCCAACGGGCTAACCTCAAGGAGGGAGACCTCGTGCTGGTCAAGGACGAGATCTTGCCGCCAGCCAAATGGGCGCTGGGGCGTATAGTCGAGGTGATTTCGGGACCGGATGGCCTTGTCCGGGTAGCTAAAGTGAAGACCGCCAGCACCGTCCTCACTCGGCCAATCACCAAACTGTGTCTGTTGCCCACTGAAGCGGTAGAGACACCAGTTAACGCCCCGGACACGGACGAGCTCATACCACAACCGCCTGTTTAAATAAGACTATGTTACCTAACCTATACCGGTCATGTGTCCATGTTACAACTCTTTATGTTTTAGGTTAATACAAGCGCCTTGCTTACCGAGTCGAGCACGGCGGGCGGTCGACCCTGATCTCATGAGATGTCGGTCCACTCGCTAACCATGGAGAAAACGTCCGTTTTTCGTCAACCTGACGAGGCGGGCGGTATGTTCGCGACTGCGCTTACGGCCCTGGCGCGAGCACTCGACGGGCGACCATCTCCCGGGCCCGACACCGCGCTAGGCGGATCGAGTAGCT
>NW_012026798.1:3181163-3181642 GCF_000956235.1 Wasmannia auropunctata | reverse complement strand
GTGCTCTTCCGATCTCTTGAAATCTCTACTTTTCAGATCGACACTTTAGAAAAGGATCCTATTTATTTTTTATGGAATTACATAGGTCCAAATGAAAATGCGTCAAATCTCCAAAAATGTGTACTAAATTTAAAAGGTTTCATGGCATAAACTAAAAATCGCACATAAACACGGTTTACAGCATTCGAAAGAATGAATCTTTCTCTTTAATTTGCTTTTTTGTTGAGCGTCGTATGATTTTTTTTCACTGAGTTATTCAACATTGAAGTAAAAAGGGTTTCTTTTTGCATTTTTGCTTCAATGTTGAATAACTCGGTGAAAAAAAATCGTATGACGCTCAACAAAAAAGCAAATTAAAGAGAAAGATTCATTCTTTCGAAAGCTGTAAACCGTGTTTATGTACGATTTTTATTCCACGCCATGAAACTTGGCAAAGTTTGTAAAAATTTTGAGATTCGTCGAGTCTCCTTTTCTAACCG
>NW_012026798.1:3179756-3181113 GCF_000956235.1 Wasmannia auropunctata | reverse complement strand
TGGATGATTTTATAGATTTCTAGCAACATAACAAAATACAAATAACTACATTTAACAAGAACATATTATACAGCAATATTGTAATATATAAAATTTTTGATAACAAATGGTTTCTTCACTCAGGAAATTGTTTTGCTGTTCCAGCTAGAATTCTAAATATTACACTTAAATTATATCGCTCTTTTTTGTATCTGTTAAAAAATTGTCTGTCATACGTAGAATTTATAGCAGCAATATTCTAAGAATGTATGCAAGAAAATATAGGTCTCATAACCAAATATGATTGGAGTCTGAATTGGAGTCTGGACTAATTAAACGTCATAAAGAAACTTTCTTGCTAAATTTGACAAATACAACTCTATAGGATCGATTTTCTTTCATTATTTGAAAAGTACTTATTTTTTACTTTTATCACTTTTCTATCAATATAGCGATGTTGTCGTAATACATAAATTTTTTGATAACAAATGGTTTCTTTGTAATTTTCTTTGTAATTTTTCTTTTTGTATTTCTATTTTTACTTTTTTTGGAGAATAATTTAATTTCTATTGACTTTATTTTACTTGGTAAATTTTAATTTAAGTTTTAATGAAATAGAGTTAATAGAGTAAAGGTTATTTGATAAATATTTGATAAATTTTGAATAATTTTTATCGAATGTTTTTATTTGGATAAATTAAATTATTTAATGTGATTTATTCGCCGTCTGATGCGAATACTCGTGTAATGCGGGTACTAATATAAAGTGAGTGTTCGTATGATACGAATACTCACTTTATATTAGTACCCGTGTGATACGGGTATCCGCGTGGTACGGGTACCCGCGTGATACGGGTACCCGTGTGAGATACGGGTACCCGCCTGATACGGGTACCCGTGTGACACGGGTACCCGAGGAATCGGTTCTCACCCGTGTGCAGCGAATGACGGGCGGGCGGGCAGGTACCCGGATTTTCCGAGCACTACTTTTCAGAGACTGTCAGCGATTTCTCTGAAAATCATTTATAAATGTCTGAAAAACTTTGAATTTCGCTGAAATTAGAGATTTCAGTGATGTCTCCGAAAATTAAACTTTCATGGTTTCTCACTTTTCAGAGACTTTTAGCGATTTCTCTGAAAATTATTTCCAAGTGTCGGAAAGTCTTTGAATTTTGCTGAAATTCTGAAATTTAGAGATGTCTCTAAAAATTATATTTTCATGGTTTCTCACTTTTCACTTTTCAGAGACTTTTAGCGATTTCTCTGAAAATTATTTCCAAGTGTCGGAAAGTTTTTGAATGTTGCTGAAATTCTGAAATTTAGAGATGTCTCTAAAAATGATATTTTCATGGTTTCTCACTTTTCAGAGACTTTTAGC
>NW_012026798.1:3178748-3179736 GCF_000956235.1 Wasmannia auropunctata | reverse complement strand
GTTAACTAGTATATTTTTCGAGGCGTGATTTTTATATCGCACGCCGCTTATGCTGCTGTACATGCATGTATGCATGCATGCATACGCACGCATGTGCGTACACACCAAAAAAATTATATTTTTCTAATTAAGAAATTTTATTCAGTTAAAAAAGATGGGAGAAAAATCAGCTCAGAGCGAGGATCCAGCGTCATGAACCGCTCGAACGCACAGCCATTTTCGCTGTAAACAATTTCCCGCTTGCCACGTGCCTCGCGCTAGGCAATCGCGCTCGATGGACGGTCGCGCGCTAATATTGGCGATGGGCCGGACTCGCCGAACGGATACTCGCTCATTCGACGAAATTCAAAAATTAATATCTCGTTAAATATTGAGAATTTTGCAAAATGGTAGAGGACTTTTCGATTCAGTTTAGTCCATTCTATCTACCCACGAGCGGTGATACACCTATTAAGAGACACCCTGTATATTAAAAGGATGCTGAAAGGTCTGGAATTACTGACAATTGCAGTTGGAACGATAACTTCGAAAATAATAAACGGAATTAAAATCGCTTTTACAGGATTGAAATAGACATAAAATGTAAAAGGGCGAGCTATTTTTTTATAAAAGCGACAAAAAAATTAAAAAATTACTTTTTTTGAGGTTGTACAGCAATCGTAATCTATCACCTAATTTAAACATTTCATTGGTATAAAAGTTCTGTAGCTCATACGTACAAAATAAGTAGCTCGCCCCCTTCGGATTACAGAAACAAATAATACAAGACCTTTTGAACTACGATTGCAAGCGTAGAAAAAGATTTATCATTCCTGTTAAACAAATTGGGGTCCAGATCAAGAGAATAATAATAATGAACACTTACACAGCAGCTTTTTATGAATATAAATCATTGAATATTTATTAATTTCGTTGCGCGATTCCCATGCTATCCATGGATACAACTTAGCTTGCGCGCGGATACGGCATGCTCTCTCTGCGTGCTCCT
>NW_012026798.1:3176698-3178728 GCF_000956235.1 Wasmannia auropunctata | reverse complement strand
AAAAACTGTCGCCATCACTTTTCCTGCAGAGAGACGATCTTTGCTTTCTTCGGAGTTGGTTCCCCCATCGCACACCACTGCTTTGACTGTTGTTTGGTCTCAGGCGTATGGTGGTGTACCCAGGTTTCATCGACGGTTATCATTCGCCGCAAAAATTCCGCTGGATTTTTTTGATACAGGCTAAGACACTCGCGCGACATGTCCATCCGTATGCGCTTTTGGTCGATCGTCAACAAGTGCGGCACCCAGCGCGCGGATAATTTTCTCATATCCAATTCTTGATGTAAAATCTTGTGCACCCGTTCAGATGATATCCCACAAGCCTCAACAATATCCTTAACAGTCAATCGATGATCTTCCATCACAGTTTGATGCACAAAATCAATCATTTCGTCAGTTGTAGCGATTTTCGGGCGCCCGGAACGTTCCTCGTCTAAAATGCTCGTACGAGCGTTTGTACTCGACCACCCAATGTTTGACCGTTGTAAATGAAGGGGAGGCTTCACCGTATACAGAGTCTAACTCGTCTTTTATTTCCTGAGTCTTTTTCCCTTTCAAATGAAGGAATTTTATCACTGCGCGATACTCGATTTTCTTCATTGTTGACAGACAATGTCAGCTGACAACTTTGAAGAGTTGCCATAGACAGAGTAATGATCAGAATAACTTCCAAATTTTACGGTTTACATATATCAAGGCTATCGGACGGCGAAAGAAATTTTTTTCTACAGTTACTTTATGTTGATAAGGCCGGAAACTTTTCAAATGATCCTCGTATATCTCGAAAAAAATACCAAATTACCAAATAAAATTCAAGTGGTACCTATTATCTTTTATTCTTATCCATTAAAACATAAGTGATAGTATTGTATATTTCAATACAACAGAAAAAGAATTTCAATACAAAAAATTAAAAAGTATATGTATATTACTGGAAATTATTTTAATTATACAACTATTTTTAAACAATAAAACCCAAGTGGACCGTATCTTTATACCTATTCAACACTTTCTTCCAACCCAAATGATAATAGTTATTAAAGAAATTTGTAATGGTACAATATTCTGGGAAGCTATCTCTCACAATCGTAGTAGATTTAATATAGAACATGGAAACATTTAAAATAAAAAAATATAAATAGCGAAAAAATAAAATAAAAACAAGAAATGCATTAGATAGTGTAATAAGGGCCGCAGAAATTAAAAAGGGATTTTGCATCGATAACAAGTAGCAAATTACGTGATAGAAAAATCAAAGATGAGGAGAAATTTCCAGCAGCAGCACACTTGGCTCGCCCGTTTTTTATATATTTTTAACATATTACTATAGTCATACACTTATATCAACGAATCATATACTTGACTCATCCGTATAATAGAATAAAAGTAATTGAAAATAATTTAAATATACCTAGTTTGCAATATAAGCTCTCGTACTTATAAACTTTTTATAACAATAGTGTTATAATAATGTTGTAAATAAATAAGCATGTTCAAAGAAATGTATTACCCTAATTAAATCATATCACAGAAATTATCTTACAATTAGCTTAATTTTAATAATAATAGTAGTGAGTAATATTAATACAGAAGGTATAAATAATAAAAAGGAACTAAATGACAATAATATTATATTGAATAATACAACTTGTAATATTACTGTAACATAATTCAAATTATTTTAAAACTTGAATACCTAATAAAATTCAAATTATTATAAAAAACTAAACTAGAATACATATGTAAAATTCACATAGAAATATTAGAAGCACCAAGATCCTACTATGACCATTCATTGGCCTTCTCTCAATCTATTGTGTCAAAACATGTATATATATATATATACAGGGTGTCTCATACTCAATGGTACAGCGCTTGTGAGAAGGTAGTGTGGACAAAACTGAACAAAAAGTCCTCTACCATTTTGCGATCTTCGCAATTAGTTTTCGAGATATTAATATATAAAGCTCGTCGAATCTGAATGCGCGGCGAGACTACCCCCGCCCGCCGCGGACCGCGGTCACCTCCCC
>NW_012026798.1:3175641-3176254 GCF_000956235.1 Wasmannia auropunctata | reverse complement strand
TGCGGTCCGCGGCGGGCGGGGGTATCTCGCCGCGCATTCAGATTCGACGAGCTTTATTTATTAATATCTCGAAAACTATTGCGAAGATCGCAAAATGGTAGAGGACTTTTTTGTTCAGTTTTGTCCACACTACCTCCTCACAAGCGCTGTACCATTGAGTATGAGACACCCCGTATATATACAGGATGGACCATTTTAATCCATCCATCCGTCGAATATCTCGAAAATCGAGCCCGAGAGAGAAAAATTTTTCAGACAAAAGTTGTAGGGTTTCGAGGGGGACATAAGATGATAACATTGGTTTGACCCCGAGTGGCGTCGTCAAGGTCAGGACAAGGTCACTTTGAATTTTTTAAATGGAACCCCCAATTTTTCATTACATGTTCTTATAGCACGCCTCGAGAACTTTCCAAAACACATAAATGAAATATTTTTTTATGAAATAAATCTTGAGTTATAAAGCTTGAAAGTTGGAGTACTGTCGGCATTAGCATCATCCAAGGTGTCCAAACACTAGCTAAAACCTTTTGAATGTTGTTCAGGATCATGACATTGATAAAGGCCAACGACCTTGGCCATCTTTAGCTAGTGTTTGAACACCGGGTTTTAACGA
>NW_012026798.1:3173018-3175591 GCF_000956235.1 Wasmannia auropunctata | reverse complement strand
AATACGCTTAATTGCGTCTGATATATCTCTACTTCCTGCTTCTATCAGAGATATGTAATCTTTCTGTAAAGGAATATAATTATATCTTGTATAATACTTTGTAAATTGATATTCATATTTCAAAATTATCATAAAAGAGTAATATTTTGTAAGGTAACTTCGGTATACGCCGCGCGATGATTTATGCCGCAGAAGTAAAAAAAAATAGAAGAATTAATGAAAGTAATTTTCTCGCAACCACTCTGTTACATACCTTTGTTATATTAATATTGTGTTATGATTTTAGTTTTTTACTATTAATATTAATAAAATTATTGTAAGTTAAATCAATTTATTATTATAATAAGTAACGCAACCATAAGTTATAATCTACATAAAATGATTATTTTAGGAAATATAAAAAACTTCGTGGTTATTTCGTGGTACATAAATGTAGAGAAATTGTAAAGAATAGAGTATAGCAAAATACAAGTGCTTAGCTCTTTATATTATTTGTATATTTTTTGAGTCATTCATTTCACCCGTGAATGATTGTATAACTTATCCATATTTTTATGCGACAAAAATGCAAGGATTTAAAAAAATTGTTTTAATATAAAAAATAAATATTTTGGATTCTTAATATTTTTTCATAGTAGTACAGTCTAAAGTTTTTACTGGTATATAATAGTTGATAAATTAAGTTTTTAATAGATGCGGCGTATATACCGGAATTACCCTAATGTTATGAAAAATACCATCACTAAATTGAAATCATCATCTTTTAGTCGATTATCAAAGACTACAAATTTTTCCAACGTTTCAAAAGGTTTATCAAGACCTAATTCCTTTTGTAAGTCGATTTCGCTTTGTCCTGTCAATGTGTGTGATCGCACTACCATTTTAGCTTTTATTTCCTCTTGCCTTCTGCGCACACTGTATAAAATGCTATTTTTGGTAGCTTTAATTTCTTTTTTAACATTCGTTTTTATTTTTTCTATTATTTCTTGCTTTTGTTCCTTAAGCATAATTTCTAAATCTTTTATATCTGAATAATAACGTAATAGAGTTTAATATGTATTTGCTATCTTTACCTTAGCTAACAATAAGTGTACGAATTGCATTTGAAATAATATCTTTTTTTCTACGCTTTCAATCATAAAATGTCTTGTATTATTCGTTCATGTAATCGAACATTTAATATTTTATTAATTTACTCAAAAAATTACTTTACTACTTACTTATTGTTATTTCTCTATTGTTATTTGATCTTGGACTCTTTTCTCTATCATGTTCTATAAAAGAATTATGTATTTATGTATATATATATATTTTTTTATTTATATTTATTATATTATATTATATTTATTATATTTATTTTATACCATTATTGCTATTTTGTGAAAAAATATGGGTAGAACCATCAGAATATTCTTTATCTCTATCTTCTTTGTTGCTACCTGATGTATTAGAACTTTGTTGTGTATAATCTTCGCGCGTATGTAAGATATAAAAATAATTGTAAAAATATAAATAGAATACATTTTTTTTTATATTAGAAGAAGGTTACGTCATTATCAGGGCTGGGCAAAATACATTATTAAAGTATTTAAAATTATTTAACTTTTCAACTTAACTTTTATCTTTTTAACTAGACTCTACCCAACCCTATAAAAAATAAAAATAAAAATTGTACCATTAAAGCACGGAATATTATGCAAAGAGTCTTCAGCACGATTTGATAATTTTTTTGAGGACCTACGAGTGCGTTTTTGGGAGATTTCTTCACATTCATCATTTTCCGAGTCTCCCAAATCACCATATTCACTGCTACTCTGAACATATAAAGTTTTTTCGTACCGTGATATTCGGCGTTCGCCTTGAGCAAAATCATCTAATGCAAATACACATTTAAATATTAATATCTAATATTAAATACTAAATATTTAATATTTAAAAAAATTCTTACAGATACGTTGTACGTAATTTATCTTTAAATATAAAATATACATTTCACATAATTAATATCTATAAAAAATATATTTACACATAATATATAATTTATTCTATTTAAATAAAAAATATGGCAACAAAAATATTATTAATTGCATATAATACAAAAAGCATAAAAAATTTCATGCGTGTAAAGTTATATAAACAAAAAATATATAAATTTAATATTTGTGTCAAACCATTAACAAAATAACAAATTTGTAAATATTTTTAAGAAATCAGGTCTGAAGGGATAAGTAAAATAGATTCAACAAGAGTTAAAATAGTTATCGCAATTACCATAGAAGACATGACAAAAGTCTAACAAAGTTAGTGGCGTTTCTACTATTAACTAAAATAATTTTAACAAAATTTAAGATACATTTTTTTGTTAATTTTTTTCTAAAAACGTAGCACTTACGAGCAAATTTTATAATTTCTACTTCAGTCTTTTCCCATTTTAAATTTGGCTCTCTAGATTTTTTCGACCATTGTCCAACCATTTTTGAATATTCTTTTGGTGGATAAAGACAAAATGTTTTCTTGCCATCTTCAACAATCCATGAACAGGGAATTAAATCTATAATTTAGATCGGAAGAGC
>NW_012026798.1:3172590-3172968 GCF_000956235.1 Wasmannia auropunctata | reverse complement strand
GGTTCTGGTTCGTGAAAACTCCATTCAACGTAACTATATATCGCGAGGATAAAGAAGCAGATTATTTATTTATTTATTTTTTGTTATTATTCGTTGATCACTTACTGTAGCGATATAGTATTTTAAATGTAATAAACAAATAAAACCTAATACCCAAACGTGATATGTAATGCTTAATTTCCTGACAATAATGTAAAACTTGCTTGCATCTCATCATCAGGTATCGAATCAACGAGTCTATAGAGCGATTATAGCTCCCTGGGATATCAGCATGTAAATTACAAAATGTAAATTACAGGATTCAACTTACGTGGAGACAGCATTAAGTCCCGCAGCTCGCATTTTTCTTAAACGATCCCTCCAATATTGTCTAGGCGC
>NW_012026798.1:3156283-3167121 GCF_000956235.1 Wasmannia auropunctata | reverse complement strand
TTAAATATTTACTCAAATAATCTTATAATAAATGACGCGCGTTAATAGTTACATTTCTAAAATTAAAAAGGAGGAAAGAAAAAAAACAGCGGCGAATACAAGTCAGCGTGGTAAATAGAGCGCAATATAATGATTTAACCCAAATTAAAAACATAATTAATAAATTTTGAAAAATAAAGATGTTACGCCTCCAAAAAATTGCATAATTTGACGTGCATTCTACGGGACGGAATGAATTTTTTTTCGTAAATGTCATGGTAATCATCGTAAAGTTTAGACTTTTTTCTACAAATATAAAAAAAGAAATAAAACTTCATACAAGTTTTTTTCGCAGAGTTACGGCATTTCAAAATTATTATTGCATTTGTGTTTAATTACTGCCAGTATTAGCATTATCTGTCTAGTGCGTACCACAGAGAAGTTCCTGGTTAAATTTTGTACATTATGTTGTGCACGCAAGATGAAGCATACAGATACGTATGCACTTCAAAATTGCGTATTTTCGCCACCAAGTCCAGATTTAAATCCCATCAAACACACACACACACACACACACACACACACACACACACACACACACACACAATGCGCAAAATTCGACCAGCAAGTTTCCTATAGTGCACATTAAACAGATAATGCTAATCCTGGCAGTAATTGAACAAAAATGCAATGATAACTTTGACATGTCGTAACCGACATGACGTCCGCGAAAAAAGTCGTATGAAGTTTCATTTTTTTTCAAATTTGTAGCAAAAAGTCCAAACTTTACGATGGTTACCGTGATATTTGCGAAAAAAATTCATTCCGTCCCGTAGAGTGCGCCAAATTATGTAATTTTTTTTGGAGACGTAACTCACATAAAATGTTTTTATTTTTCAAAAGATGACAAATAGGAGGAAAAATTGATGAAAAATCTATCGAAAGCATCTTTAAGTACAGGTTTTACCCTTGAGAATGAAAAAAAAACTTTTCGATACGACCATTTTTCGCGGAGTTACAATTGTCTAAAGTTATGCGAAATTTTGATAAAAATTTATCTATGCGTTGAGTTTGTTGACCAGTATATTTACAATTTATTTATTTATATTTATGAGAAAGTAATATAACAAAGTGCATTCAACATACGTTATTCGATAAGTTAATTGTCTTCGATATAGCGTTACCTAATACCAAGATTGTCACAAACATTAATGACCACATTTTCCAACGAGTTAATCTTCTCGCCGTACTTGAGTTACACTTTTCTACGCGCTGTTAATTCACTGTCCACGCTCGCGCGTTACTGACAGAATTGACGGCGGGATACCAAGAAAAGTCACGCGCTGATGTTTAAAATGTATCAGGGAGATACGATGCTTTTCCATAGGCTTAAATATCGGTTTGTTATCGTATAGATATTCGTGCTTATACTTTCGAGCTTGAAATATGTGGTCAAAACATCGTATTGTTAATTTTTTAAACGATGCACTCGAACTTTCAAATTGCAAGTTTTTTATGCAGATCAAATATACATACATACTTTGCGATTGTTTTGAAATAAAGTAGAAATTTATCTCGCTATCATCTTAACATATTGCATAAAGATCAACATATTATGTAAACATATTATTTCTAATACGAGTCTGAAAAATCTAGAATATTATTTGACATGCCCGCGACTTTCTTTTATTTATAAGAAAAACAGTATATACAAGTACAACTTGTAAATATAAGATATGTACATTTTATTTTTTATATAAAAATACAAAATCCAAATTAACAAATATATATGTATGTAGATTTAAATAAATTCAATTTTCTAAATAATTAATATTACTTCCGAGTTCAAATAATTTAGTTATTTTGACTTGAATAAAAATCAGATTCAGACCTATTGAAATGTTAATAAAAAGAATTTATTTATTTAGAAAATCTTATGTTCTTTAGAATTTCTAGACATAAATTATCATTTAAAGGTAAACTGTGCGGAATAAAGCGACGAAATACATTTTTCTGCCGCCATATGTCGCACAAGTTGTCCAAAGTCTCATATGAAATTAAATTATTTATTAATTGCCAAAACATGTTATTATCTAGCTTCAGTTGATGCAAAATTTTAATAGAATTTTGTATTTATAAAAATTTCAGTGAAAAACTGATTTATCATACTCTAAATATAATATTGAATTTGTATAATTACAATATTAATACAATTATTATATAGTTTTATTAATTTATTAATGGAGATTGTAGAATCAAGATCAAATTCTCTTTTTCTATTAATCTTTCTTAGCATCAACGTCTCATTTTAAATGCAGTTTAACGTGTCTCTCTCTCTCTCTCTCTCTCTCTCTCTCTCTCTCTCTCTCTCCTCTCATTTCATGTTATTAATTATTTTAATTTTACTTTATTTTTTGTTTTGATTTGAATTTTATTTTGAACATTTTTTTTATTTAGTGCAAATGTAAAAGAAAATTATAAAGATAATTTTTAAAAATATCTATAAGATTTTTAATTAAGACCAAAATACATATTTAAAGAAATCTTTGAGATTTTCTGAAAAAATATCTGAAAATTTTTTTTATAAAATAATAGTTTTGGATCATGTACATACTATTTACATTACCGACTGTAACATTTATTGATTAAAATACACAACATATATATGGCCAGTGGTATAATCTAATGTAACCCATAAAACATTTTATTATTAAGTTAAACTTTTTAATCTTTCTTATTATTCGATGTCACAACAATGCAATTAATTGTAAGATAAAAAGGAAAGGAAACATTAAGAAGAGCGCAAAACAAAAATTTGAATTGATAAATTATTATGTCAGTAAAAATTGTATGATCTCTATTATAATATCATTGTAATCAATCATAACATTGTCCTATTTATAATGTATATAAAAAAAATAGTCCTGGTTAATCAAATCAAAACACTTGGAACATTGGTTTATTTAACTTTATATCCCAATACTTTGTTCAATTTTCAACAACATTTTTGCGGTTCAAAATCCTCGAAGCATCTCAAAAAAGTATACAAATGTATTTCCTTTCTATAAATCACAAAGTTCTATAAATCAATTTCGAAATTTTAAGATATCGATCTTTTCAATAACTTTAAACGTCATATAATGTCCTCTAGATTTTAATACTGAAATCAATATTTATCATGAGTGTACTAAAAAGATTTACATTTAATTAAAAAATTTTCATCATCTATAAATGGGTTTAAAATATGTCTATCGAAGCTGGAAATTTTTAAATGCTTAAATTAACTTTGCCTTTATTAAATTATGCTTTATACAATTTTACTTTTTCATTGTATAATGTCACAGTGGGAAAATAACATTAACAGCTTCAGTTGTATTGCACACTTACTACATTTAGTTAGACGAAGTATCTAACGTTTAACCAGACACACGTACAATTCGGACATTATTATTATATAAACTCCGTATCCTGGTTAAAAACGAGTGGTTTAGAAACTTTGCGGTCATCAAGCATTTGTCGTGATGAAGGATAATTGAGGAGCTGCTAGTATAAAGATATATATCATATTCGGCAATTCTCATTAATTGGTAGTTTTCCTCATTCTTACACTTAATACAGGTTATTACTAAAATTCGAATAAACTTAACTCGAGAGACAGCATCAACGAGACTTTTGAATTATAAAAGTAATATAATCTTTATCAATGAGAAATAAAATTTATAGACAGAATAAAATCAATGATACGTTAAAAATTGTTTTATAAATTTTAACAACTTTTTCGTAATTATAACTGCTTTTCAGGCTTAAAAAATCAAATTGTGTCATTAAAACGCTGTAAGAACACTGACCGGGCATCGTGTCTTCGATTAATATACGGTGGTCAACAAATTTGTGACAATTAAGCCACTTAATGATGCAGATGGCACACGTGGAAATGTCTATGACTTGTATGTCAACGCATTTAGCATTCACATACTTGCAAATATTTTTAAGAGGCTAAGTTAATTGGGGTTAACGGAGGCACGACTGTGCTACGTACACAACAGCTTTTGTACATTTGACGATAGGGTGTATAGTATTTTACGTATAATTCAGGATTAGATAGTATATCTGCCCAATAAAAGAAAATTAATTAGTTACTCTTTATAATTAATTTTGTAATTTATTTAATTAATGTAATTAAATTAAATTCAAATTTCAACAAGTGATACTAATATATTACTGTATCACTTATAAAAAAGTATTATAAAGTATTGTAAAAGTGTATTAATTATCAGTGTATATATAAGTAAAAGCTGAAATAATTAAATCAACAAGTCATATCTCAAATAATATCTGTCTTTATATATAAAAAACCGCTTTATACTACAGTTATAACATAATTTTCGTTAAAGTCTGCGTGTGGCTTAAATTTATCATCATATACTTTTGCTACATATCAACTTTATGCGATTGCAGTTTAATTTTACATAGATAAAAGAGTTACGCTAATTAAATAATGACATAAAAGCCGATTTTAATGCTTTTAGTATATTATACAATAGGTATAATATAAACGAAAAAAATTGCAATTTAATTTGCAATTTTTATTATTTACATAATCAATAGCCGAATAATAACTGAAAATAAAATATTAAAAATATATGAATACATACGTTATTAAACGTACACTTTGGTTCTAAAATATTCTTATCAAATATTTGTGCGCTTTTATTTGGAATATAGTATTCATGCATCTCTCTCCATTTAATCCTTTTATCGGAAAAATCCAGTGTAATTTTCGAATGCGTTTTATTTCTAACAAAAATGGTCTCATCTAAACAGATTGATCACTTTTCTTTAAAAGAATATTTTCTCCTTCTTGATTTTAAGTAAAGATCATTCAAAATTTAACAAAATATAAACTTATATCATTTTTTATATATTTAAAGTTTAATTAACAATAGAGTACAGTTTTTATTTTTAAGCATTTGGAACTTCAAAGCTTGACTTCGAAATCTTGATGGCATTTTCTCCCAAGAAGATTTCTTTAATTGTACAAGATATTTTTAAAAAGTTAAAAATTTTGTAAGTTATACTCATTAAACTGGATAACAGTGTTTAATCAAGAATCACACATTGTCAACAAAGTTTGTAATATTTAATTTTTAATTAACATAAATTTGCAAATCGATTCTTTTATAACGATTTTCTATTTTGTAAATTTTGAATGATGGTGATGGCATCTGTATTGACACAATTGTATCTCTATTGGCACAGCCATACGTAAAATGTACGTCTGCGGATTTCCTCGTTAGAATAATTTAATGATTCGCTATTGTATAGTTATATTTGTACCTTAAATTATTTGGCAAAGTGTATTCTTGACTAATATACGTCTGTTGCGATTCTGCTTAATAAACAGTCGTTATACGTATTATATAATAATGTGATATTATAGGATACAATAATTTTTTTTGTTTTCACATCGTGACGATAAATGACGAATAGACGCGCGCGGATAAATAACATTATCAAAATATAAAATTGTTTCTTACTTTAAAATATAATAATATTTCGATTTGCAAATCAATCAAATTCTGCAAAAGTGGAATCACATTTTTGTTGAGGTACTTTATAATGAGTTAAAAATGCTTGATGCCTTGATTTTGAGAATAATTCGATTTTTTAGAAACAAGAGTATGATTGTGCAATTATACGTATTAAAACAGCCAAACATTTTGCAATATTCTTTAATATAAATTGCTCGACTGCATTGAATAGCAGCTTGTCGAGGTTCTTCATTGAATAGCAGCATGTCGAGCTTATCAATTGCATTGCGAAAGACTTTCTCGAAGTAGTACTTCAAATAATGCTAATTCAAATATATCATCTCAGGCATAACACCACAATTTATAATGCCGTGCTGTATATGCTTGCGTCCGAATAAGACTTAAAGTGTCTTACGCTCTTTTTCAAAAATATTCGTTATATTGCAAATTTCAATAGTATCATAATTAAATGACCAGAAAAACGACTAAACGTGCTAAGACAATTGATAAAAAAATCACTTTTCTACTGGAAATTACCCCTTTATATATGTGGGTTATTTGAAAATATTTTAAGTTTAGTTTGTAAATGTGAAATTTGTGAATTTTACATTAAAAAATAGATAATAGAAAAAAAAATATTCATACGTATACAGATATGTTCAAGTTTTAAAAGAAAAAGTCACGTTGAAAGAAAAAGAGGCGCGCAAATTATTGAAAAGGCATCCGAGCAGGCGAACACAAACCCGTAATTAATATACTATGGTTAACATTACGACCGATCCATGGAAGATGCCATGGTCGTACTTCTATCATCTTGCGCGTAAAATTGCAGGTTGCAAACCCGATGTGTTTTCTTGCAGTATGTAACGGCGCCGCGTCCCGACGTGACGTTTGGCGCCGGCATCCCTCCTCTTCGGGTGGAGAACAAGCGACTTGAAAGACTTTTCTTGACTTGCGTCTCCGAGTGTGCGATAGTCGTTACGCTTGAGCCGTCGGTTTCGCACGATTTGCACAAGCGGGAGTACGGAACAAACGCATTTTAATTCTAAAGTTAAAACTCGCTCGCGAGTTAACGTGACATTACGCGCGATTGCGCGAATTCCAGACCTTGTCAACAACCGGATTTCCGAGTAAGCATTATTTATACGCGCTGCGTCGCTCAATCAGTACATATTAATGTATGTGACACAAGTATCGATATCTCTTTACAAATCCTTTTTTCCAATTTTCTCGCTATCCGATAAATTTATAGATAATTTTAAAATCTCTTGGATGCTGTCAATTATACTCCACAACAAAAGCATTCATTTTAATAAAAGGTTTTCTTACATATTTTTAAAGCAATCAATTTTTTTCATCGTAAAAACGTGCCTATTTAGAGAACATTTATTTTTACAATTTCTAAATTTGTTTTGCAACATTATAACATGCATATAATGGGCGAAAATTAAAGTTCTACTTGAAATTAACAAAAGGATATATGAATTTTGACAAAAGCATTTAATATCCATTGACATTTTTAAAGTTTGATTTGCAACAAAACCTCTTCTTGAATCGTTTCTGGTGTGTGTCGTGAAGAAATATCGTGAAGGAATGGTGTGTGCCTTGGAATTGCAGCAGCAGCATGTTTCTTGTAACCTTAATTATGCAGTTAAAAAATAAAAACTACAGATTAAGAGTGTCTACAAAAATGTACTTAAAACTGCAAATTTTTGTAACATACATCGCCTGTGATTTCCGCATGTAAATCATAATTAGGGTGCAGCAGGCATGATAACAGTAATAACGCGATAATAACAGCGAAGAAAAGTTGTATCTGTGAGAGGAGTCATTTGAACGCCGGCATTTTCTGTGCCCTTCATAACGGGGTTTGCTTCTTCCTTTCCATTTCTGTTTTTCTTTCTCTCTGTTTAGGTTCAACGTCCTGTCATTCTGTATATGACGTTAAGTTTAATACAAATATTACATTGATCGTCATTCTTCAACATTCACTTTCGCGAGACATTATTGTAAATATAAATTATTTAATTGTCGCGATATCAATATTATCACAACAGAAGATAGAAAATTGAGAATTTAATATTACGATATTAAAGACGATACAATAATGAAGATTATATATTAACAACGCTTGTTCAAAAGAGAAGAGAAGAGAGAGAGAGAGAGAGAGAAAGAGAGAGAGAGAGAGAGAGAGAGAGAGAGAGAGAGAGACAAGAACATTGTGAAACAATAAAACTATATTTAACTAACATCGTTAAAATATAAAACAAAGTGTGAAAAAATTGTGCTTTCTAATTATGTAAATCGTAGCTGTTGATTTCACTATTTTCTTTGCTAATGTATACTGATGATATAACTTATCTGATGTCTAAGCAAAACTGGAAATTATCTTCGCAATTTGCAAATGAGATAAAAAGCAGTGCTAATGCGACAAGGCTAGTAATTACTCATGTAAAGCATATATACATATGCATGATTTAAAGAGTACCCTGTCATCAGTTCTGCGATTTCTGTTCTCTCATTAGAAAAGTCGAAATGTACGTATAATCACGATGAATAATGATAATAATTAATTTGCAAGTTACGCTTATTTATAACTTGCAACATTTATACTTGAAACAATACGCTGGTTGTTGTCCGATTTTTATACAGTGCAGACTTTTGTCGAAACTGCAACTGCAAACTGCAACTTTAATATATAATAAATAATTGATTGATTAATAATTAATTTAATATTGTCGCAGGTACTATAATCAGAACACAGAAAAATTGAGTTTTTTTTTTCAATTAAATGGTTCTCAAGATAAATTCCTCTCTCACTAATTATTATTGCTCTATTATTATTTCTTTGCATGCTGTTTAATCCAGTTATTAGTATATAACGCAGATTGTGGAATGTCCGTTATTGCGAAAAACAATTTCTTGTTGAGCTGCAAGTAGGAGAGGTAGAAGAAGTAGGCGAGTAGGTGAAAGGAGGAGAAAAGAGATTAGAAATAGGAAAATACGATCATATTACACTACGTACGTACGCGTATACATATGTGAATTGTCTATTTTATATGTGTCAAAAAAATTATTGCTAAAGGGTAATGAAATCAACAACCAATATAATAATATCTTAATCTTTATGCAATACCTTCAATTCGTTATTTATGCCTTTTACTAATCAATATGTTACAGATATCCGAATAGAGAAAAAATAAAAACTTGCGGAAGGTGGCAGCAGACAGTGATATGAAGAAAACGAAAACGAATAATGCTACCGAGTATGGTACGTTTCTTGATATATGTATAAATTAAATTAAATTAATTAAAGGATCATAAATATTATAAAATTCCAATTCAATACAGTAATAAGTATTAAATTTATCTGCGTATATTAAATCAAATTTAATCACTTCGAAAAGTTTAAGAAAGCGAATGGAAAATAAAATCATATTTTTTTCAGTTAATTTCATAGATTTTAACAACTTATTTTAAGTCAAATTTTAAATGCAAATTTGTGGTTAGATGTGTGATTACTGCTTTTATTTCTTATACACTTCATTTGATCTTCTAATGTATTTTTTATTTTATTATGTCTTGATAACTTTTATGATAATATTTTATACATATATATATAACAATTTATGGTATTTTGAAAATAAATTTCATTATTATATATGCTAAAGATAAAATAAATATAATAATAGATAATCGTAGTATACTCGAAAAATCTGTTCATATATATACTACTTCAGTTTTTTAAATCTGCATTGAATAAAAAAAAATCTTGAACATTAACATATATTTGTTTACGTTTAAAGGAAAATGTAACATTTAAAACGTATGTTTTAAAGATTTTTTTGAAAGCATTTATGCTTTCAAATCATATATAGTAACGCAATCGAATAATAGATACGGTAAAACACGGAAAGTTGCGATTAACGATATCTTCCTGTTTTCGCGAGGCAAAAGTTGACTTCGAATTTCGTGAAAAATTTTTCTTTCTTTAAAATTTGAGCCATTTATTTCGGCTGTATATTTATAACAACGTTAGGATAAATTTGTATTGCACGAAGGAGACATGGCAGCTTGAAAGGCAAGACTGACCTTTCGAGTCGCCGAAGAAGGATGTCGATGTAAGTTGGAGCGCCCGAGATCGAAGGTTGTCTTCTTCATGTCTCGAGGTTAGCATGCATTTTATGGTTTACACATGCACTCTCTAGCGTTTTACCTTCTGCGCGAACTGGTTTCGTCGTCGTTTATGCCGCAATACATAATAATGTATCTATTTACTCATTATTACATTATATATATGTCGAACCTATACTCTCATGTCATAAGGCGATTGTCAGCAAAATGTTTACATCTGCATAGTTGTGAGATGCGTTTCGACTGCTTCAAATTCGCTTGCGCGATATATAAGATTTAATTTTGAAAATATGAGAAATATTACTTAATTAAAAATCTCTATGATTTCTTTTCTGATTGATTTTTATTTTTTATTTCTCAACAATATTCTTAAAAATTCAATTGTTTTTATTTGTATCTGCAGAGTATTAGGTATACCTGATTTATAAAATAAACCACAGATTCTGGAATAAACCTGATGGTTTACCACATTTTACATATTGTAAATCAATTTATATTATATCAAGAAAATCATTTGATGTTTACTCTTATATTGTTAGATCTCATTACTTGGAAATATTTATAAGAGAAAAAAAAGATGGCACTGTTTAACTTATAAATATTTATGAATCATTTGTCGTGAACAAGCGAGGTTAAGCTTTTTATTACGCAGCTGCTGCGTCTAACAATTGTAATTGCGAATTGATGATTTAATTTCGATTCTCTGGGTACTAAACGAGGAAAATCTCATAAATTGTTCTCCCCATCTAGTGGACATGTCATCTTAATTCTTGTTAGAGTTTCTATGTAAATGCGTAATTGTTTTCATACTATTACTCATGTTACCATTTTTCCGGAAACCGTTTTATGTATATCGATGATTATGAATTGTCAGTTGTGTAATTGAAGTCTGCATGACAAAGAGTTCTTATAAATGTATTTCCTATATGCAGATATATTTCAGTGTAAGTTAATGTTTAATCAACTTAATCAACCGTAATAAATTCGTAATGTTTAACCAATCTACACTCGACAGCAAAATTAAAGCATCACCCATTCTGATCACTAAAAATAGGCAAATTTTAAGAGAGTGTAACTTCGTCAAAAATGATCGTATCGGAATGATCAAAAAAGCATTTTAAAGCTTAAAGTCTCTACTTTCGACATCCATAATTCATTAAATTACTTACTGATTCTTTACAAAGCTGCACGGAT
>NW_012026798.1:3152994-3155503 GCF_000956235.1 Wasmannia auropunctata | reverse complement strand
TTTACCAAGTTTGCGAAGTTCCAAAAAGTAAAATAAAAATCGCACGCAAATGAGATTTACATCGTTCGAAAGCGTGAATCTTTAGCTTTAATTTGAGCACCCGGCCAGCATTGTGCGATATTTTTTTCACCGAGTTATTCAACATTGAATGAGACGAAGTTACACTCTCTTAAAATTTGCCTATTTTTAGTGATCAGAATGGGTGATGCTTTAATTTTGCTGTCGAGTGTATATTGACCATCCTATTGTTCTCATTAAGTACAAATATCTATATTTGAAACAGATTTTCTTTGAGGAAGTCATATTTCATTCTTGATATCAAAGTGACTTATATCGAAATTTTAAATAAAATACATTTTTATAGCAAAAAATATATTTTATTGTAATATTTTTATGTAAATTGTACAAAATTGATTGAGAGAAGCTGCAAATCAACTTCACCATTATAATGTGCAATGAATTCATAATTAGAATCAGGTATAAATAATGAGCATAATTACAACGTAAGTACGTTATATACAATGCACAAAAATTTTTTTCAAAAGCGACATATCATGCAGATAAGGATTTTATGCGATTTGAAAAATCAGAAAAATTTGCATCGTATATTTTATCGAGAGAGGAGAAAAAACGCGATCCAACATCCTATGATTAATAATTGTATTAAGTTTCATCAGTTAAGTAGTCGGCTGATTTATACTGTGAAAGAGAGAATAATTGATGCGCAATTTACATTCCTACATGTGAAAATAGCAACTTTTTTCTGCAAAAATTCACAATCGAAACCGAGCATCATAAATCACGCAGGATTAGACGTAAGAAGACCTATAGAGCTTAAAGTGAGTTTTGCAAATAAGGTAAATAAAAGGAACGTCTCCCTTAAATTGCAGCAAATGTGAACGTCAAGCAAGTTCCTAACGGTAGGGATGATCATGTCGATGCTGACGCGAGTGTGGACGCCGTGCAGATCGCGATTGGCAATCTCGGCAGATGGCAAATCATCATCTGCCTGGCGATTTCCTTGGTCAAATTTCCGGTAGCGTGGCATCAATTAGCGATCGTTTTTATGGCGCCTCATCAGGACTACAACTGCACGGAACCTGCTGCTGCGGAGGAATACTCGGAGGACCAATGCACAGCCAATCTTAACGGCACGCTAATAAAATGCACGGAATGGGAATACGACAGGAAGATATTTCCCGAGACCGTCATATCGCAGGTAAATGTCAATCAAAAATCATTGTTTTATACAGAATATAAAGATACATATTCGTAAAATTTATAAAACGACGCAGTCGTGCACGAGCGACAAAATTTTCTCTTTTTATTCAAAACTATATCTAGTAGAAATTTCAAACATTTTTGAGCAGTTAAATTATTAGACAGTTATATTAACTTCTGTCTAGTAACTGAGAAGTAAAAGAATTTCAATCAAGATGTAACGCTTTGCCTGCAATTACTGCACACAAAAGACTGTACGCAAAATTTGAATTCACTTACTGAACAAAAACGAGGCAATAAATGGACTTCAATTAATTAATAAGCAAACCTGCTGCTCATGAAATTGGCAGTTTTGTCCCAGTAGTAATATTTCGTATTTTGTAAATCTATCAAGTTTTTGTCCATTTCCAACGCAAAGTTGTTACAATTAATGGACATAGTAATACTAGACAGTATTTAACTGGATGAGTGTCTGAGGAAAACTGTATACATTTCTACCAGGAAAGTTATAAAGGAAAACTATTATTGCGTTTCAGTGGAATCTAGTCTGTGATCGAACGCATTACGCGAACATTCAACAGTCTATTCTTATGTTCGGAGTGCTTCTTGGCAACATAATCTTCGGCAGTTTATCAGACAGGTGAGAGTGCACATATAATTGAATACATATCATTTTAAATTATTTAACCATAAAACAGCTGTTGTACGGAGAAGTAAAAAAGTACACGAATATCTATACAGATACGGCAGGAAAATGCCGCTGATGATTTCGGTCGTTCTACAACTTTTATCGGGTATTGGATGCGCCGTGGTACCTTGGTTTTACGCGCTACTGCTGATGAAGTTGTTAAGCGCCTTAGCCACCGGAGGAACGATGGTTACTAGTTACGTTATCTGTAAGTGATTTTTTATTTATATTAAGTAGGAATTGTTACAAAATATATTGCACACACGGAAAGAACGATTTTGTTGAAAATTTTACTAAAAACAGATCTGAAAATAATTTTTTGTTGAATCATCAAAATAATTTGTTGGAACGTTAAAACTGATAAGCATTGCTATAAAACGTTTTGATATTCTAGCAATCACTTTGACTTTCGCACAAAATTATTTTGATTATTGAACAAACAATTATTTTCAGATCTGGATTTAGCAAAATTATTCTTTCCGTGCACGTATTTAAAGAAAAGAATCTGAAGATATCAGAATAATAATGTTATCTCCACACGGAAAGAACACTTTTGCTGAATCCAGATCTGAAAAGATCGGAAGAGCACACGTCTGAACT
>NW_012026798.1:3149533-3151980 GCF_000956235.1 Wasmannia auropunctata | reverse complement strand
GGGGGTAATAACATAAATATTTTCTCTTCTGTTGTAATAACGTCGAAATATATTTCTATATTTAATTTCTTTTCATATTTTTTCTTTACAAATATGAATATTTTTCTTTTAATTTTATCTCGATATCACGCAAGAATTAGCTCATTTAATAATTATTTAAAATAATTTTTTTTTAAATACCCCGAATTCAGGGTGTGGAATTTCCCACCCACGGGATGTCTAGATGTGGAAAGCTCCATACCCTCCATAAGGAAATCTCCGTCCCTGAAAATCTCATGGCTACTTTAACACTTAGGATACAGCGTAGAGTCCGACCGAAATTTCGGTCTCGATTTCGGTTACGGCCAGTCTCGGTCAAAAATCAGGGTTTCAGTTTTGTTTTCGGTTTCGGCCGAAATTAAGAAAGAAAATTTCGGTAAGCCGAAACTGGTTTGCAACGCACTGGCGAGCGTTTGAGAAGTTATGTTATAAGATGAGAATATTTTAATACAATATTAATAAGATATATTATAAAATCTTATTTAAAAAAATATATATAAATTTCACACATTTTTCTATAATTTTCTGAACATTATATGGAACTTTTGTAAGACTTATCCAACAGTTTCGGTTTCGGTTTCGGCCGAAATTGAATAAAAACTAAATATTCGTTTTCGGTTTCGACTAAAACTAAGAAAGTGGTTTCGGACTCTAATAGCGGAGTAATTTGAATAGTGGGGTAATTTAAATAATAGTTATAAGCATTTGCAAGAATTTCAGAAAAATAAGAGATTTTAAGATACATTTCATTATATCAGACAATAATATAATAAAATGTATCTTAAAATCTCTTATTTTTCTGAAATTCTTGCAAATTAATGCTTACTGTTATCCAAATTACCCAGCTGTATCCTATTGTATAAAAATCAGTATTATTCATAACATTAATTTAAATGTTACTTTAAATCAATAACTTGTAACCATTTTCTTTAATATTTTTTTTAGGTATGGAAATAGTGGGTACAAAATGGCGTGCCGCCATCACTGTTTTATATCAAATTCCATTCAGTTTAGGCCACATGTCGCTGGCAGGACTGGCCTTCTGGTTTCGGCATTGGCAACATCTACAGATTGCCATTACACTTCCGTCTGTCGTTCTTTTAAGTTATTGGTGGATAGTACCTGAATCACCCAGGTGGTTGCTAGCTATGGGAAAACAGAAGGAAGTATGCGAGATATTGCAGAAGGCGGTCGACGTTAATAAAGTGGAAAATATAGACATTCCCGAAGTGGTCAGGAAACACTGTTTGCACCAGGTAGGGGTTACAATTTATTTTTGTTGAAATATGTATTTCAACAAATTGTAGAGCCAATAATATATGTAATGTAATGTAATCGTTGATGAAGAAAAATTTTCCAAGAAACATTGTTACACACAATTTAAAATATTATATATGAACTCTTTTTGACTTGCTAAAACACTCGCTTTTATTTGATTTTAGAATCTTAGAAAATCTACGCAGGATTACAGAGCTTCGTTTTTCGACTTGCTCCGCACGCCGAACATGCGAGTAAAGTCGCTCTCTATCTTCTTCAATTGGATCGTCTGCGGAATGGGTTTGTTTGGCATATCACAGTACATCGGCCAGGTCGGTGGCGATATTTTCATTAATTTCGCAGTGTCCGGCGCTATACAGATTCCTGGGAATTTTGTCGCTTGGTGGGCAATGAATACATTAGGCCGACGGATTACCCTGATTTGCAGTCATTCTATAAGCGGCGTGGCCTGTCTATTCTTAATTATTGTCTCAGACAGTAAGAAATCTTACCATATGAATATAATATATCGTTGTTTTTTTTTTTATAATGCCTCCTCTTGCTTTGCAATAATCAATGGAACAATTTTGCACTAAAAATTTTCTTACTATATCGATCTTGATAATGTCATTATTTTTAGTAAATCTATTAAAGTGTTTAGTAAATTCATTAAAGAGTTTAGAAATAAATATTTCTATTTATTGAGTGTTGATCTAAATTTGAATGGAGAGCTAATTAGTGAGCATAAAAAAGTTTCATCGTATAATTGTTAAGGGGTTTCACCACGCCTGAGGTCTTAAAATGATACCTAAGTTTGGAATTTTTTTGTGGGTAAATAGATAACTTTATTTAAAAGCTGTTTAGAGGACATTATTGTACATATATAGAAAACCAAAAAAATATTTTTTAATTTTTTTTATGCACAAAATGGCGGCGCAATGGGCTACTTGCGAAATCCATTTTTTTCTGTTTTTTTAAATCGGTGTACAGGATTCCATCATTTTAAAACCTCAGGGGTGGTGAAATCCCTTAAGGGGTTACACCACCTTGAGCGCCTAAAAATCATAGGTAACTTTAGGAATTTTTTTTAGGAAAACAATAAAAGTAATACAAAATTCGTTTTAAGGCTTTAATAATACATGTCTTTAGAA
>NW_012026798.1:3132247-3149199 GCF_000956235.1 Wasmannia auropunctata | reverse complement strand
TTTTTACTTCTAAAGACTTGTGTTATTAAAACCTTAAAACGAATTTTTTGTTACTTTTATTGTTTTCCTAAAAAAAATTCCCAAAGTTACCGATTGATTTTTAGGCGGTCAAGGTGGTGTAACCCTTTAAGAAAGGTTACGATAAAAGTTACATTCTATCAAATGATAACTGCGAGCCTCATTTAAGTATGTATCTCGGGGGTGGCATCGGTAATTATTCATTTCCCGCAGATATGGCATGGTTAAGACTGCTTTTGGCATGCCTCGGTATTGTCGGCATGTCGGTGTCGTTTACAACAGTCTACCTTTTCTCCGGAGAACTGTTTCCTACAGTCGTGAGGAACATCGGAATCGGCGCGAGCAGCATGTGCGCCAGAGTGGGCTCTATCCTAGCGCCGTTTGTAGTATCTTTGGTAAGTTTAATTACAGTCGATTGTAAATACACATATAATTCGAAATGTTAACAAATAACATTTCGATTCCGTTTTGCATGGAGATTTGAATTAAATATCGTTCCGTAATTTTATATATGCTAAACAACCCGAAAGTCGTCTGCTGCTAATAAGTTTTCTAGATTATCAATCGTAGATATATATATTATTTCAGAATTACATTGAAACGTGGCTGCCACCCACTATATTTGGAGTTTTGCCATTGATTGGATCCGCATTATGCCTGTTATTGCCGGAAACTGCCGAATGCACATTACCGGAAACGCTTCAAGATGGCGAAGAATTCGGGAAGTAAGTGAACAAATCTTTTTACATACATATTAAATTTTTTGTTGTACGAATCACGTGTAAAGAAAAAGGATTTTTTGTACTTCAAGTATTAACAATTTCTATATACGAGCATACGTATGTATCGCACGTAGATGAGTATTGATTTCTCTATGCATTATCAATTTCCGTGTGAACAATTTCGTTGTTTCGTAAATAATGCAAATAGAACAATGACACGTGCATGGCAAAATTCACGATATTCAGGATGCTCTCTTTATATTTTTCATATGGGAATTGTTAAAAAGAAGAATTTAATATATGCTCGTATATAGAATCAAATATATAAATTTGCCATTTGTATCTGAATATGATTTGAGTTATAGTCTAAATTGTAAAACATACATTGCTTTTTTTGTATGCAGGAAGCGCAAGTTGAAGGAAAAACGTGGCGATTTCGAAGCAGAAGCAACTTTCTAAAGAAAAAATCACCGTCACAATGAAGTCTTAAATACAGTTGAATCTCGATAACTCGAATCTCAAGGGAGGAGCTATAAATAAAAAAATCAAAGTTTTTTTTTTATCAAAGTTTGAGTAAAAGAGAATTGACATAAAAATTCGAACTTACGGAAACTTTGTACGAGAGTTTATAATTTTGCGATTGTAGTGGCTTTTAAAGGAAAAAATTCGAGGGATTTACGAGTTATCGAGATTCAACTGTATATTCTAGACTTTTAGAGAAAGCGCGCCCGCCGTGTGCGACCGCGCGCTCACGCACATACCACACGCGCGCTCGCGTTATATGAAATTATGACAAGTGATCCGAGTGTTAATCGTGCCGCGTTAATCGTCGATGCCAGCGTATAAAGCAAGCCGCGTGCGAATATTTAAAATCTCTATTTATTATATTACTATTATTATATAATATTTTAATATTAACAAAATTATAGCTCTAGCGTCATTCATCTCATCAAGTTTCCAACTCATATTTTTCATAATATTATAATTTAAAGCAGACGTTTTATAGATAAAAAAAATATATATATGTAATAATTATAAAAAAATATTTTTATAGAAAGGTAGAAAAGTACGTAACTGTACCAATGCGTTTTACAAGAAATTCAGACAAAATGTTTTATAGCAAGTTAATTAAAAAAAATTTTTACTGCCAAATAAATAGGTATACGTGATTATTATGTACGATCTTTCACTGAATGTATATAAAAACAGAAATTTCCATTTGTAAGGAAAGCATTTTCTATTTATTAAATACTCAAAATCAATGCAATATTCTGTTTGTCTTCATTTTTCAAATATCATGACCTCTTTCTATTTCGCGATCGTAATATCATCATTATTATGCAGATATCCGATATATTATATCAGCATTATCAATCGTTTTCACTTCTTGTAATATAAATATGCGTAGAAAATAGATATCTTATTGCATTTGCAACGAATATTATGCGAGATTTATTTTCCGGACTTTTTCTTCACCGCGGAAAGTTCTTAGAAATGATTATGTTTGGTTTATAATTGAACGCCTTACGAGATAATTCCTCCATTCAACTCTCTTGCGCAATTAAATAAATCGTGAATAATTTACGATTATCATGTTGCTGGATTTATAATCTTTTAGTCTAGGAACTAAGGATAACCTTCAGACAACACGGACGTAGTTACAATCACAATTATAATCGGTGACAGCGAATAAAAAAGTCATTCAAACTTTATATCAACGTAATAAAATTGCGTGAGCAACAAAGTGTGATTTTTTAAATCAAAATTAACGTATAATTCATTAAAAGAATAAAGTCATTGCTCGAGCATTGCCCAGTATCAATGATTTAATTTTAATCGTTATCTGACGATTGCTTTAATAATTCAGGATTTTTAGTTTCAGGATTTCTTTAAAATTCCAAATATGTCAAAGAGAAACTTGTATTGTAACGCCGCTACTGTTACAGTTACTCTCTTTTTAATAATAAACTGATAATGTGCGGTGTTACTTTTTTTTTCATAACTGTAATAGTAACCGTATAGTAACGTAGTTTTTCTTTTTTTTCCAGTAACAGTAATGAATTTTATTTTTTACATTTTGATTATATTTGTTACATAATTTCTGTTTTCAGTCTTTGATTAGCACTCAACGTTGTTATATATTATTTAAAACTGTCTTAACTATAGTTGTAAGATATCATAAACCAATTACAAAGCTGCATTAATGTGAAAGTTATAAAAATTATAATATGTAATACACTTTTCAAATTTTAAATACTCCACAACATTTGAAAAGAGTTAATAATCCACGAAACTTCTCCACGTCTACAATTGAAGAAGTTTTAACTGAAGGAAAAAATAAAACTAGCTGGAAGCTACTTAAAAAATTTATTAGGCATTTATTCTCGCGAAAATTCCTAATTTGTAAACAAAGATGATTACGAATTTTTATTTTTCACCGGCAAACAACATCAACTGGAGCTGAGCCTGGAGAAAAATAATTTTAAAATAAAAAGATTTTGATGTTGAACTACGTACATTTAAATATACAATTTCGCAAAATATTGAAACTTACAAAAGTCGTTTATAAATATAACATTGCATTATCAAGCAACTATATATGTTGTTGAATTATTACGATTATTTAGTATTGGCAACATTGTGCTATCACGTACCACAAAGAGGTTATCTACGTAGTAACACAACATCAGTTTTTATCAAAATTAATAAAAATTATTGATAAAATTTAGTTTATATTTTATAATCCAGATTATACAAACTTTGTATTTTCATACATTCTAAGAACAAATTTAATAAAAATTATCAAGTTCAAATTTTTAAATTCAACGATAAAAGGTATACATTTGGCTATATTTATAAATTTAAGGGAAAAGATATAAATATTATATATGACTCCTATTTTGTGCATTAATTTTATTAATAATCAATATTATAAATATTTTGTTAATAATCAATATTGTACTTGACGATTACATTCGTTAATTGTTCAATCGATTTTAGACTTCAAATTATGAAATATTTATTATATTTAGGACTTCGGATGTTATTTATAAAAAAATGTGGCGACACTAAATAATAGATCGAAGAGAAGGGATGGTAATGTGACTCCTTTCCACAAAAATAGATATAAAAAATTGGTTTCATTTAAAAGTATAATTTAACTTTTTTATAATTTAAAAATTGGTTTCATTTAAAAGAACGCAATATTTGATTATAAAATTAAAAAAATAAAATATTACAGAATATACGCAAACGTATAATACATTGATTTTCGCATATAGACTGCAATATCCGCAAATATACTGCTTTCAAGACTAAAAATTTTAAATTTTTAGTACTGATAGCAGTTGTATAATACATTGATTTTTGCATGTAGACTGTGATATCCGCAAATATACCGCTATCAGTACTAAAAATTTAAAATTCAAAATTAAAAATTTTTTAATACCAATAGCAGTATATTTGCGGTATATCACAGTCTATATGCGAAAATCAATGTATTATTCGACTGCTATCAGTACTAAAAATTTCAAATTTTTAGTACTGATAGCAATTTATATGCGGAAGAAGTCAAATGTATTATACGTTTGCGTATATTCTGTAATATTTTATTTTTTAATTATATAATTTTGTAAACAAATATTGGGTTCTTTTAAATGAAACCAATTTTTTAAATTATAAAAAAGTTAAATTATAAGAAATTTAACTTATAATATTAAAAATTATGATACATATGATATGATCAATATACATGTAGATTAGCAGTAGAGCTACGATCAATTTGTTAAACTACTTAAAAACCTTGAAAAATAAGTCGCAACACAATTAGCACGCTTAGGGAGCAGCATTAGCAAAATGCCTTACTACTGTTTAATTTTGAATAATTCAAAATGTGTATAACCGAATAAAATGTTAAATAACGAAGAAAATACTCAAACGTACATATTTTCGATTTATAATACGCCTATATAAGTTTAGAAAATTAAAGAAAAATGAGTAAGTATGAGGAATTAAATGCTAAAATGTATCTTGAAACACATTTCAATGTGCTCGAAACTAAAAGTGCACTACAATAAATGTCGACTGTTGTGTATTTTATAGCACATTAGCGCCATAGTGTAACGACAAACTACTAAATAAAGTATTAATCCATAAATAATTACTAGAATTTGCCAGCTAATATCGAATGTATTACAAAAGACCATTATAGTTACAAAGGCCATAATATAAAGGCTTTAATCTTCTCCTCTAATAAAAACCACAATTTTACATTTGTATTCAAAAATTTTTGTGATCTTGTGAATTTAAATTACAAAATTTTAATGTTTTGCTTAATATTTTAACAAAAACATTAAAAAAGTAAATTTTTTTAATTTGATCTTATTTTCTTTCTTTCTAAAAAAAAGACTGACATCAATATTTACATCTCTCTAAATGTATTGGTGTCGCTTTTCCACGATGGCGATTGTTGGCAGTTGTCTCGCTGCACTTATTTCGTGAGCGGCTGTCATCGCATAATTATGTTATATTGTGTAATAAGGTTAATAGTATAATAGCAAATATAATAAAAAGTAAAAAGTACGCGCGAAACACGCGTCTGTAATGCTAGTAGCATTAAAAAAATAATAGAAATAATAATGAAAGTAACAATAATTTTTTTTAAGTAAAATAACGATAACGATCGAGCTATTTTTAAAATGCAACTTTCCCATCTCTGTAAATTAATCAAATTTTATATACAGTACTTTATAAAACATATCCACATTCCAGTTTTTGATTTAATAAAACAAACGTATAATTTAATCTATATCTTGTCTTTGTGATGTAAACACGAATTATGTAGTAATTATTAATAATTATTAAAAAATGAGAAATATCAGAAAAGAAATAACAAGGAAAATGAAAGAGAAAGAAAGAGATATTAAAAATACAATTACTATTTTTTTCAATTTATTTAAAATAAATTCAAAAAGACATATGTATATAGCTTTGTTAATTAATTTGCTCGTTTAAAGTTTAGATTGTATTTATCCAACATTTTACCTAGCATCTATATATCGTAAACTTTTTTACTCCAAAGCCATCGGCACTTGCGATTGAGCGAAGGTATAAAAGCCGGTACCACAGTATATTATAGCGTCATTCTATCTTGTGTCGTTCCAGAGAAGGCTGCTTTACTAGTTCAAGCAGTGAGTATTTCAGCAATATCATATAAAGTAATCCACTATATTTTCACATATTTAAAACTATGAATTTATCCTTAAACCAATAACTCAAAACGCAAAATATAAATTGACTCCGATCTCGTAAACAAATTTTTCTTACTGAATAACAAATCTTTTTACAAACTTTTATTAAATTTATTTTAATATTAACAATAGAGACTATAAATCTACTATTTAATTTAGGTAATTAATTACATCAAGAAACTTTTCTCTGATTTTATTATATCTAAATATAAATAAAATATGTGTACGTAATAATTTCGTTCTTGCTTTATATTTTGATATTTTACAAAATTTCAAGATATATAACAAATATATAATTATAATTAAAATTTAATTTTCATTCCTCATATTACTATAATATTCAACATTAAATAAGTTGATTACAACTATAATGTTTTAATATAACATTTTCGTTTAGATAAGGTTTATGTAGTATTAAATAAAAAATTATGTGTTAGCACTTTTTTCATCTATAAAACTTACAATTCTGTTCTTCATCTTCAAATACTCATAATTCAAAAATAATTTACATATACTTCTATGTTTTTATATACAAAAACTGCCCTGCAAAATAGGAGAAGAACCTGTAAATCCTGTTCTTCTCAGAAAAAAAGGTTGCTTTGATTAATATCTTGCTGTAGGGAGTGTTGATGGTAAAAGTATTCGGGCACTGCCTAACATCAGCAGGTTATTGACATTGACATTCCAAGGTCTGAATCAATATACAGATTTAACAAAGAATCTTCAGCTAAACATTATAGCTAAATCATCAATCAAAATATTATCGACAAAAAATTCTGATAAATTTCATTAATCACACTGCTCAACAAAAACTGGCATTTTTTTCGAACACCATAATGAGACTATAATTATTCCCCGTAGTTTTTTTGGACGCTGAATCCGAATCCGCTTGTAGAATTGCTCCATCACGCCACAATTTTGAGAAATTTGCAGGTAAAGTTGTAAAAGAATGACGTACTTTGTCATGTTATAACTTGCGAAATGCGACGTGCTGAACAAGTGTACTTGTAATCAAAATTAAGTATATTAAGTTAAGACTGTCAATCCTCAAAAATAATTTTTTGTGTTCGTTATAGTTAACAAGTAAGTTAATTGTTAAAAATTGTTAAACATGAGGTCTATTAAAAGCTGTAAATTATTGACAATTTATCAAACAATTTCCAATTTTGTTTATTTTCTCGGGGTCCACATTTTTAATCTGAAGCTTACACAAAAAGTAAAACTTATTTATAAACATTCGCGCGCGCACACTGTACTTTTTTAAACATTTTTTTAAGTTTTAACATTCGCTATATTGAATCCGCTATTCGGAATTTGTCCATTTTATGCACTGAATTTGTATTCAGCAATTTAAAAAACACTTAAGTTGAAATAAACAAAGCTGGAAGCTGCTTGGTAAATTGTCAATGATTCAATTCACTGCACTCTCTAAAAGTGAATCATTGAAATCATCGTCGATTTTCAGTATATATCATTTTTCAGTGGCATACTTTGAACTGTGATAAGCAGTGACAATTTCAATGTTGTTTCAGTGCTAATATATTGATTTAAACAGTGAATATCACTGAAAAACAGTGAGTTTCACTGTCAAACAGTTTTGAGAAATTCACTATCTTTCAGTGATATTCACTGTTTGAAACAGTAAATTAGCACTGAAAAAACATTGAAATATTCGATTGTTTATCGCAGTTCAAATCATACCACTGGAAAATGATATAATACACTGAAAATCAGTGATAATTCCACTGATTCACTTTTAGAGAGCTACAGCTTTTCCATATAATGGATCTCATGTTTAATAATAAATAACTTGTTAACCATAACGGACACAAAAAATTCCTTTTGAGGATTGAAAGTCCTAACAACATATTTAATTTTAATTGCAAGAACACTTCTCTCCAGGGACGGAGACTTCCTTATGGAGTGTATAAAGCTTTTCACACCCAGAGATCCCGTGAGTGTCGAATTCCACACCTTGGATAATGAGTATTTAAGAAAAATTTTCTTAAATAATTATTTAAATGAGCTGGTTGTTGCGTGATATCGAGATAAAATTAAAAGAAAAATATTCATATTTGTAAAGAAAAAATATGAAAAGAAATTAAATGTAGAAGTAGAAATATATTTCGATATATAACAGAAGAGATAAAATATTTGTGTTATTATCCCCCTTCTCTCCCCCCTCCCCCGCGCTCAAATAAGATACTCCACATCCAGAAAATTCAAAAGTCTCCGTCCCTACTTCTCTAGCACGTCGCGTTTCGAAGTTATAATATGACAAAATACATAAAAATAAGTGAAAACCCATTTTTGCAACTTTACCTGTAAATTTTTCAAATGACGTGACAGAACAATTCTATAATCGGATTCAGCGTCTAAAAAACTACAGGAAATGACTAACCTCGTTATGGTGAGTTTCGTTTCTTTTGTTGAATTGTTTTGTATAAAAACTGTTAAAATATTATAAAATCCTGAGTCAATCGTAAATATACTGCAGTAATAACATGTTAAATACAATATTATAAAAATAGATATATTCATAAAGCTATGCATAAATATCAATATCCTGATTCTAACACACGGACGTGCATTTCCAATAAATCATAATCATTGTCGTCACATAATCATCGCTTCTTCATATGAATGATGATATCTTGCGAAGAATTATCTAGTAAAATATTATTTACTGTATCCGCGAGATTTTCAAGAGTGACAATCACTTGTGATCACATTATAATTGTAGCATTGTAGATATGATACTCAACATTTAATTTTGCGTCAATATAAAATGAATAAAAATTTAGAATCATTCCTTTTTTATTTAGAAATTATTTACAGTTTGTTGCAGATAGTTTTATACTTTAATTTATTACTTATCAAAATGATTGTGAGAATTACAAGCGCTTACAGTAATCGTTGCTTGTACGAGAATTGATTTTTTTGTACAGATATGTTCTACTTGCTGTTCCTGGCCTTTCTGACCACAACAACCGGCCACACCTTCAATACCGTTTATTCGTGGAAGCAGGTCGAATTCAAACTTCCAAATGATACCATCCGAAACGAGTACATAGCTTCCGGCGATTACATCCCGGAAAATAACATGCCACTAGGTTTGGCCATTTGGCGCAAAACAATGTTCATCACAGTACCACGGTGGAAGAACGGTGTTTTAGCTACTTTAAATAGCTTTTCAATGAACGATGACAAGCGTAAGTAATAATAGTTGAAAGTTTACTAAAATATGTATAATATACTAAAAGGACCCCGCACAATTTATATAAAAAAATAACCCCGATCAAATTGCTTCGTCTTGAAATATGTTGTAGTTTTCATAATTTTGAACAAATATTTCAACTGTCACTTTTACCTAAAATCAACAAATAGAGAGACATACACACACACACGCGCGGAACACTCAACATTTAAGAATATATATATATATATATATATATATATATATATATGTATACACACGCATGTATTCTTAAATGTTGAGTGTTCCGCGCGTGTGTGTGTGTGTTATTAATATATATGTATATATATATATTAATATATATATATAGCTATTACGACATAAAAGAAAGCATCTATTTTAAGGAGATGTGACAGATACTCGAATTGTACGACTTCAAAGCTCTATATCTCCTTATCTGTTGATTTTAGGTAAAAGTGGAGCAATTGAAACATTCGTTCAGAATCACAAAAACTACAACATAAATTTCAAAACAAAGAAATTTGACCGGAATTATTTTTTCATATAAATCGTGCGCGGTTCTTTCTCTCACAATTAGATTGTATGTTATTATATTAGATGTTATACATGCACGTACGGAAACATTTTATTAATTAAACTCTTTGAAAATTCCAATTTTATATGCAAGAGTAATTTGAAAAATTTCAAGTGTAGCAGTACACTTAGCGAAAAATCTTCCGAAATATCTTCGACTCGTGATAAAGAGATCTGTATCATATTTTATTATTTGTATAGACAGTCCAGTTTTAACGCCGTATCCTGATCTTGAAGCAAATAACATTAGTTCACCCGACGGCCTCGTAAGCATATTCCGTGTCAGAATCGATACGTGCGATCGTTTGTGGGGTCTTGACACAGGAGCAAGCGACATTTTGGGAGACACCAAAGTTGTGCAACCTATGAGACTAATTGTTATCGATTTGAAAACGAACAAGGTATCGTTTATTTAAAAAAAAAAATGAATTTCTACAATCGATATTAATTTTAAAATTAATATCGATTGTAGAACCGTTTCGAATTTGTATTACAATTAAGTTATTTTATTCATCCATGTATACGTATTGCAGATTATACGCAAATATACCTTGAAGGATACAGACGTGAAGCCGGAAACGTTCATTGCCGATCTTGTGATCGATGTTGCGCCCGAACAATGCGACAAAGCATTCGCGTATATGAGTGACTTAGCCGCGTACGGCATAGTGGTGTACAGCTGGGAAAAAAACGATTCTTGGCGGATTAATCATAATTTCTTCCATTTCGATCCGTTGAACGGTAATGTCGAAAGACAATTATATGTTGCCTTGTCCACGCATCATAAGACTTTAATTATGAGTGACGCGCAACCCGCCAGTTAATCTTTTACGGTCCACCAATTAATTTTTTCTAGCCCGCCAATTAATTTCTTGCGGCCTACCAATTAATTTTTTGCAGCCCGCGAGCTCATTGCCAAAAATATATGTAAAATTATATTTTTATGTATGTGTTTATACATATAAAATAAACACATATATATATATATATATATATATTTATATTGCATTTACTATTTTATATACATGTATATATATACAAATAGATATTATACGGCAAGATTTTGCCTCTAAAAATGGTTCTCAGTTTAAGAAAGATTGCACATCATTAAGTTAAATTATTAGTAGAAATTAAATTAAATTAAATTATAATAAATTTCTAATCTGGCCATTTTCAAGGCTAGATACAAGAGCTGTTCTTATATTAAAATTTATTTTATTGTCTCATGATCTGCTTAATTGTTTCTATTATTGGCAGGTGATTACAATGTTAGCGGTTATAACTTCCAATGGACTGATGGCGTTTTCGGAATGTCGCTGTCACCGATTTATGCCGACGGAAGTAGAACGCTTTATTTCCATTCCATGTCCGGTATCACGGAGTTTTCCGTGTCTACGGATGTTCTGCAGGACAATCAAAAATCACAGGTCTATAGTAATTTCCGCATTGCTGGCACCAAGGGACAATTGACTCAAGGACCATCTTCTATTATTGATCCGAAAACATGTATCGACTATTTTACTCAAGTAAATAGAAATGGTATCGCATGTTGGGATATTACGACGGAATTGAATCCGGAAACATTCAGTAAGTATATATAAGAAAATGCTTATTATATAACCACTTGCATAAATATATAAATATACTTTTTTAATATGTCAATATTAAATTAACTTTTTATCTAATAGTATCCTTATTTTCCATCTTTGTCAAGTAACTAATAAAATCTCTTATTAGACAAAACATTTTATCGAATTTAATTAACTGACTATAAATCTTTTATTAACTGATAATATTAAACATTTTTTTATCTTTTAATATCTAATGTTTCAAAAATAATTGTGATAAAGACATTTAATAAGTTGCAAAATTTTACACATTTGCATCTTTCTCATTCGATAAAATTTATAATTATTGGAATAACATCTATATCGACATTATAGTTCATATACTTTATCAGAGATGTCTCTAAAGTCCACAAATAGCAAAGCATATATACATGAAAATGTTTCAACAAAATTAAATAAATAATGAATAATTATAAACAGCTGTTATGTTTGACTGCGTTAATAAATTCGTATTACAACATATTAAAATAATACGTAATTTTTGTTTGCAGAATTGGTGGCGCAGGATAATACAACGTTGGTATTTCCTCAGGATATAGTTATCGATAATGAGTCTCGAAAATTATACGTTCTCTCTAATAATATACCGAAATTCATGAATGGTAACTTTGATCCGTTGGTAACAAACTTTTTCATTACTTCAGCTGATCTCGAGACGTTAACATCTTTATGCAAACAGACTCGTACACCCTTATCTAATGAGGGTGCAAATACACTCTTATTTGGTAAGGGTGTAGATACACCCGTACTCAAATATCGCCAAAAATTGGAAGTACATATTGGAATAAAATCTCTTACGTAATTCTAGAGACATAAGTACTTTCGAAAATAAGAGAGAAAATAGTACCTCGAATTCCCCATTACGGCCATTACATTATGTGTTACAAATGTACTAAATTAATTGGAAGTACATGCATTTACATGACAAAAAAGAACATGTGTATCTGATAAATTTAAAAGATACCACAATCTTTCTCTCTCTTATAAAATCTAGGTGTTTTTCTTATTTAAATATTTGCTTTAAAATTAAGAGATAATTATTATTTTTATCTCACTTTAATATTTTCTAAAAAATTGCAGAAATTTAGCACACTATTCATGTTTTTAATTTCTTAAAAAATATATATAGTATATTGTAGTTGATTTTATTATAAATATTTGGTTAAATTTACAGATGTCTACCGAAAGAAATTACACATTAATAATAAATGCATTCTGATTGCGTTTACAATCAGACAATATTTAAGATACAAGGTTAATAAAATATTTGGATAAAAATTAACTTAAACATATATAATATTGTAATATTTTAATAAGAGACTATTTGCAAACAATGCGATACTTAAATTTAAAACAGAAAACTAGATACTATATAAATTTATCATGTTGTAACAACAGTTAATATTTAACAAAGATAGAATTTAGAAAATTATATTTATTATACATAACGATATTTATAATATAATATAACAATAAAAGCAATATTTATTAATAATTATTAATAATTATGTTACATAAAATAGTACAATTAACACAGAAGTGCTGCAGAGAAGTGTTGCATCAGTTAATCTGTGGAGGTTGAAAAAAAGTCAAACAAATAAAATTTGCGATCACACGTGCAATTAATAGCTGTTACTGTCTTTTAAATTTTATATTAATTCTATGCAAATTCGTATTTTTTAAAGATACGATTTTAAAGAATGAAAAATGTATATCAATGATAGAAATTTTAACACTGTGTTACTTTTTTTGCAATATTTTATAGATATATAAAAAAATAAATAAATATCACTGCAGAACGAAATTTGATCTTTTTTTGTATCACGAGTGTGAATAATCAATGTATTTTTGCCTACTAAATACGAAACTTTTATCGTAGACACAGATGGCTATCATGTCACAATTTTGAGAAAAATGACATTTTTCATTTGGCCTCAAAGAGGCCAAAAATGACAATTTTAAGGATTTTCAAGACGCTGCAGCACCAGCAGTAAATTTTTTTGCTTAATTTTGATTATGTCACGTGAAAGCCTCAACTTTTAGCTTTAAAATGCATTTTGGTTTATTACGATATGATTTCTTGTTTCCGAGATATAACAATTTGAACACATAGTTAAATGCATTGTCCTTATGTAGCTATTTGACAAAATTTAATTTTTTTTTATCGCAAGTGTAAATAATTATTTGCGACGTATTTTTGCTTGCTGAACACAAAGTTGGCAAAGTTAATTATGTACAATTGTTCTAAATTAATTGGAAGTACATGTATTTGCATGACAAAAAAGAGCATGTGTATCTGATAAATTCAAGATATCACAACCCTTTTCTCTCCCATAAAATCTACGTGTTTTTCTTATTTAAACATTTGCTTAAAAATTAAGAAATAACTATTATTTTTGTCTCACTTTGATATTTTCTAAAAAATTACAGAAAATTAAAGAAATGACGTCATAATTTTGAAAAAATGTGTCAAAGGAACCGAAAACGATGTTATTTTTCTCAAAATTGTGACGTGATAGCCAACTTTTGCCAACAAATTCGTGTTCAGCAGGCAAAAATATGGCTTGGAAATAACTATTCATACACTCGTGATGCAAAATGGTGTTCCACAGTCTTTAAAACACGTAGATTCAAAGTCAAAACAGGCTTCGCTCTATCCGGAATATTACTGTAATAATGCAGCAAAATAATCAATAGTGGAATAGCCTTTCTTAAGTAGTTGTATTACTCTGACATCAATATTTGCGGATTTAACTGTGAATTTTTCTTTATTAAATGTACGTGTATTATCCATTTATTAATTTATCATCAATTATGTGATTGACCTCCCTTTTTTTCATTAAATTAAATAAGAAAGATTTTTATATAATTTCTAAAAATGTCTAATAGACAATAAAGTCTTTTTTTGTATTAAAAAAAAATATATATATATAAACTCATTATCTATTTTTCAATAAAATCGCTTATGTATATTTCTTTTCCTTCTTCCTTCCTTCCTTTCTCTCCCTCTTTCGCTCTCGCCTCGTTTCACATAGCAGACATAAAAAAGACCAATTTGTTATTTCGCATTATAATTATCGACGATTATATAAAATCAATTCAGTCGAAGATAAGTGAAATTATGAATTTGCAACTATTATAATTAAGAGGGGACTTTTATCTTCAAATGCGCTGGATATCGCAGAATTGAAATTTCAGCGTGTCATTTTAAAATAAGCCGTCAACTATCGTCGCTGTGGCTAGTCAATCCCTTGATAATTCAAGGAACTTTTAACTGCAACCTTTATAACTCCCGCGGTAGCTTCCGCCTCTCCCCTTCTCCCGTCAAACCCGTCCTAGGAGCGCTACTTTCTTCCGCCCCCTTTACGACTGGTCTACTCTCTCTTTACGGAGCTGTACATCCTAAATAATTGATCCTCTAACGTAGTTGCCGGTGTTTTTATAACTGTTTTACCGCCCGCTCTCGCCGCTGTGATATACATTATTTAGCCGTCGGTTTTTAAACGCGAAGTCGCCGGGGCGCGTATATAGGTGCGAAAAGACTGAAGGCCTATTCGCGCGCGCGCGCGGCGTCTGCAGAATTAAAATGTATGCCAGCGCGGTCGTCCGCGCCTACCTACATTCAATTAAATCGCCAGATTTCGCGCGGTGCCGTTAAACGCGTGACGCGATCGTAATCCCTCCGCGGAATAAGAAAACGGGCTATCGCAGAGATTGCCCGTCTTTCACCTTTACAACAGTCCTCGCACCGGATCGTGACGAGGGGAGACAAAAAGGCCCCCCATATTCGGCGCTCGATTCAACTCGACGTTATTCCGCGATGCGAAACTCCTGGGCGCGTTTAAATCAAATTATGCTGATGCGGCGGCGGTGGTATCGATCACTCCCATTGAAGTCGAGTGATTTGTATGTAAATTAGACCTTATTTCTGCATATAAACAATTTACACGCTTTCTCTCTTCCCCCTCCCTCCCCCCCCTCTCTCTCTAATATTTTTAGCAAGTAACACCCTTATATGAATTATTCGCGAGACGCCAGAAGAGCCGTGTATCGCCCTCGATTCGCGTAGTCGTCCGTACAAACAATACAAGTATATATATATATATATATATATATTCCGTCACACATTTTTACAGCTGCTCGTATCCACGAGCAGCCTCGTTTCCACGTGCCCCTGCCCTCCCCTCCCCCCCTCTTCCGTTCCCCGAATTTCTGTTCCATCGCTCAAATATTCACGATTTGTCAACTCCCGTGAATTATTCATTTCCCGCAGGTATCTTTGTTATCTTATCGATAAGTCGAAAGATGAAAGACACAAGTGGAAGGATTCCGATAGGAGTCGCCGCCGCTTCCTATCCTCCTCCCCCCCCCCCGCCTTCGCTTGTACATACATACACCGGCCTCTTCTTCCAACCCTCTCGTCCACCTTTACCCCCGCCGCCGCGCGCGCCGTTCCACACTCCTAAGAATGAAGGTGTAGAATGCAGAATGCAACGTCGTGCTCTCGCGCAGAGAGAGCACTTTGACACGGCCCCACGGGTACATTACTAGGATTGCTGCCACCAATTGAACTCCCCCTCAACCTTGCCGGGGAGAGACCCCCCCCCCCCGCGCCGGCCCCCGAGTCCCTTATATCTGCAAACACAGCCGCCCGAGGCGACACCGCCGTTCAAACACTCAATCGCTCGATTCACAACGCTGCCGCTGGAAGTAACTTGAAATTCTCCATTGTTAACGTTATTTGACTTATCCGCGCTGATGCCGGCGCTGATCTCTATAATAGGTAATACACCGTGAAAGGATTCGTGCGCGCCGGCATTGTTCGGTTAAGTTTTGCGAGCGCCATGATTAAGGGCCCCCTCCCTCCCCCCTCCCCCTCCCCCCCGCCACCCCAACTACCCTCTACGTCACGTCAATGATATGTCAAGCAGATTGTACGAGTATCGTCGAGGATGATACAAGGAAACTTTGCAATGGAATATTTCGTGTGCAATTTGTAAATTTAAAAGCCAACTTTTATCTATATATTTCTAATCGCACGCAAACTGCCTGCTTCGATAAACGATGGGGAAAGTACGACATCCAGACTGATGTTGATAATTTTTTATATTACGCATAATGTTAGTAGAGGTGTGCGAATAGTTCGAATTCGAATCGAATCGAATCGCAGTGGATTCGATTCGAGTTTTCGAATCTGCAAGATTCGAAATCGAATAGTTCGAGAATTTCGAATCAACAGTGCTTCGATTTCGATCGATTATTTGCTTTATTTATATCTCTCGCGCGATCAGTTGTTCTCATCTAATAAAAATATTTTTGATATGTAATGTATTCATATGTAAATTAATATAGAAAATTTTCGAAAGCATTCAAACTATTCGCGTACACACGTATTGTTAATTACATATTTTCTAGTTCAAAATGTCACATAAGATCATCGTCCTTTGGAATGAAATGTAAATCGAAAACAGGTCTTCAGTTTGTTTAAATCATTGCGTAAAATAATGTAATTCACAAAATTTTGATATTTATTACGTTTAAATTA
>NW_012026798.1:3124533-3132227 GCF_000956235.1 Wasmannia auropunctata | reverse complement strand
ATTAACATGTAATGTAAATCTGGGAAAATTTGATTCAAATTCGATTCGTATTCGAATTAAAGAGATTCGATTCGATTTCGAACATGTTATCAAAAATTCGATTCGATTCGACCATGCAAATGCTTGATTCGCCACACCTCTAAATATTAGTCTTCTTTAAAACGACCTTTGTTATTTGCAATTTGAATTTATATTGCACATATACGGACACTTGGTATTATTTATTTAAAAGATAAATTTTCGAATCCATTATATTTATCTGCGGAACAGACATATAATAAAATTGGTATAGCGTTATATGTAAAACTAGGACAACTGTTTAGAGATTATAAATTAAAGCTGCCCAAAAATCCAAAAATCGTACGTTTCGTGGATGTAATAAGCGTAATATCTCTACAAGGGTATTTATATTTTTCTTTTTTTTTTTTTCAGTACTGTTGCATTCCACGTACCGGTGTGAACGCTATCCTACGATACGTTCAGTCCCACGTGTACGGCGCTGCGCTACTTTGTGCGTTATTTATGAATATTTATAAAGTCTCGCGTAAAAATTTTACCAGAGAAACATATGCACGCATTTCTTACACAATTCTGTTAAACAACATTATTACATCTAACCCTACATATTGCAGGTGTACATACGGCCTGTTAACGTGAATGAATTTTATAAATGCACTTGCTTAGAGAAGCGCGCATTTCGGCATGTCGATACGGTCGTTTGCGAATAAGAGAGAGAGAGATACTGCTGTTCAAACAGACTCTATTTGCGATTAATCGGAAAACAGTCGTGCGGCATTTGATGTTCTTATACTAAAAAAAAAAAAAACTATAAATTCACTCGAAAAGTACTCACGCGCCCCCGCGAATGGGCGCACCATATTGACTATGTCGGTCATACGCGAGGGGAGAGGAGAGGAGAGGAGACCTCCCGTTTCCGCGTGGGATTACCTATTGCACGTCATCGAAATCCACGATCGAGGGATCTCGGGGTAGCGATCGTCGGACAGATATATCCGCTAATACACGGCTTCTCGCGCCCATAGTACCACTTTATACGACCGAAATTCCCAGTAAGATGCAGGAGGACACCGGCGAGGGCGGGGAGGAATTCGTAATACGGAGGGCCGCTCTACGACTCCGCTGGGAGGAATTCCGGGGTACGTTTTAAATTGCTGCATCCCCAACCTTCTTGTTTATGTATGCCGCCGTGTTTCTTATTCTTGTGCGGCAGCGAAGGAGAGCGCGCGCGGTCCCTCCCTCCCCCCTCCCCCCTCCCCCCTAACTTTATGTGCACAGTGCCGACATAAGTATGCAATCTATGCGTCGGTGTGGCCCGCGTGTAGCCACGTGTGGGTTGCACGTGTGTACGTATATGTAACACACGTATGCCCGTGTGTGTGTGTTTCTGTGTATACATATGTATGCATGCACGTGCGGTGTGTGCGTGCGCGCGGATATGTGCGCGCACGTGTACGTGGATGTGTGTGTGTGTGTGTGTGAGTATATGCGTGAAAGCGGCACGACTGTATAGCCGCTGAAGGAAAACGTGCCACACACGCGTAACGTCGCGCGCGCACGTACGTGTGTAGGTATTGTATGGCGAAACGTGGCCCTATGTTTTCTCCCGCCGTGTATTTGGACGCCCTACGATCCGCGCGTTTCCTCCCGTGGATTCTTTTCGTGTTTCGAACAGCCGCCCAGACTCTTCCTTCCGTATTTCCAACCCTCGCCAACCACCGCCACCGCCACCGCCACCGGGGCGCACCACTCTTTCGCGTTCCTATCTCTCTCCGCCACACAATTGCTGTAATCTACGATCTAGGGTGGTGGATTTAACTGTGGATATCTCAGCCACGGTAATTTGTAAAAGTTTTTAATATTGCAGACTCTCGAACGGAAACGACCCCGCGGTGCGGAAATAATTTTCTAAAAACGGCAATTAAAGGATACATTACGAATGCCAGATTCGACTACAACAGTCAGCTTAATAATTTCCAACAGTTTTAATAAATTAATGCAATTTAATATATCGCTTTAAACGTATTATTTTAATTATTTCGATCGTCAATCATTTCTGCGGCTAAATAACGTCAGTTTATTCCAATGGTTACGATAAAAAAAATTAATGTAAATAATGTAATAATGCAAATAATAATGACATGTTTTCGCATTTGTAGCTAAATAAATAATGTCCTTGAAACTAATATATTCTAGAACATCACACTTCATTACTAAATAATTATTTCCATATCATGTATATACCTGCTCGTATTTTACAAAAAATGAAAAGATGACTTGCAAAATTGTCCTAACTACGAATCATGAAATTCGGTAGATATTATAAAATATTAAAATTGAAAATTATAATTAATTACTTCTGTCGAGAGAGATCTTTCATTTTATTCATTTATATTATAAAATAGTACGCCCGAAAATTGATAATTTAATACATGTATAAAATTTAAATTGTATTACAATTCTATAAATAGATATTTTTTATATAATAATATAAATTTTTTTTAATTACAGTCAAAATAAAAATTAAAAGATTTTGTTCAATATTGGCCATTTTTCATTAAACTAAATAACTGTCATACAAATTATGCATGAAATAATAGTACTTTTATTGTACAATGAACGAAAATGTTTATTTTTTACTAAGCTAATAATAAATATGATTGTAATCTTTAATAAAATCTGTATAAATTATTCAAAATCTGCTTTAATTTTTCAACAATTTCCTATTTCCTATTTTTTGCACATATTTCTTACGACAAATTTGCAATTGCGGAGTTGGATGTATAACAACTCGCGCGTGTAAATCTCAATATTTATTCAATAAGATAGTCCTAAAGTCAATTACTTAATAAATCTTAATTTGCATAAGCAAAGAGAAAAGAGTTAGCAAGATATACCATACATATATATATAGCATCTACAAATTATAACATCTATAGTTATAATAAATTAATTTATATCATTGTTAAAATTGTTTTTTTTTTTGAAGTATAATACTTTGAATTTTCAGTTGTTTAAAATAATTTGCACCATTATTACAATTTTCAACTGCTAAATTTTCATGATAATTTCTGTCTCATAAAACTTTTTTTTTTGACAAATAAAATTTTTAATTTCGCAAAACAGCAAAAATAAGATGCTGCTTTTCGAAAAAGTAAGATATATTATAATATATCTTACTATTATATTTATATATTTATCCATCTTATAAGAAGATTATAATATCTATAATAAAAATAAAAATTTTAATATGTTATTTTGGAAATAATCTTCTTTCGTAATTATTATTTTCTGCATATCAAATTAATTTGATATTCTGATACATGCTCATCACGTTTATTATATAGCCGAATTCTTTAAAATAGAAACTGTCACAACTCATTGACACAATGTTTAATGTCTTGAACTTCTTAAATTTCACATAATACGTGTCACATTTTAATAAAAATATGGTTATATTAAAAAGATTACTTTAACTGTCGCTATAAAACGTGATTACAAATATAAAATATTAATAAAGTTGTTATTACACGCTTGCCAAAAATATATAACGCGACATACATGAAACTATATATATGTTAACTATTAAGCGTGGACGCAGCGTTGATATAGAGCGCAACATTCTTGTATTTTTATGCATAACTAGAATACAGTAATATTCTTTTCGTAGTTACTCTTTTATGATACTTTCCACATAGATGTACTCCATGTATTATATGTATTAAAAATGCTACCGTTATTTGGCAATTTGCAGAAAATAAAATTACAAGGGAAAAAAATCTTATATGTTTGTATAAATTAATTTCTCTCTCTCTCTCTCTCCGTCTCTCTTTGTAGGTATGAAATATCCCCCTGATTTCTTAAATACCGATAACAAATTTTGTCATCAAATATACGCATCTGTATTCACATTAGAGCTCCTAGTTGATGCTTTTTAAAAATAAGTTAATTTTTAGCAGACGTTGAACTCTGTAAGAATCTCTTAATTTCATGACGACGTAGGGTTGTTCCAATTTTGCACGCGTATTTTACTCCGCGTGAATAACTATGTTATTCGACCAACGTATCAATAACCTCGCAGACTCTCTTCCTCCGCCACCGCCCCCTCTCTTTCCCCATCACTGTCTCTCTCTCTTTCTTTTTCTCTCTCTCTCTCTCTCTCTCTCTCGTTACACCTTCTTAATATCGTCAGAAAACAATTTTTGCCGAGCTACCTCGGTAGGAAATGGCCGCGCGGCGGGCGAATTGTGCTCCCGGCCACGAATATCCGGCATTATATGAACAAACAACGTAAGCACAGCAGCAAGTGGAGAGATAGAGATGTAGTGGCTAGGCGTAGGTTTTGATGGTGGCCGTTGGTGCACGGTGCGATGTGGTATACGTGGTAGGTCGGTTAGGGCAGGCCGGTTGGTCGCGGTGCGCGGGGCGGCGGTGGGAAGGTTTGGATATCTTGTCGAGGATAGGCTGCCGGGTGCAAGTAGGTTTAATATTTGATACCGCGGGCTGGTCATCCTGCCGAGGCGATAACACAGGCCCCGCGGGAACCTTCCGCCCAACCATCCCTCGGAAAACGACTGCCGCCAAACTCGCACAGTGTCCCTCCGCCCTATACCTATACCTATACCCTCCGCCGTTCTCCGACGATATTCTCTCATCTGCGTTCTACGTATTCCAACGGTCCGTTTCATCTCTTACCGACACACGCTCGTTTTCTTTTTTCTATAGCTTTTTCTACTTTTTTTTTTCTTTCTTTTTTTTTTTCTTTTTCCTCTACACACCGGAGATCGTTTCGTCGCGTCGTCGTCGTCGACGATCTACGGGGATATAGTAGTGCTCTTTCCTCGTCCGCAGCTCTCCGTCTTTCCACTTCCGACTTCCGATGCGAGGGACGATTGATCATGGGGTGCAAGGGGTAAATAACCGATATTACTCACCGACGGAATAAACTGTTTACCGCGCCGTTCACGACTTGCGGGGCTGCTTGCAAACAGGCCGAGACACCCTGATGCCGTTCATAAAGGAACTGTCAGATAAACCGAGCTCGCGTAACAGAGTGTACCTGGTGTTGCGATTTTTCGATCAACGTATATTAAATGAGCAAAAGTATAATATATTATATATGCGTAAATAAAGGGGTCAATCTTTGTACAGGTCAGTTTTCATTGGCATCTGAGGATCCATATACAGTAGGGAATGGCTTTATTCGTTTATTCGATCGACCGAAATCCCGAAGCCCGTGCGGGACTAACAGAGGGGTCCTGGACTACGAAGGGTTCACGGCGCGTTAAAAATTTACTGTAAAACAGCTCGCGCAAGTCTGCACTTACTGCGAAGATTTGCTGGTTTCAAATTTTCGTGTACACATGGATATTAAAATCATTGCCTTAACACTGAAACAAATGTGGAAAAATATCTAATGGCAGTACAGAATATAGAATAGTATAGACTAATTAAGTGAATTTCATGTTACAGAATATTAGAAATTATAAACACAAATTACTCAAGTATACATTTTATTTCTTGTATATTATGTAATTTTTTATTTTTTATTTTTTTTTTTTAGATGTAAGTCAGTTACTATTATTTTCTATAATGGCTGTACAGAATATAGAATAGTATAGTAGACTAATTAAGTTAATTTCATGTTACAGAATATAGAAATCATAAATACAAGTTACTCAAGTTTTATACATTTTATTTCTCGTATATCATGTAATTTTTTATTCATTTATTTTTAGATAAGTCAGTTACTATATTATTTACTTATAGCAGGGTTATTTTGTCCTACGTAGATTTAAGAATAAATGTATTCAACTGCTAAAAAATAGTGTTAACATATAGGCATACAGTATATAACAAATGGCGTCCCCCTTTACTGTCATACCCTTTTGTCGCTTTAATTACAGTTTTGACTGTACATGTGCTTCAAGGCTGTTTTAATGATAGCTTTTAATGCTTTTGCGTGACTTGAGTATTTCAAGGGATGGAACGAGAAATGAGCGGGATGTATAATTATAATGCCAACTGCATAAGATACCTATTTTTAACGTAATTCATATTTTGCGCTTTGTGTCGCACATGCATTACGTTTCTCTAGTGCCACTTTGTCATTGTGAACGTGGCATAAAAATAAAAATTCCACCAGCAATGTTACATTTGTGACATTAAATAGAAATTTATTGAGCACCCATAGTTTCCATATTTGCTAAACTAGATTGTGCTATATGCTCGCGAAATAAATGATAAAATAAAGTGACTGAGTTTAAATAAAATTTCAAAAAAACATTAATCCACGTTTATGCAGCGTAATCAGAGTTATGCGTAACTGCCCGATGTTAAAATTTATATATTTCAAATGAAAATTGCATGCAATGTTATTATGGACGGAGCAAATAAGCGTTTAATTTGAGAACTGTGCATGTGCCGTTACACTTGCTCTGTGGTATTAAGAAATATACTCTGATTAATTTGATATAAATGTTGATATTAATGCGGATTAATGAATTTCAGGTATTTCGACATTTTGTCGTGATCATTTAAAACAGATTTTACATACGCAATTTCTGCGTTCGGTTGCGCAAACCCTCGTAAAGGTTTAATGCGGGAAACACGAATACACACGTGTATATCGTGCAGCTTGCCGCGATACAAAGAATATCGAGACCAATTTTTGATAACGACATAAATGTTACAACAATACGGATTAATGAATTTCGTTGTTTTATCAGTCGCTGCGCTACCGCTATGGAGATTTAAAAACGGATTTTATATACGTATACGTGATTTCCCGGAGCGGTCGGAGCACTGATTTCGCCTATCGCTCATCTGCGGAACGGCAGCAACGTGCGTCAGATTCGAGCGCGTCTTCTCATAGGAAGAAAAATACAAAGTGGCATATATACAGTATAGCATGTATTATGTATATAGAAACAGATATGATTTTACTAATATGTCAAGAGCGTCGTGACAGCGAGTTTCGCTTGGGCCAGGCGAAAGTGCGATGCGATGTGTACCAGATGTAAGAAGAAAAAAAAAGAAGATGTCATCCGTTTCCGTACTGACGCGCGCGCGCGCGCGCGACAGTGGTGAGACTTACTTGGGAAGTGAAGTTTGCCCCGACGACTTTTCCAACGAAGGAAAAGTATCGCAGCGAGCGATGGAGAGATAGATTGAACGAGATGAGAAAAAGAAAGCGCGGATACCTACATACGAATTACATGCAAACGCGAGTAAGAATAAGAAAGAGAACTTATCGTGCTAACGAGATGAGCATTTTAATAAACATGTATACGAGTAATTTATACGTCGCACACGTTTATTATAATCTTCGTCAAAACGTAACGATAACGCGGATTATAACATTTGCGTACGATTGAGCAGGCGCGCGTACATGAGAGGGAGGAAGAGAGAGAAAGAGAAAGAGAGAGACCGATAAAATAGCTGATATTCGCTATGAAGGAGAAAGACGCGCCGGAAGAGGTTACAGAGATGTATCGGTGGGAAGACAGGGAAGGTAAAACAGAGAAAGATGGATTTGGTTCAACTAGAAATATAGAGAGAGGTATAAAGAGGATCGAGCACGAGCGGTGGTGGTGGCGGTGGTGGCAGCGACGGCGGCGGCGGCGGCGGCGGCAGTGGCGGCGGTGGCGGCGGCGGCGGCAACGGCGGCGACGACA
>NW_012026798.1:3113779-3124513 GCF_000956235.1 Wasmannia auropunctata | reverse complement strand
TCGGGCGGTGGTGGTGGGCAAAGCGTAGATGTGGAAGGGTGAAGGGGATGCGAGACGCACGCACACTGACACAGGGACGAACACACAGACACACACGAGGAAGGATGGACAAACGGGTGGTCGCGGTTAGCGACACCCATGCGAGGCCTGAAAGCAAGGGCAAAGATGGCCGACGTGCATGAGATTAGGGGCGCAAGCGTAACCGCGCGAGGCTCCGCCCCTGTTCGGCAAAGCTCTACGTTTTGCTGGCTGATACCAAGCTCACCCCCTTTGCCTCTCCCTCCCGTGCACGAGCGCAAACCCTCTCGTCGTGGGCAAGCGCCACGCTGCCGCATCGTCCAGGACCACCAACCCCCGCTGTAGCCCCACCAGCACCACGTACACGGACAGCGGCGGCTCCTGCCATCCCCCTGGAAGAGTTCATCCGCGTAGCGCTTCTCGCCAGCCAGTCAGCGCCAAAAAGTGCACAGCTTCGGGACAAGAGTCCGCGTCCCTACCCTTGCGCGTAACCTTTAACCCTTGTATATGGCATTGACGAGCCGATGCTTCGTCCCTTTCCCTCCGCCGGTGTCACCCCGGGAATCTCGTGGGACCCGAAGAGTCTAGTGACTTCATCGCTCGGTGGATCGTCTCAAACCGGGAATCCCCGGCTCTCCTTTGGCGGGAACGTTGAAGCCCTGTAGGGTGGACCCTGGTGAACGTCGAGTGAAGTGTCTGGTAGCGGTGCAATCGATCTCTGCGGTTCGCGCGAGAAAGAAAGGTGATCGTTGTCCATCGGTAACGGGTGCTTCTTCTGGAGTTTGACTGTGTGCTTTCATGCGGAACGGTCAGTTCCGTCAGTGTTCAATCGTAAACTGATGACGATCGAGATGCGGAGTCGCCGGTCTCCAACGTTCTCCGTCGCTACAGAGAAGGACTGATCTCTCTCTCTTTCTCTCTCCCTCTCGGCCGAGACCGATAAGTGAGTGTGCATCGTGCAAGGTGCCCTGAGATCCCTCTGCAGAGATCGGGTGCGTGTCGGTCTCAACGGATTCGACTGGACGTGTGGCTCGCGCGACTCATCCGTCGATTCGGCACGGTGAAAAGGTGAAAAACGTAAAACTCTCCCTTTGAAGTCACGCCTTCGACACCCGGACAATTTGATCACACACAGATGCGAATGCGTCTTGGAGCCAAGAAGCGCAGCCGTCGCTGCTGGTGTCACGCTTACCGTTCCGTCTGAGGGGGTGGCCGATTCGGGAATTGAATTCGCGGACCCCTAAGCCGGGACAGGCTTAGCGGCACGCAGAATGATGTACTCGCCGGACAAGATGATGGGAAGCAAGGGACTCCACGGGGCACCGATCACCGCCCCGGGGTGCTTTCCCTCGGGGAGATACTCGCCGCCGCCTTATCGCGCCGCGCCGGATCCGATGCCGCCGCCACCGAGGCGATGTATGCCCAATTCTACGGTAAGTCAAAATTATACTAATCACATGCTTTCTACTAGATATTTTCGTCTCCCTGCACTCATCTCGTCTGACAGCCCTTTGAGAGTTATTGCGCAACTTTACGCGAGAGTCTTCGATTTATATACCTCGGATTCCGACGTTGTCTGACATCGCCGCGATTTAATAACGAATGAATTATAGTACATTCACATTCGACGGGACGGTTTCCTCCACACGGAAAGAACGATTTTGTTGAAAGAACGAAAAATTTTGCTAAATACAGATCTGAAAATTTCTGTTAAATCATCAAAATAATTTGTTGGAACGTTAAAACTGGTAAGCATTGCTATAAAACAGTTTGATATTTTAGCAATCATTTTGACTCTCGCACAAAATTATTTTCAGATATATGCGGATTCAGCAAAATTGTTCTTTCCGTGTATACAATTATATATTTTTTGTTTTTTCTTTTTATATCGTACTAGAAATACAAGTATTTTAATAAAGGGGCCGGAATGTATATCATTAAGTAGAGACAATTCTGACACAAAAATCTTTTTATACATGTATATTTGTACACAGCAACAGATGTAAAAATAAAATCTTTAAAACTTCGTAGTAGGCGCGTTAATCTAACGCGATTGTCATATTATAGCGTCCTGGTACAAGTGATAAATAAAATAATAGATGGTCGAATACAACTTACTGGACATTTCTTCAGTCTTATAAGTTTCTTAGTAATCGCATTACATGAAACGTTTCATGAATATTCTAATGTATTCCGTAATAGATGAGGTTTAGCTTCATTCATCGATTGTGTCTTCTGCTTCGACGAAGAGACCAGTAAATCAAATCAAGATTTTATCTAAGAAAGTACGTATCATCGGGTTACCTGCCTCTAAAATTTTTAACAATACCGCAACAAGATTTGTCAAGCAAGTTAAAAGTGCTACCATTTTTTTTTCTCACTCTTATCAATTCAATTACCTGTAGTGAAAATAAATATTTAAATAATACTGACCGCAAAAGTCAACAAAATTGAATTGTTCCACGTGCGAATTAATTTATAATAATCACCAAGTCACGATATTTACGCGAATTAAAGATATATAATTTGTCTGATTTTTTTAAGAGTTAAAAAATCGTCGCAAGCTCATTAATGACGTCAAAGAATCTCAAAAGAAGTCGATAGTCCTTTCATCCAAATTTGAATGGAAAATTCGTTTGTTAATCTGTACGTCAAAAAGTGTTTCCTGTATCGCATATTAATTGATATCAACGCGGCTGAAGGCGGAAAGTCGGCCAATATTATCTAGCGCTTCTAAAATACAGCGTGCAATGTACATTTTAGATTTTAACTCGTTCTATACGTATCGTACACTCGAATGCGACGCATTCGAATTGTATTCGTGATTACATGTATTATTTATTGCGCATGCAATATTACACGTGTTATTGTGAGACTGATACGCAATTTGTTTGCGGTTATTTGAAACACGCTTGAAAATGATGAACCGGGTAAACGTAAGAATACAAAACTACCGGAACATTTAAAGAGGGTGGCGAGGCGATGCCGCTGAAATTTCTCCTCATTCGTTTTCATTGCCCGACACTTGACCGCGTCGGCATGCTGTGTACTCATATTTTTCGCACTTACTGCGGTGACATGTATAGACACACTCAATTTTAGTGCGAATATATCTATAAATATAACTGCGGGGGGAGGGGGGAGGAGGGAAAGGGGAAGAGGAGGGGAGGGGAGAATATCAAGAATACATACGAACTCATGTTTCTTTTTATATATTCATGGAAAGATCAATATTTCTTCCAAGTTGCGTCTATATTTATAAATCATCGCCTTTCTAATGAAGTCTGGATCCGTTTCTTCAGAATAGCATTTAGCTAATGAAATAGATGATCCTAAGGAGAACCTCTTTTTATTAGTTTTACATTCTAGCAGCAAGTCCAAAGATGATGAAGCAAATCCGCCAAAAATTCTATTGTTTCTATTGTTATTAAATTCTTTAAAATTAGTTTATATATAACGCTCATTGAAAATTGTATAAAAAAATATAAATGACAAGTTATATTATTGTATTTTACCGGTAATAACGGTATCGTAAGTATAGATACAGTATTCAGAAAATTTATATCAAAATATACATATTTCGCAAGAAATAAGTACGAACGAAAGTGATAATGACATTTAGAAATTACTATTATTTTTTAAATAAATTGTTGACAATAATAATTTTATATTTAGCGTATATTTATAATTGTGTAAAACGAATTTTATAAAACAAATATGTACTATGAGTGAAGATTCTAAAAATTCCAAACTATATAAATATTTTAAAAGATTATTTTTATATATATGGCGAGTGATTCTGTTTTTGGATTTGAAATATTTAAATATCTGAAGATTTTTATAATTTCTTTTATGATAATTAAAAAACAATTGACCGATATAAAAGATTGGCGATGGGCGGTTCCAGAATTTTCGACAATCAAATAATCGTGAATGATATTATATTTCCCTTAGCATAAACTAGCTAAAAATAAAATAGAATATTTTTATCAAAAATACTTAAATATTGATCAGAAAATATGTAAAATATCTACGCAATTTTCAGTGCATCGGAGAATAGTAGTCTAACACGTTTCGCTTACTCTGTATATATAAAAATGCTATTTTAAACAGAAATTTTAAAAATCGTTGATTCTGAACAAATCTGATTAGAAAATCATAAATAAGTATAATTTGCTTATCAATATTAATATGTATAATTGAATTTCATTTCAATAAAGAATTAAAAAAAAGACTAATGTAAGGTCATGTTTATAATTTTACCAAAGAAAACTAATTAACTCAGTACATAACTGATTTAGAGGAAATATCGCTAATACCGTCACCACTTTGTTTTTGGACTATATTTCTAAAACAACAACTAAAAATAAAACTTTGAAACCAACTAGAAAGTGTCTTCTATCAGATAATATATCAGTTTTCGTAATACTATTTGAAATTTTGCAATATTTAGCATTTTCGTAAGATAAGCAAAAATAAGCGTCTGACAAAAAATAAGACCCAAAACCGTCAAAAATAAGAAAAAGAAATATAAGGAAGAGATAAATGTAAATAAAACAGTTTTAGGGCACTATAAATATGTAAAAAACAATCTAATATTAACAATTATATATCCAATATTATTTAAACTACACAATTTGCAAAAGAAAATTGTAAGTGTTAATTTCGCGTATGTAGAATTTGTTTTTAGCTAATTTTGTGTAGAAACAAGTCACAAATATATAAATTATGGTTCTTATTTTTTTAATTACCTAAACAAATCACGTCTTTATTAGTATTAATACATTTAATTTCCGAGAGATAAGTGGTGGCGTCTCTTTAGGATCCAGCTTTATCACTTATCGCTTACGTGAATCAGTGGTAAAAAAAAAACGAGACTTGATTGTAAGAAAAAAAGGACCGACAATACAGTGACAATACATGTATATTTTTCAGTTAGCAAACTTAAAACATACAAGCTTAATTTCTACTTTTAAGCTTGAAAAATTCTTTCACTTTTTTTTCATATGTAGAGCAAACTCGGATAATTATGTCAATCTTTTTCTGATGAGTTTGTCTCCAATTAAGCCAATCGAACGACTGAATATCATAATTAAATTTAAACAATTATTTGCGCCGAATACCATTGCAAATATAACAATCAATTGCAGCGATCTGACTGCGCTAAATTGCATTACCGCGAGTTGTCGTAGAAACGCAGCTTCGGTCGATGCAAAAGTGAAATTGGTCGGGGGAAATATCTGTAGCGATAGAATTTGTGTCCGGCGAGAAGCGTTCAATAAAAATAACTTTCGATTCGCGATGCAGTTAAAATTAAACGTCTCAAGGTTTCATTTAAATCATATTCCACGGCTTGCCGAAGCGCTGCATTTAGAGCATGCGGCACGTATAAGGTATCGAGCGATATGTTTTTCTATCAAGGTCGAACGAAATATCATTAAGCGAATCGTTTGCGAATCGTATATACGGCAGTTGTATTGTCCAGAGGTTTTTGGGTCGTGCAGCGACGAGAAGAATCTAAATGTACGTGCATTCGAAAAAGCCCCCCCCCCCCCGTCTTATGTAAGAATTACATTAAAAATAAATGAAAGGGGAGAAATTTTTGATATTATAACGACGAGGATTAAACCGCTCGAGTAAAGTCTAGGATCTGAGCGGATATCGATTATTTTAATGTCTTACGACCCCCACGGCGAGTTTACTTAGTTGTGAATATGCCGCTAACTTTACCTTACGCTGTTAGCCCTCATAAATTTAATAAGATATAGAGACATGAAAGCCATTCGTCACCATTTTTAATGTATGTAGAATAATTGACGCAATCTTAGAAAAAGTAAAGGATAGAGCTTACATGAGACAAGCTCAGGTCTTTAAAAATATAGACGCTTTACGGACCGCATTAATGTTTCAAACTCAAAATCAAATTTATCTTACCTTTGCCTTCCTCTTCGATTGTAAATTCTTGGAACAGTGGCCTGTTGTGTGTTACTTCTTGTCGCTTTCTAACTTCAATATGAATCCCCCCCGGCTTCAGCAGAGGATTTATTGAAATCACACCTTTTTCCAAACGTTTAGCAAAGTGAGTTAATCCTGACATGCAATTTCGAGATGTCGCTATTTACAAGTTACGCAAAAAAATGTATGATAATTACATTATAATCTAATATTATTAAATAAGCGTAAAATGAATTTTACATTTATAATTTCCAGTAAGAGCGATCTAATCATGCCGTTTTTTTACTGTTTGACTTGTCAAGGAAAGAAAAGAGGGGAAAGAAAGAGCATCGATCCTATTTATCTCGTCGATTCAACTCATCCAATTTTACGGTAATACTCATAATACTAATAAAGACCGCGAGACTGGCAGATATCTAAACGGAATCAATCACAGTTGAGCCAGGTTTTCTTCCTCCGTTCCTTCCATTCCTCCAGCCTCCTTCGCTCTCGTCTCCCTCGTTCTTCTTGTCCTTCACTTTTCCGATCCCTCGGAGAGGTTTGTCCGAGTGCGGGCGGAGGTCGAAACCAAAACCATATCGAACGACCGAAGCCGAAGCGTCGGCGGTGCTCCCTCCACCCCCCCCTCCCCGCCTCCCCCGTAGCTTCGTCGCGGCGTCGGTGCGATGCGTTCCCTGGGCTACATCGCGGGCTCCGCAGTCTTTAGTTTATTCATGTGACGTAATAGGATAAAAACCGTCGCTACGAGCTGAGTGCCTAGATGAGATTACAGCCGTACTGTTACGCCCGGTAACGCGAATCCGATGTAATCGCCCCTTCCTTTGATTTTTCTGTTCAGTTCTCCCGATAACGCGCGAGAGGTGGCTCGCCGCCCGCTCGGAACGCATCCCGGCGCGCGGCGTACTTATACCATCACCCCTTCGTCATCCCCCTTCCCCGTCTCTCTCTCTCTCTCTCTTTCTCCTATCGTTTCCCTTGCATTTCACTCGCATACTAATGCTTTATCGCCCTCTTTCTTCTGAATACGATCTTCTAAGTGCGGATCGGACACGACCGTAATACTGTGATCAAGCCGTCGATTCCGAACCGGAAACACCCACGCACGAAACAATTTTGGCACATTCCTTCACGCGCTATATTTAGCCGGACAGGGAAAGAGGAATAGGAATAGGAAATATTGATGTAGGAGGGAGTCTGGTTTACCTGAAAAATTAGGTGAATTTTGGAATTTTTTTTAGAAAACTATACAACCAATCTTTTTGAACTTTATAGGGTAATTTCTTATATTATTGAACTAACAAGAAAATATTTTTTTGCCAGAAAAAAGTATTTATTGTGCAAGTAATGATAACTTTTTATTCGGCGCGTCGGCGGGCGGCGTGCAATGTAGCGTCGCTTGTATTTGTCTGAAATAAAAAATCCAAAAAGATTGTTGTTTGTTAAGAGTTTACGCATTAATTGAACCCATTTTTAAAGAAAATAATGCGAAATTGTAAAAATCGCGACACTTGGAAAAAAAGGTAGCGATTTTGGCAAAAAATTTTTCGTGTTTATTATGCAATACAAATTATTTAATTAAATAATATTATTATAAACTGTGGTTCAAGTTATTGGGGAAGTATTTGTGCAGATGTGTGCAAAGACCCAAGTCAATCGGATGAATAGTTTTTGAGTTACCTTGCACGCCGCCAAACACCATCACCGCCGATTAAATGTTATTATTACTTGCATAATAAATACTTTTTTCTGACAAAAAATATTTTATTGTTAGTTCAAAAGTATAAGAAATTACCTTATAAAGTTCAAAAGGATTGGTTGAATAGTTTCTTAAAAAAAAAATTCCAAAAGAGTCACCTAATTTTTCACCGTGCTAAAATTCTGCTAAACCAGACTCTCCCTTTAATAATAAATATGGGTTGAAGAAGGATTGTCTTAAATCGACGATGATCTGATTTACCTATTCGTCTAAGAAGATGACGTTAGACTCTCTATCGATTTATAATTTGTCACTGTACTATAAGTTATCACTCATTTATTTAAACTCTGTCTTTTTAAGTTTTATATAAATAAAACTGTGATATGGTCAGATGTATTATTTTTCACAGTTATCGCACGTACTTTGAGATCAGTCCTAAAACGTGCCCGATCTTCAATATAAATATGAATACGTTATATGATGTGCCAAAATCCAGACAAACACATTAAATTAAAGCAGCTAATATTACATTGAGATCAATTCAAAGGGAGAAAATTCGAATGTGGGTTTATCGCTTCACAAATGTCGCAAACTTTTTCAGAAACGATTCGCTGACGAAATGGCAACGATCGATCGGTGATTACTGGTCATTCGGGGTGTATATTTATTTTGATGCCGCGCAAGCGCGCAAAGCGAGCGGATGTTCGCGGTTAAAAGAAGGTATATCGATGAAGGTCGGTCGTTAATTGTCTATCGCTATTAATTGTCTATGAGCATCAGGCGTGGTTTTCACCTACGGTGTTAATTATCTATGATAATTAATACAGGGACCCATTACGTATTCATCGGCTTGATGGTAATTATTCACGCTCCGTTGGACGTTACTTTGCATGTTTTCTGGCTGACGAACCTTTCATCTGGGTGGCGTATTAACGATCCGGCTTAATAAACGCAGCTACTCTTTTTACACGTCATTAATCTTTTAATTTCGCCTCTCGCCGCAATGCAGTCGAACTTTGATATCAAACATTTGGATGCTGCGTATGAATTATTCATTGCGCGACCATGTCGCGCGGTGGCAGGTGAGCGATGCCCGCTTTATAACGACCTAATTTTTCTTAAAACGTCGTGCAGAAAGATGATAGTACGTTCGACAAAGTCTTACCGTACTATTCTATTCTTTTCTGTCGAAAGATAAAAGTGGATATAAATGTGTTTGGTATAATATATTTAATTACGCGATAAAAATGTTTTAATAAATTATGTATGTTATCATATAATTTATTAGAAAAATTTCTTCAATTCAGAGTTTGCAGAGTTTTTTATCCACTTACATTCATTCATTCATTCGCTTATTTTTGCTTTTACGTCTATTTTATTTTACTGATCTTTTAATAAAAAGAAAAATTTATGAACATGATTAAGTTCAAATCTAAGAAATATTGATTTTATAAAACAAAAAAATATATGTATACAAAAAATATTTAATATTATAGACCTGAATTATAATAAAGCCAAATATTACCGTCTATACAACTAATGCGTTTAAGTTTTATTCCATTTTGTACCTTTTCATAAACAATTGGATTATTCCTTAATACCTTATTTCAACTTATTGTTAGACTTTCTTACATCTTCTTATTTCAACTTAATCAGTACGATCTCACGCTGACCAAGTCCTGCAATATATATAAGATTTTTACTTTGTTCACAGTAATTCAGCTAGTAAAATATAAGTTACAAAAAAAAATTCGATTAAGCTGCGGCAGCCTATATTGAAATTATGCTTCAAGTCATTCAGTTGAATCTCCAGTGTAAAATAGTATAAAATCATATTAGGTATCTCGATGGAAAGAAAAGAAATTAAAATTTAATTTGACTAATATACATATGATATATACGCAACAATATATGCATAAAAGGTTAAAGCATATGTTATAATATTCTTTTTCCAACTTTTATTTTGATTTTCGCTTTCTCTCTCTCTCTCTCTCTCTTTCTCTCTCTGTCTCTTTCTTACACTTTTTAATATTATTAAAAGAAAAATATGCAGAAAATCGAGATGAAAATTAATAATAGCGATATTAATATTCCTATTAATATCATTATTTTGATACCAAATTATTATCTGTAGAAAATCGCTATTAAATCAGTGAGTATACCGGTATCACAATAATTTACTGTCCATAGATATTATTATTCAGATACGTACAGTAGGAGCTAATAGCGAAAACGAAAAATATAATTGCAATTTCATAGACCAGCGTTCTAAAGAAACATTCACATATAAGCAACAATTAATTTTATTAATTTTATTTTTAAACATAGTAGAAAGAGAGAGAGAGGAGGAAGAGAGACAGTTTTAATTTACTATAATATCAAACCTAGAAAATTTGGTTTTTTTATTTTTCTATTCTACTTAAACCAAAAATGTGCCTTACAGCTTATACATTTATTTGAAAGAATAAGAGTTTAAACTTTTCAAACACACACATTAACATTTTATATTAAATAAATATTTAAAGAAACGTCGGATTTGCATGAGTGAATGGATAATTGCACGCTACCAATTTCTCTTGGAAACTGCAGCACGGAAAAGGCAGCGACAGGCGATAAACATCACGCGAAGAGCCGCGGCCAGTAGCGATTATCGATTGGTCTTCTATATTCGGCATGTCATTATCAATTAACCATTGAAAGTAAAAGCTCTTTTGCTATCGGAGCAGTGTGTTGCACATCGCAAAATCGCCAGACAGTAGTTATCTTTTAATTACAATTAAAAAGTCTTTAATTGTGTATATTATTATTTGTACAGAAAAATGTTAAAATGTTATCTTTCGGCAGAATTTAACATGCAGGTTGATCTATATACATATTCATTTTATTAAGGATGTTTAATACGTACAATAGTAGCAAAAAGTTAAAGGACTGATTTTGACGAATATGCTCTTCTCATATAGTTTGAGTAATAAGGATTGTGCAGAATGTTCTCATTTATTCAGAACTAGAGCACAGAAATGCTGCTGTTGCTTTTTTCCTGAGAATTTTCGAATTCTATGGCCAAA
>NW_012026798.1:3112457-3113759 GCF_000956235.1 Wasmannia auropunctata | reverse complement strand
CAAAAGCCGGAGTCGATTTACTGAAGCAATCCAAAGTTATAAGGATTTTAATTTGAATTTTTGGTTAGATTTGGCCATAGAATTCGAAAATTCTCAGGAAAAAGCAACAGAAGCATTTCTGTGCTCTAGTTCTGAATAAATGATAACATTCTGCACAATCCTTATTACTCAAACTATATGAGAAGAGCATATTCGTCAAAATCAGTCCTTTAACTTTTTGCTACTATTGTAGGTACTAAACATTCTTAAATTCATACCATCTTAATAAGTGCATAATTTTATTTGGCAACTTCAGCATCATTAGACCATAAAATTGATAATAAATAATTAAATGTTGGTTTTTCAAATGAATCCTTACAAGTTATTTTTTACGTGGACAATTTTCATTTCATTTAAAAGAGTGTCCGAACAAAATCGTTGAAGAGCACAAATTTTGTGACATGTTTCATATTTTATTATAATATATTTATACACTTAAAATTTACTCTTCCTTCTAACACAGCTGGCATAGACGAAAAATCAAAAATGCCACTGTTTCCGCTTTATTATTATCTTTCTCTAACAAATCGTACACAGAAGAGATGGTATTCTCGCTCAATTGGGCCACTTTTCTGAAGAAATCTTGATAAATGGTGACGAGACCACTGCGCGTCTCTCATCGAAATCTGTGAAAGAGCGACATATGTGTAGCGTCGTGACAAGCGATTGTTCGTGCGCGACGCGACGGTAGTAAGGCGACAATTAACGTCAGAAGTGCTTCACAGGGCGGGCTTGAACTATTTTATGCGCGCGGGGACAGCTCGCCGCGCCGCGCGCCGCGCCATGAGGGGTGAAGGGACGCTCGTACAGCCGTGCATTACGGCGTATACGTGCCACGGCTCCCCGCTCGGCCACAAGATTGCATAATCGATATCCGGCCTACACCTGTGTCTCTCCTCACGAGTACGCACCTGTGTACGGGCGAGGAAAAAAAAAGTGAAGCGATGTGTGTGTGCGCGCGCATGTGTGTGCTCGAAAAAGATTACTCGTGAATGTTCGCCGCTCGAATATTCGTGTCATGCGGCCTGCCGAAAACCGAACTGACTCACTTGATGTAAAGTCAGATATAGGTACACGGAAAGAACGATTTTGCTGGAAGACCAAAAAAAAATCTGAAAATAATTTTTGTTATAGCATCAAAATATTTTGTCGGAAACTCAAGAATAATAAGCATTGCTATAAAAAGTTTTGATATTTTAGCAATTAGTTTGACTTTCGAACAAAATTATTTTGATGATGACCTAACAAAAATTATTTTCAGAT
>NW_012026798.1:3108482-3111460 GCF_000956235.1 Wasmannia auropunctata | reverse complement strand
ATCTGAAAATAATTTTTTTGTTGAATTATCAAAATAATTTATTGGAATGTTGAAACTGATAAGCATTGCTATAAAACGTTTTGATATTTTAGCAATCACTTTGACTTTCGCGCAAAATTATTTTGATTATTGAACAAAAATTATTTTCAGATCTGGATTCAACAAAATTGTTCTTTCCGTGTTGCTACGAAAATTTGTCAGGATTTTTTAGATCTCCAACTACTTTTAATAATCGATTAATAGAGTTGATTATAAATAATTTTAGCCAATACAAGTCGATATTCAATTCGGATTGGAGTAATTATTTAAAGTCTGGAAAATCGGCAAATTATTTTCATTACCGAAACGTTTTTGTAGATTTTCTTTTAGAACAAACAACTCGATATATTAAAATTGTTCAAATGTTATGAAAGAAGAAAGTCAGTCAGACAGCTTCGCTCCATCGCTACACGGAGATGGTTCATCGTTTCACGATCGGTTCACCTACAAACGTAGGATCTATATTTCTCTCTCTTCTCTTCTCTCTCTCTCTCTCTTTCTCAGTCGTAGAAGACCCGCGGACGATCCCGCACACGGGACACTGGGGACACATAACACCCCCGGTTACATCCAATCACTCCTGATTTATATTTACTACTCACTTGGCCCCCTTATTTATTACGTTTCACGGAGACGCGCAGAACGAAAATGTTAATTTGCGCAATTGAAAATTATGGCGGACCACTATATGGTGAGAGACTCTTCGAAAATATAATTCTTAGTAGAGAAGCTAAAGGAAGATAAAAGAAAGCTAGTTTCACGAACATCCCTTGAGGGGGAGATCCAAGATTTCATTGCACATACTAGTGTGTTTGATGCCGCATCGGCTCGAGCTTTCGGCTTCTTATTCCTATTGTTATCGTTAGTAACAATTTAAAAAGAAATTATTGCACTGAGAAAATAAATTTGTTGAAAAAACGCAAAATTAATTGTTTCATTTTATCAAAATATTTAGTCCGATACGTTCAACTAAACGTCACTACGATGACACAAAATAATTTGTTTTTATTATAAATAAAATACTATTTTTTAACTAAACTATTTTGTTTCAACAAAAGTTTATCATATTTAACTTAACCGTTCGATTAAAAATACACTATTTATTATCCTCTTTAGTTTGATACTTGGAATTTGAACAATTATGTTACTTGAATAACTAAATAGCATGCAAACACAAATAAATAATACTAGTAACTTTAAACAAAATAATTTAATTGAGTTGGTTTAGTTTAATTCTTGATTTGAAAAAATTTTGATGGTTGACATGAATGGACTATACTTTTTTTGTGCAACTAAGGAATTGTTAAATCAACCATTCGGTCAAACAACTATACAAATTTAGTTCGTACAATCAATTTTTTTTCTCAGTGTAGAGAAGCGTTGATTAGTTACAAAATAACAATACTAAGCAGTTTTTCCATTTCATTGGGTTAATATAAAAAAAATTTGTTATTTTTCCATTGGATTTTATATTAAATTAGAAAATTAAAGTTTTTTTGAAAAAAAGAGATTTAAAAATTTTTCTAATAAAAACAAGAATATCTAAACCAAAACTTGTAGTAGCAATTTTTGCATTATATATAAGAATTTGTTCTTGATTTGAACTTGATTTGGTAGGTGCGCGTGCGGATGTATGTGTGTGTGTGGTGTGTGTGTGTGTATGTGTGTGTGTGTGTTTAAAGACAAATCTTACACTAATCTAAGAAAAAAGAAAGAATTGGGAATAAAATCTTTTATTACTGCAAATATTACATCTACAAATTAGATGAAGTACGAAAGTTTAAATATGAGATAGGTATTTCTAAATATTTTAAATTAAAATTCCAAATTATATTCTTAAATCATACAGATCTTCCAATTTCAATTCCAATTATTAATTATTTGATTTTAATATACAAATATAGCTGAAATGGCCAGCAACAATAATATGCTTTCAAATAGCCTCGTGACTCGCTTTCAGACAAATAGTATATTGTATACGCGCGTTTGAACCGGATGTAGTTCTGCTTTTTTTTTTTTTTTTTTTTTTTCAAATTCTCCACGGTACCCGTCCACACAAATTTCACAAAACCTCACAATACAGCTCGACACAGGGCTCTTGCTGTGTATCTTGTGCCATGCGGCTTTTACACAGGTAAATCTACGTAGACCTTGCCTCCCACCTATAAATAAACTTACACGCGCGCGTACATATACAGGTGCATGTAAACCACCGTCGTTCTGGACACACCACGAGGGTCTTCTTACTGTGTAACAGTGAAACGTAGTGGGTGGTTAGATAGACGAACGACACTTCCGCCTTGTCTCTCAAAGTTCCCCCGAGTCGCATCGATTTTATCGTTCCCTACTTTATGAAGATTATGCCGCAGTTGAAACACGATAGAATACCAACATTCGATCGCGCATTTCGATTAGAGGAGGAAAAATTAAATTTTTAATTTTACTCGAGAATATTAAAAGTGGCCATTGCGAATTAATGTCGTTAAAGCTGAAATAATTAAAAGCACAATTTTTTGTACATGTAAAAGAGTATATGTGTACTCAAGGGCGTCCGCAGGATTTTTTCTAGAGAGGGGGTATGATCCAAATTAAAAAAAAAAACTACCCCGAGGAGCAAATGTCCAAACGTCGCGTTGTATTTTAGCTCTCTCACATTTGACAAACATATTTATTATTTGTAAAAATAAGAGAGCAATTTCTGAATTTTCTTATACTCGTATACACGGAAAGAACAATTTTGTTGAATCCAGATCTGAAAATAATTTTTGTTCAATAGTCAAAATTATTTTGTGCGAAAGTCAAAATGATTTCTAGAATATCAAAACGTTTTATAGCAATACTTATCAGTTTTAACATTCCAACAAATTATTTTGATGATTCAATAAAAAATTATTTTCAGATCTGTTTTTAGCAAAATTTTTAAGTCTTTCAACAAAATC
>NW_012026798.1:3086698-3108408 GCF_000956235.1 Wasmannia auropunctata | reverse complement strand
AGACGTGTGCTCTTCCGATCTCCCCGCAGACGCCCATGTGTGTACTAAAAGTACTATTATATCTTTCAAAGTACAAATAGCATAGAAAGCACGCGCACGCGTTTCACTCTGTATCGTATAAAAATGTTGCGTATATACAGACTTTAGCTATTCCTCGAGCAATTTAGAGTCGATCATTTCTTAGGAAAAATTCGATTGCTCGCCGTTACTCTTTTCGAGGAATCAAACGGAATCTATATATCGTCGGTGTAAGAGAGCAGCGGCACAAATGATGCGTGTATGCGCGCGTGTATATCGAAGCTACTCGTTGTGCGAGGCTACCCTCAAATGGGGACTCTTGCAACACGCGCGTATATACCGCAACAACCTGTACACGCACCACGAGACGACCGTGCATGGGCGGCCGCACGGAAAGGTGAACATTATTCCCATGCCGTTCTCTCCGCGGTTTAACGCTCTTATTATTATTTTTATTAGGGTGCCGTGGTATATAATGCCATCAACCCCCATGAGTGCGCGTTCGCAGGAAATAAACCTAAGTGTATAATTACAATAATACTTATCGGGGCACCCCTCCGTGGGTTCTCTTCCCTTCTCCACGTGTACCCTTCCTTCCTTCCTTCCTTCCTTCCTTCCTTCCTAAGTTGTCGCTCTCTCTCTCCGTCCCTCTTTTCCCCCCTCTCTTTCCATTCGTGATTAAACGTGGTCTTGGTGGTGTATGCGCGCGTGTACCGAAGGGACGAAACTTAACGAGTACTAAATTTACCGCGGACTAGTCTCGATCCCCTCGTCGCGATTAGATCTAGTAAAGATGAACGCGCGCGCGATGAGGGGCTATAACAACCCTTTTCGGAAAGATTTAAAAATCGAGTGTTAAAAAAAGGCTGCACTGAGAAAAAAAATTGATTGTACGAACTAAATTTGTATAGTTGTTTGATCCAATGGTTGATTCAATTATTCTTTAGTTGCACAAAGAAAAGTATAGTTCATTCATGTCAACCATCTTAATTTTTTAAGCAAGAATTAACTCAATTAAATTATTTTGTTCGAAATACTCGTAGTATTTATTTGTGTTTACATGCTATTTAGTTATCCAAGTAATATATTTGTTCAAATTCCAAGTATCTAACTAACTAAGCGATGCTGATGGGGATAATAAATAGTGTGTACTTTTAATCGGACGGTTGAGTTAAATACGATAAATATTTTTGTTGAAACAAAATAATTTAGTTAAAAAATAGTATTTTGTTTATAATAAAAACAAATTATTTTGTGTCATCGTTTAGTTGATCGTATCGGACTAAATATTTTGGTAAGATGAAACAAATTTTGCGTTTTTCAACAAATTTTTTTTCTCAGTGTAGCTACTGCCTGAGAACTGAGCCTGTAATAATAAATCTAACCGCGATTTTCTGATTTTCTGCTAAAATTTGCGCCATTCATATGTATCTTTGATATTTAAATTAATAAGACCAAAACGATAAACAGTACACTATAGAGGTGTGCGAATAGTTCGAATTCGAATCGAATCGAATCGAATCAAATCACAGTGGATTCGATTCGAGTTCGTTTTCGAATCTGCAAGATTCGAAATCGAATAATTCGAGAATTTCGAATCAACAATGCTTCGATTTCGAATCGATCGCCTATTTTACTAGGTTCATTTATAACTCTCGCGAGATCAATTATTCTTATCTAATAAAAGTATTTTTGATGTATGTAATGTATCCATATGTAGATTAATATAGAAAATATTCAAGAGCATTCTAACTATTCGTTATATACACATATTATTTTCTAGTTCAAAATGTCACATAAGATCATAATCCTTTGTAATGAGATGTAAATCGAAAACAGGTCTTCAGTTTGTTTAAATCATTGCGTAAAATAATGTAATTCACAAATTTTGATATTTACTACGTTTAATTTAACATGTAATGTAAATCTGGGAAAATTTGATTCAGATTCGATTCGTATTCGAATTAAAGGGATTCGATTCGATTCGAAGTAAACATTTTTAATTCAATTCAATTTTGAATATGTTATCAAAAGTTCGATTCGACCACGCAAATGCTTGATTCGCACACCTCTACACTACACAAAACCCAACGTTGAAATAATATACTAGTTTACTCGCACTTGAGTATCACTATTGTTGAAATCCTGACGACCCATATATATATTGAAAATGTTTATTGAATCGAAATCGATGCGTAATATACGCATACATCATATACTCGCGTACGATCGGCGCACGCTGGACCGCGATGCTTAGCACGCTATAAAATATATCGAGAGAGAGCAGTGTTTGCACGTGTCCTTATCCAAGAAGCACCACACGTGTGACCCACGTGTGTGTGTGTGTGTCGTGTGTCGTACATGGGCTAAAGGATGGGACACGTACATAAGTACGTGTACCGTGTGATGCCGTTCGATTCGGTGGGTGAGATGATCGTAACGGCGCGCGGCACAAACACGGACCATTCCCCATCTGAACTCGATCCGAACTTCGTAATTCTCCCATTTAGGAATTCAGTCACGTATATACCGCCGCGCCGCGGCCGTGCTCGAACGCACACACCGCAGAATTGCTTATCTTTTATAGCCGCGTTTGCACGTGTCCCTGATACACGTGTATTTTATGTGGACTATAGCAAAATGTCTATTATATCTTGATGTTAAAATAAATTACACATTACGTAATGACATCCTAGTAATGTCATATAAGTATGTCTACTGTACTTACAGTTAAATAGAACGCGATACAATTATTTCTTCAATTTTATTTCCTTCCTGAAATGATTGTAATAACAGCAGGATTTATTTCTATTAATATCTTTCGTTAAAACGCTCTCTCGAAAAGTTATGACTCTAAAATCTTGCCGTTTCAGGGGGAAGGGGATATGCCATAATAATGCCATAATAATAAATTACACATTACGTAATGACATCTAGTAATATCATATAAGTATGTCTACTGTACTTACAGTTAAATAGAACGCGATACAATTATTTCTTCAATTTTATTTCCTTCCTGAAATGATTGTAATAACAGCAGGATTTATTTCTATTAATATCTTTCGTTAAAACGCTTTCTCGAAAAGTTATGACTCTAAAATCTTGCCATTTCAGGGGGAAGGGGATATGCCATAATAATGCCCATAAATAAATCCAATTCTGTTTTTGTATTATACGTATAAAAACAAAGTCGAGTATCAAAGCGAATATCAAGCAAACTTTTTTTTTATTCAGTATGCATATTGAAAAAGTGTTATAATTTTCAAAAGTTTTAAATTGCCTTTAAATATATATTTGCATAAAATTCGTTAGCCAATAAATTTCCTTACATACACGGAAAGAACGATTTTGTTGAAAGATCTAAAAATTTTGCTAAAAACAGATCTGAAAATAATTTTTTATTAAATCATCAAAATAATTTGTTGGAATGTTAAAACTGATAAGCATTGCTATAAAACGTTTTAATATTTTAGCAATTATTTTGATTTTCGCACAAAATTATTTTGATTATTAAATAAAAATTATTTTCAGATCTGGATTCAGCAAAAGTGTTCTTTCCGTGTAGAAAAAATCTAAATCGTTATATATACATATTATAATACAAATAGTAGAAAGAATCATTTCTTCATTAGGTTTCCTTTAATTTTTTAAAACTATTTAAATAATTTACTATTTCCCTTATAACGTTTATAATCTTTTTTCTTCAAATGCCTCACTTTAAGTTACGATAGATCTTCTTCGAGAAAACACGCAATAAGATTACAGGCAGAAACAACAAACGTATAGCTATTTGGAATTATAACAGGTGACAAATTTGTGAAAATACCAACTGTTCTTGTAACTTTTGCTCATCTTGAACGAAATGAAAGTATATCACATCATAGTTTTTTAGGGCATTCCCCATTCTTCGCTCCCTATCGAGAATTTCACTCGGAGTAATGACAGTGTTATCACTTTGCCGGACCTGATATACCGTCGTCAAAGTATAGTTTATGCCCTACGCGAGGTTACCTCTATTGCCGCGGCACATCGTATAAAACGTACAATCAATTTTTGAAGAGGACATTCAATCGATCTGTCTTGCAGCATGCAATCGAAGACGTTCCCTGAATAACAAACTAACCGAAGCGGCTTTGGCAGCCGATTCGTGCACATGTTGGCTCATGCAGTATTATTTGCCGGATCACTATTTCTTGATCCACTCGCGTTTGCACAAACGAAATGAACTTTCACGTGTATGGAAACTGTATATAAGAACGATATATGTATGTACATTGTGCGATCTGATTTTTCTTTCCTGCAGCAAGGCACTTCAATGCAGCTATATGTATCGCGTGGACACAAGATTAAACATCCGATACATCGAATAATTTGTCATTTGTTCGTCAAAAACACCAAAGATTGCAGCCAATCAATCGAATTGCAACCGATCGAATATTCTATAGCCAGTGCAATAATTAATTTTATCATATTGCGAAATCACATTGCGCGTTGTCCATTTAATCAACGATTGTAGATCTGAATGTGCCAATTGGCAGTCTATTGTATATTACAATAAAAACGAGATACCTTTCGCAATACGCGATACGATATGTTATCAAACTTTCTCATGTATGGCCCCCCCGTTAACGATTTGTTTCATTTTAATGGGCCAATAATTGTTTCTCACAATGGTATATCCGTTTTCGGTTATTCAATAGCTAGCAATCATAACTTTGAACAAAAAACAAATTACGCGCAACAACATATGTCGTAGACTGTAGAAAATTACCTGTCGCGAATTTATTAGTTATCATTATATGCCGATTAATTAGCACGATTACAAATAACAGTACAAAAAATTTATTGATACAACAGAATCGCAGACTGCCACAAATTGGCACATTTTTTTATTATTCCATTCTTTTATCATGCGCAAAAAAATCGATGTGATTTCGTGCCAAGTGTAAGATTATATTATCTGTATTTACACTTTATCTTTGTAAATTCTAAAGAAGATTCATTCGCGTGCAACAAAATTTTTTTAATATTTACATTAAAGATCTGCTTTATTTGCTAAACGCAAATACGCTTTTGTTATAAGCCTCGCATCGCGTTATCGTTGATAGAGACTATTACAAATGCTGATAAATAAAAGTTTTTTAAAAAGAGTCAATAATCTTGTTAGGCTGAACGTTGCACGATTATATATAACAGTACGAAAAATTTATTGATACAACAGAATCACAGACTGCCACAAATTGGCACATTTTTTTATTATTCCATTCTTTTATCATGCGCAAAAAAATCGATGTAATTTTGTGCCAAGTGTAAGATTATATTATCTGTATTTACACTTTATCTTTGTAAATTCCAAAGAAGATTCATTTGCGTGCAACAAAATTTTTTTAATATTTACATTAAAGATCTGCTTTATTTGCTAAACGCAAATGCGCTTTTGTTATAAGTTATAATAGCTCTTTAAATTATTTGTATATTTTTTGAATCATTCATTTTATCCGTGAGTAGCTGTACAACCCACCCATATTTTTATTATTTTATACAAAAATGCAAGGGTTTAAAGAATTTTTTTAATATAAAAAATAAATATTTTGGATTCCTAATATTTTTTTCATAGTAGTAAACAGTCTAAAGTTTTTACTGGTATAGTTCATTTACCTTAACCATATAATTAATAATATACCTGATAAATTAAGTTTTTAATAGGTGCGACGTATATACCAGAATTACCCTAAATAAAAGTGAAGTTATTAAAAAATAGTCAATAATTAATGGATAACGTGACGCCGCGTGCCGCAAAGTCTTTTTCACTCGTTAGGCAGAACGTCTATGAGCAGTTATATACATTTTACGTTTTACGCTCGGAGAGAAACAATCACGGGACACTCATAGGGAGCACCCCTCGTCAAAATCAAGAGTCTATTATTATGACCATATGTTTACGCCACGATTGTATCTTGACAGAGAGGGACGTACGTGTTGGGGTGAAGGGGCACGGTCGTGCACCTGCTCGAACACAACAGCATGTGGATAAGAGCGCGCGCGGTGCGTGGTGCGTGGTGGGTAGAGCAAACACCCACCACGAATATGTGTCATTCTATAAACAGGATGGCACACACCACTTTATTGCCGATTATTTTGTATTTGAAATATTCCTCTAGTTGCGTTCACTATATAGACGCACGCAAAAATTCGAATATCTTTATTCGCGTAAATCTTCACAGAAAGAACGATTTCCGGTTGAAAGATCTAAAAATTTTGCTAAAAACAGATCTGAAAATAATTTTTTATTAAATCATCAAAATAATTTGTTGGAATGTTAAAACTGATAAGCATTGCTATAAAACGTTTTGATATTTTAGCAATTATTTTGACTTTCGCACAAAATTATTTTGATTACTGAACGAAAATTATTTTCAGATCTGGATTCAGCAAAAGTGTTCTTTCCGTGTTGTACTGGCGCTACACGGAAAGAACGATTTTGTTGAAAGGTCTGAAAATTTTGCTAAATACAGATCTGAAAATAATTTTTGTTCAATAATCAAAATAATTTGTTGGAAAGTTAAAAATGATATAGGCGTTGCTATAAAACATTTCTAGCAATCGTTTTGACTTTCCAACAAAATTATTTCGATTATTGAACAAAAATTATTTTCTGATCTGGAAAAATTGTTCTTTCCGTGTACTAGCGTCGGTAAATTATTATAGGTTTTTATGTTAGATTCTCTATATATTCCTGTTACTATGGAAAATTATACATTCTCAGGTGTATTAATAAAATAATCCTTAAACATTTTCAGAATGTGTTTGCAGTTATTTGATTAAAAATTAAATATTTAAAAAAATATCTCCATTTCAGAAAATGTATTACAAAATTATTTTACTAATTTTTTAATTCTTCCACTTTTATTGCTCGTTTTTGGTTATAGTTTTGCGATCATTTAAGCTTTCTTTAGGCTGTTTCTCGCTGGACAATTCTGGCAAGCTAGGAAAATGACAGAAAGTGTCAGATGAAAAGAACACAAGAATCTTCCATTAATAATTTAAATTTGCAAATTGATATAATAAAAATCTTGATTCTTTTTCATTACGTATATCAAACTCCAAACAAGATAAAATCCTTCAAGCCCGACGGAATCGTAAAGAGTATATCAAATAGAATCGTTTAGAAATCTAATATACTTATGTTCCCTCACTTCTCGGCGATATCGTAAAAAAAAAAAGGTTTCGAGTTAAGCGTTCAGGTTAGACGGCAGGATATACCGCGTCGGCTTAAATTAGCATCATCGGCGGATAACTGAAATCGACCGCGAAATATCCTACAACACGGCGTGGGCCTCGTGCGCGGCGCAGTTCCTTCTATCCCTCGGAGAAACGACGGTCTTAATAAAATTATCGTCAGGCCGAGTTTCGAGGACAAATCGACGTTTCAATTTTCTTAATGCGCTCATCTCCCCAATGGGGATATGCCCACGAGCCCACGGGCATGGGCAGGAAGGATATGGTCCTGACGGTATAAGGTCGTAAGGATCAGGGCTGGATTACCGACTAGGTACTATACGAAGGGCGTAAAGTCCGAGCCTTAAAACCTCCGGGGTCTCGAGACGCGCATTATCTTTATATGCTTCAAAAAACCCCGAGTGTTTTCGGGGAAAACAGGATAAAACTTGGCAAATTTAAACTTGATAATTTTTGATTTACATACATTTGTCCAACTGTTATTTATTTAGGGATTTAAGAGAGCAGGATTAAGAATTTTTTTTTATTCCAATCGTGTGAAACGAGAGTATATGTTTTTATACACAAAAAAAAAAAGATCAAAGATGAAATGTCATTTTGAGAGGATCCTTCAATGCGCAATATTTCGTGACGTGAATCGCCTGCAAGTTTCGAGGGCCTACGTTATCCCGAGGCCCGCACTGATAAGGAAATATACGTGCCTCTCTGAATTGCTGTGTACTGCAGCCGGGGTATCGTGAAATTTAACAGAGAGATGGGCCGCGCTCTCTCGAGTGTCGGCGGCACGTGTCGCCACGTGCCGCCACGTGACCGACCTGCTACGCGCTATTTGCTCTCATCCTTCCTTAAGTGCATTACTACTATTCCAATTATAGGGGTGGTAAATTAACGTGTCACAGTATTCCGCCTCGGACCCTTTCGCTGTCCGTTCCCTGCAGCCGATGTTCGGCGCGTAACACAGTTGCGGATTTGATTTGTCATAACAGATTACCCACCCGCGAACTCGCTCTTCGCTCTTCGCACACACGCTCGACGAAGAATTTCAACCGTTAAACATATATATATATATACCATATTTCGAATTCGCGCGGTAATAAATTTCAATGGTAAAGTTACGTACAGCAATAATTACCAGCCACGATAATTATATTAACGGCACAAATGTTTTATGCAAATCCGTTTTTCATTCTGCTTAATTTTCGGCAGGTACACACCCTCGCTCGAGCGGCGGGAATATATTAAAAATTGCATTAAATTAATGTAACAAATATGCTTCTTTCTCCGTTGTGCGTTGTGTTTGTAATATAAACACGGCGTAAATTAAATTGAATTAAAAAAGCCAAACCAATTAGTAATATATTCGAAAATTGCGTATGACGAATTGATTTGTTTTATACTCATGACAACGTAATATATGTATATGTGTATACATATAGCATATATATTTACGCACCATTCCAGCTTGTATAACTTTATTTAATGTAACTGCCATATATAGAGATCACTACGCTTCAGTTTTAAGTATAAAACGGCAATCAGAGATGAATTTTATATATCCTTTATTTAATGACCATGTATTTTATTTTATACGTATGTAATGATTAACGCCGGTAAAATGAGATCGGTGCCGTATCCCTCTTCTACCCCCCCCCCTCTCCACAGTGTTTTCCCGTAAAACACTAATTGCATATTTTAAATCGCAATCGTACCGCCGCAGAACTCTATTATGCGTAAATATAAAATTTTATCCATATTTTCCGATTATTCGTGCGTCACCTAGCATTAAATATGTAAATCAATTACTTATCATTTACATTTTTTATTCGTAATGATTTTATCAAATATCCAGTTGTATTAACATACGTGATGATGCAGTAAAAGGTAATGTATTTTCGATCAGAGTGCACTTTTAACATTTCATATTTTAATAAATAAAAAAAAATAACTTTTATGCTAAATGTCGTGTTTCTCGTTGCAATTACGCATTACAACTAGTTAAATTTACTCGTGCGACTATACAATGCGTAAAAGCATTAATTAAAAAAAAAACGCTGCCATCTCAGCTTCGTCGATTACGATTACGATCGTAAATTTAGCAAAAAAAAAATATGAAAGCGAATAGCAGATGTAAAACGCACGTGACATCTTTCGCGAACAGTCTAAAAAAAGGATCCGCATAAAAAAAAGCGAGCACCGCGATTCGCGCACGTGAAAAGGTTTAATGGAGAAAGATTATCGGTTGAAATATATGAGGAAGAGAAATGGTGAGGGAAGCCTCGTGAAGGCGAAAAAAATAACGAGTAAAAATGAGTAAATGTGAATATAATGGCGAGAGAAGAAGTTTAAAAGAATCTAGCAAGGATTTGATGGATGCGGATGAATATAGATCTAGGATATATAGGTACCTATACAGAGTGCTCTGTATAGAGAGAGATATAAAGAATGAGCGAATCTCACGCGAATAAAAGCGAAGGAACGTCGAGAATTAAAATACAGTAAAATGTAGTAAAGGGAAGGAAGGAAGAGAGACGTGAAACGGACGGGCGGTGTGTTTCCTAAGTGCAAATCAGTGAAAGCATAAACCGACTGGCAGATCCAAAGGTAGAAGATGGTCCCGGCGAGCGGTACACTTTAGACAGAAGAGAGCGACGGAGATAGACGTGATCACAAAGAGGGAGGACCGACGGACTGGTGAACAGGGGAGACGAGAGAGAAAAAGGGAGAAGAGAGAGAGAGAGAGAGAGAAAACGGTCGAATTTCGTGCGGGAGTGGCGCAGCTCTCGTTTGAGGGGAGCGTGAATGGGTGCGCGGGAGTCGATCTGGGAGAAGCCTCCATTAGATGATGTCTACCGTCGCCATATATGCGGCGCATTATTGCGGCCGCGTGTTAACTAGGCGGAACGTCCGTACGCAATTACGCAAGTTCCGGAGATCGCCGCGCGCATGCCTTCGCTCCCCCCTTAAGTTAATTCATGCGAATTGCTGCGAAACTCTCTCTCTCTTATCATCCTAAATTTAATATTCCAAATGACATTAATCTGGAAAGTAATAAAAAAATTCCGCGAACCGGAGCTTACTTTTCGCGTAATAATCAAAAGTCACGGAGTACAGAATTAAAATTAGCCCGATAAAGTCTAGCCAAGCTAACGATAAGTGGATCACATAGTCATATTTCTATAGACATACATAATGTTGCATTTCAGATATAATTGAAATAGGTATGCGTTCATATTTACTATATTCTTATTAATATAATTAAGAAACGATCACACACACGGAAAGAACAATTTTGTTGAAAAGTCTAAAAATTTTGCTAAAAATAGATCTGAAAATAATTTTTTGTTGAATCATCAAAATAATTTGTTGGAACGTTAAAACTGATAAGCATTGCTATAAAACGTTTTAATATTCTAGCAATCATTTTGACTTTCGCACAAAATTATTTTGACTATTGAACAAAAATTATTTTCAGATCTGGATTCAGCAAAATTGTTCTTTCCGTGCACGGAAAGAACGATTTCCGGTTGAAAGATCTAAAAATTTTGCTAAAAACAGATCTGAAAATAATTTTTTGTTGAATCATCAAAATAATTTGTTGAAATGTTAAAACTGATAAGCATTGCTATAAAACGTTTTGATATTCTAGCAATCACTTTGACATTCGCATAAAACTTATTTTGATTATTAAACAAAAATTATTTTCAGATCTGGATTTAGCAAAATTGTTCTTTCCGTGCGTAATCACAGAAATATTTTGAAGCTTGAAATCTTTTGAGTCATTTAAATTAATACGCACATCATTTTAATGTGTAACGCACAATTTCAGATATTTCTTACTCATATATAAGTATAATAATTTAGAATAATTAAGTTTAGTTTTACGAATATAATATACGTAAATATTAAATGATTAAATAATCGCATAATTTTTTTAAACTAAGCATTACGGCTGTTGTATCATCAAGTTGTTCCACGAAACGAGACGAAGCCATACGCGACTATCAAACTACAAAAGACTATAAAAGATTATACTTTCCTCTTTCCAGTGGTTACTTCATAATAATGTTAAACGCAAAAGATGTATACAGATGTTGATCATTCACTTGTTTGAACAATTGGAATTATTGGAAAAGTAACGCACAAACAAGACCACTTTAAAAAAAAATGCGACTTGAGATTTTTCTTTTGTCTCGCAAAATACTTATAAAGACTAACTTGATAAAATCGTACATAAAATGGGTGCATAAAACGGACATACACTGCAGATTTGAGCGAAGACTTGTACAAATGCATCCCGTTTCCTGTTTACGTTTGTCACCCCTTAATTCTCATCCCCGTTCAGCGATTCGTTCATAATTTCTACTTTGCCGAAAAGTGTTATCCTTTCGTCTGGGAAAGCAACACCCGCGTTTGACGAGCGGCGAGTATGATGGATGAGGAATGATTACGCAAGAATATCACTTTATCATATTTAGCAACAATCGAGCGTGAGATCCCGGAATTCATCGTTGTGCCGGCGAAATGTCACGCCGAAATGAGTGCGGCGTTCCTCTCTGCGGCAAATATAAAAGAGTAGAAATCCAGTTGTTATAAGTAGAATCTTATTTTATAATCTCTCTTATCGTTCATCGAGATTTATATTTCACGATAAAGAATTAGCAATATTAAATTTCCATTTAAGCCTGACATTAAATTGTCCGGAGTCAAATATTTCAATAGAATTTCCATAGAAATTCTATTTCTTTCGTTGAGCTTATCAGCCGCGGCGGTATAAATTTAGAATGTCTAAAGATAAAATACCAAACGTAAATATACAATTCACTCCTGTACTAATGTTCCAACTTTTAAAACTGCTAAAATCGTGAAAGCAAAAAGTAATACAATCTCCATATAATGGCGAAAATTCTCACGTTCGTTGAAGCGAGAATATAATGCTGCAAATTAGCGAATTCCGCGACAATATGCAACGGCGTATCAATTTTTGATCACACGCGGCATTTAACAGCGGCGTGCAATAATATCGTTTTCGCGAAAATGTCCGATCATTATTACGTTATCGATAGAGATGACTTTTGATTGCCCTTGTTACTCGAGTAATAATTATCCCTTTGTGTTGCAAATAAAAATGAAACCTACATTGGGAATATAACTGAGAGAGAGAGAGACGTGCACGTTCCCAATAAAAGAATTATGAAAGAATAATTATATTATATTATATATATGTATGTAAAAAAGAAAAAACTTTTAATACATAACATTATCGTTACGCTCTAATTACGTAAAACTACAATTAGCATAAAGCCGGCCATTGAAAAATATAATACAAAAGATGGGCATGCGTAATTTTCCTCTTGTTGATCGTATCAATAAAATGTCATGGAGGTATAACATGTGTACGAAAAAGGAAGGCAAAACAAACGTATGATTTATAGTCGTGTAATCGTCGCGCGAGTCGACGATGCGAACGAGAGGAAAAAAAAATTAACGACTGCGTCCGCACCTGCGCTTGCACGTGGCAAGTAGATATACGTACGTACATATGTGCAAGGACAACGTAATGCTTTCATATTTCGAGTCGCAATGATATCGCGAGAACTGGAGTTAGCATTTAACAGAAAATTAAAGCTCTTGGGCGAAGCGAAGATGAAGTCGTGTATACGTTGTATTTGGTTGCTTTTGCCGCATCCGCGCTTTTGCGCTCGATTGAAGTGTAACAAATGACAAGCGACGAACGTGTGAAGTGAATTTTTGCAGAAAGTTCGAAATACGCAATCTGTTAAATCTACAGTGTCAAACTGAACCTTATTTAAGTCGTCATTGCTCCTACCTAATAAATAGTTATTTTTAAATAAAACAATGGAATTTAACCCAAATTTGGGTTGAATTTGAACTGTTTTAAATTATTTAACTCCATTGTTCTAGTAAAAAAAAAACTATTTATTAAGTTGGAGCAGTGGCGACTTGAATAAGGCTCAGTTTGACACTATATAGACTTAACAGTATAGGTCACTTATTGATGGCATTATATAACAATTGGAGTAACAAAATCCGTATGTGACTTTGACGAATTTTGAGACCGTACTTGAGGTATATATATACAGCTGCAGGCGCTACTTCTTTCTTTTTTAATATACATATTTCCATCCTGCGTATGTCATTATATACGCACGCTCGAGAGTAGTGTAAACATGTAAAACTGTTGACGAAATTACTGTCGATTTTCAATGGCCGGCCGTAATTAGCTGATGAGAAACTAATGAGTTTGTTTCTGCACGGAATTCCAAGTCCATTATCATTTCTAACTAATTGACTTTGATGTTTAAGGCGTCTAATGAATTGCTAAAACGATGATTATTCACGCACACCACGAGTGTATATACAGTTATACAAATGCGCGTATGCACGCACGCACATACACGCACACGCGAGCTCGTCTATAATTCATATGTAATCGTTACTTTTCACCTGCTATATCTCTTATTTTCTCTCATGACCCATTTCTTTCGCCGTTACGGTTGCACACACACGCGAAAGTCATTGACTTGAATCTATGTTTTGCCATGCTCGCTAATATAATAAAAATCATCGTTACAGACGTCTAAAGTGGTCCTCAAAATATATAAAATCGTCCGTGTGTTTTTACTTTTATCCATAACACTGCAGTATAGATATATTATTTTTATACCGCGCGGTATAAACGGGTACACGGAGAGAATTTTCTTTTAAAATTTATCCTCAAAATTATGTTAATCGTGGAACAACATATAGTTTTCGATGAATTTTATGTGATTTTCTCTATTTCTTTTTTACTGTGCACTACAATAAATTTGTTGTAATATATATTAAAATAAATATAGTGAAAATCGCATCAAAATCATCGAAAACTATATGTTGACCCACGATTAACATAATTTTCAGGGTAAATTTAAAAATAAAATTCAGTGATACCTTATACAATTTAAGAATTGTACACGGAAAAAACGATTTTGTTGGAAGGTCTAAAAATTTTGCTAAATACAGATCTAAAAATAATTCTTGTTTAATCATCAAAATAATTTGGAAATCAAAATAAGTTGGAAAATTAAAAATTACAAGCATTGCTATAAAATGTTTTGATATTCTAACAATTGTGACTTTCCAACAAAATTATTTTATTGATTATTGAACAAAAATTATTTTCAAATCTGGATCCAGCAAAATTGTTCTTTCCGTGTAGAATTCAGAAAATTATTCCCAATTTATCTGTCTGAAAAATGCGAAAATTTCCTAGATACAAGTCCAAAGCTAACGTCAAGCTAGCGAATTAATTGCGTGATGTAACGGGCGAACAATATAATTATATACGCGCTTTTACGAGAATCCTTTTCAAACGCGCGAGACCTCTCTTATCTTGATATACCTACTCATCTTTTTTTTTTTAATTGTCACCGATCTGGTCTTGTCTTATCGCGGAAACGCAAAGGTCTTATCGGGGAAAACGCTAAACGTTCCTTCGCCTCGTGTGTGGCTTTACATCGCTGGTGTCTTACACCAGATCGCTGCACGGCCGGAGAAGGATAGGGGAACTGAGCATGGCGGCCTGAGTATAGTGTGGATGGTTTGGATCGATGAGAGAAAGCCGCCGGTCTGATTGGCGGGGCCGCGGGGGCGGAACAGAACGTAGCCAATGAACGTGGCTATCCCCGACATATAGTGGTTACGAAATCACTGATTTTTACGCTCGGCGCCCGTCAATTTCGACTCTACTGTAAATACCGTAAATCGAATAGTCGCAATTTAGATATCGTGCCGCGCCGCTGCAGCGTCGAGAGATAAGTCGGGCGGCGATATTTACACCGATTTCGACATACCGAAGACGTCTCTCTCAATGGGTTGCAAACATACGACGTGAATTCGCCCAAAAAGTCGCATATGCAAAAACACACGTTTCAGCAATATTTTTTTCAATTATATAATTTTATGCGAAACAGCGCAAAAAATACGTAGCGCAAAAATACTAAACATACCGCGAGGGCTTCTCTCCTCGCCTTTTTCGTCTTTCGCCCGGATTCACTCGTGGATCACTCGATTTGGGCAACGAGCGCACGTACTGGCGCACGGAAATCATATAGACATGTATTACTGAATTATTCTACCACTCTTCTCTCATGCGTCACGTGATGAGTACCGATTACGAGATAGGAACGAAATGTAACCAGTACGTGTATTGATTCGGGCGATAATTCTGATGTACCTTGCCATTATCGGCTGCCGAATTAGCGTAATGTCACTGAATCGCGGAAAAGGAGAAATAAAATGTTACGATATCACACCATGCACTTAATATCTATATCTAACATCACACGGAAAGAACGATTTTGTTGAAAGATCTAAAAATTTTAGCTAAAAACAGATCTGAAAATAATTTTTTGTTAAATCATCAAAATAATTTGTTGAAATGTTAAAACTGATAAGCATTGCTATAAAACGTTTTGATATTCTAGCAATCACTTTGACATTCGCACAAAATTATTTTGATTATTAAACAAAAATTATTTTCAGATCTGGATTTAGCAAAATTGTTCTTTCCGTGCAGCGTTGTTGCTTTCCTAATCTTGCATATACACGAATGATAACATTTCTCGAGCAACGATGGAGATTATTTTTTATTTAACGTATACAAAACTTTATTATTAAACAAACAAGAAGAGAGTGGAAAAAAAATTTTTCAGAAAGAATTTTTTGTACAATTATCATGTAGCAAATTGTAATTGCAATAATAATTAACACTTTACAGAAAACACAATTTTTGCCTTATTGGACATGAGCAAATCGAATGGCGCAATTTTACGCGCTGTCCAGAAAAAAAAAATCTCTCCTGCGAGATTATTTTCCGCGTTTAATCTATTATTAAACGATATCTTCTCCTGCATGGCTGGTATGCAATGCGCGAGTGCAGTGCCGGAGTGCCGTAAACTCTAAATATTTTTGGCCGCGCATATATTCTATGTGGATAATAAATAGTACCGTCGTGATTTATAGCGTTTCATTGTTTATGTAGGAACGCTAGAGTGAAATTTTCATGCGATCTCGGATAGAAAGCGTCGCATTTGTTTATAGACACCAGTCTAGACAAAAAGAGCTCGATAAGCGTGCGAAGTCTCGCCGTCGAGTGAAGCTATCTTCGGTGTCATAGGTGCGCAATAATTGATTATTATTCACTGATTTAACGGTCTCCTTGACAGGCATGTTGAACTCTCGTCTGACCTCAGTAACTCCGGCTCGGCCATTGATCTCACGAAAGCAAGAGTTGTCAATGCGCGCCGCGGCCGACCCAAATTTCAACATCACATTACTCCTTTTTAACGCTTTTCAACGCCATTCGAGATACATACCGCGTCGCGCGCGACAAGCGACACTCGGTCCTCCCATCGAAATGCATTTATCAAATCAATCTGACTAACACATACCGTATATCTATGTCTGTATTAATATCGAACGTGAATTCCAATTCTAATCAAATATGTATATTATCTTGTATTAAATATGAGATATAAAAGGTTCGTACAAATTGCAAAATCAGTTGAGAAATTTTCTAAGGCCATTATTTTATTATACGAAAAGTCATATCTATATAGTAATATATTACTTTCAAAAGAACTTGCATTATATCTAAATGTGTTGTCAAATATTTACGCGCAATGATACGAAAGGTTATAATTAAGAATTTTAAATCTCTACAAACAATAAAAACCTAACAAGATTCCTCGAATTAAAAATACAATAAGTAAGTAAGGCTTTGGAAATCAGCGTGGTTATTGGTACACAATATTTAATTTACATAAAATTTATTTTATAAGTTTATTGTAAATTGTCACTGAAGATGACTAAGAAAGATAGCCGAAACGTTTGACTTTTAGAATAAAGTAAATTTTATGTAAATTAAATATTGCGTACACGGAAAGAATAATTTTGCTAAATCCAGATCTGAAAATAATTTTTGTTTAATAATTTTGTGCGAAAATCAAAATGATTGCTAGAATATCAAAGCGATTTATAGCAATAAACTTATCAGTTTTAACATTCCAACAAATTATTTTGATGATTCAACAAAAAATTATTTTCATATCTGTTTTTAGCAAAATTTTTAGACCTTTCAACAAAATCGTTCTTTCCGTGCAAGAATGAAGAAAATTTCGTATATAATATAATAATTTTTTAGTATTTCTATATAGTTTAGAATTGCCCTTGTATTAAATATTTCTGTCGTATCGTGTTGAGAGATAACGGAAATTTATAAAATATATACGTACGTTACTAATAATAATATGTGTCAGTGCGTTAAAATTTGGATAAGATAATCTCTGTTATAGCAGCGAATGTTAAATGGTTCAACAACCGTTAAAATGAGAACGAAGCCCGCGGAGACGTTTTGCATTAAAGACCGGCTTAAAGGATGCAACATTACGTGCATAAAGTAAGCGTTATCTTATTGGCACTTGAAGTCGCATGTGAATTTCAAAGGGACGATTTCGAAGCATTACACTTTTATTAAACGCCGAGACGCAAAACCGAGACGCGAAATAATATTAGAAACGGCGGAAAAGCGCGACGGTCTGATCATATAAGAGCGCTGTCCGAATTTTGTCGCGGAATCGCATTAATTTATTCTGCTCTTTCGTTAAGCGCGACTGTAGCGAAATGTCGTTTCTGAAGTCGCTTAATCGGGTTTCGCATTGAGTAAAAAATCGCCACGGAAAGAGTTAACGGAGAAGCTACGGTGGGGCGGCTACGAGCCAGAGAGAGAGGAGGGAGGAAGGGAGAAAGGATGGAGGGGAGAAAGAGAGAGAGAGAGAATATTAAATTAGAAAATTTCATAAATTCCCTTTAGCGATCTCTTAGACGATTCGCGCTTCAAGACCCGTGTTTTTCGCCTGAAATCATAATGAGCCGCGTCAGGCTAAATCTACATAGCTAGCTATTCGTTCCATATTTTGCGCGACGACGGCACCGGCCGCGGGCGCGGCGACGATCAGTTTCTCTTTTCTTCAACCCGATCGTATTTTATATCGTGATTGATTCCCAAAAAAATAACTGCAAGTAATCGGACGAGCTGACATAAGAAACAATAATATATCGGTTAAGTGTTATTTGCGAGAGAAATTTTTTTGAACAAAAAATAACGTGAATGAATTATCGTTATTAAGTAGAATTTAATATCTGCATTTATAAGACGGAAAAATGAGGAAAATGAAGGAATGATACAAAAATAGCGACCCGCACATCAATTGAGGACGATTGATATACCTTTTCTGAAGCCGATGTTGTTTATCAGACAAATATATTTTAAGATACTGCGCTAAATACACATCTCGAGCAAAAGTGAGGGATTATTTTACTAAGATGCGGCAGGATATTCTTTCGTTACAGTGATTTCCCTGATAAAAAAAAACCAACACCTCTGTTTTTGTTACGCTGAAAAAAAAAAATTCACTTTGCGCAACGCAATGTTATCGATGACGATGAATCGCGAGAGAGAGAACGTACTCCGGGAATATTACGAGAAAGTACGTAAGATTCTTCGCGGAAGTTTCACCGGTAATTATCTAAAGTTACCAAGGGCCACGGGAGTCAAAGTGTGAAGTCGTGTTCGAAGTCTTTCTGCACTTCAACGCTCCTTCGCGCCGGTTAATAACAAATGAGCCGGGCTGCGAGCCCCCTCACTTTTGTTATAATCGGAGACACTTGCCCTCGTACAGTTACCGTCTACCATTCTGCATTATTCAGTGAATTCATTTGTAGCATTCTAAACAGCCAACTTATATATCTATCTTTCGCTTCCTCAACGCTTTTGTTGCTTGCATTTAACGGCGACTCTTCTCTACGGGGAATATTAAAATTAATATATTATTATATATAAAAACTTTGCATTGTTCAAACTTCCTTATCGATAACATCTTGAATCCTTAATCTCTAATTTCAACTCTGCTTTGCGAATTACTTTGATATATTTTACAATAAGTTTCCATCGGAGTGCCTAAAAACTTGCTTCTATTTCGGGAAAGACGTCAACGAAAATAATCTATTTTATTTTTCACGTATTTTTCTACAGTTTCGATAATATCGCTTGCACGTATCTTGCATCGCAATTTAAACAATATTAATTTGTTAACTACGCGGAAAGAACAATTTTGCTGAATCCAGATCTGAAAATAATTTTTGTTCAATAATCAAAATAATTTTGTGCGAAATGATTGCTAGAATATTAAAACGTTTTATAGCAATACTTATCAGTTTTAACACTCCAACAAATTATTTTGATAATTCAAGAAAAAATTATTTCAGATCTGTATTTAGCAAAATTTTTAAACCTTTTAACAAAATCGTTCTTTCCATGCAATATTCTTCTGCGTTTATCACGTTTGTTTATTATATAATAAAACAAAATTTATAAATAAATTGTACATAGACATTTCTTTGACGAGGAAACAGAGATCACACCGTTTGTCGTTTAAGGGGTTACACCACCTTGACCGCCTAAAAATCAATCGGTAACTTTGAGAATTTTTTTTAGGAAAACAATAAAAGTAACAAAAAATTTGTTTTAAGTTTTTAATAATACAAGTCTTTAGAAATAAAAATATTTTTTTATTATTTTTTTAACAAAATGGCGACGCTGAAGCCAATTTACTAAATGTCGTTTTGTCAAATCGGCGTTGCGGAGATCTGCCATTCGATTGAACCTAGAGCAAAAAACCAAAATTTCTTAAAAACTATATAAAATGCACTATAGAAGTACATAGAGATATTTCGATATGTTAAATACTTTTTTTTTATTTAACATTTCTTGACAAAATTTTTTGGCCGAAAATGACATTTTTTTTTCAAATGCTCGCAATTTTTATAAAAATCTATATTTTAAAATATCCGTATGTACTTCTGTAGTACATATTATATAGTTTTTAAAAAATTTGGGTTTATTGCTCCAGGTTCAATCGAATGACAGATCCCCGCAACGCCGATTTGACAGTGGCTACAAAAACGACGTTCAATAAAATGGCTTCAGCGTCATTTTATTAAAAAAATTAATGAAAAAAATATTTTTTACTTCTAAAGACATGTATTATTAAAGCCTTAAAACGAATTTTGTATTACTTTTATTGTTTTCCTAAAAAAAATTTCCAAAGTTACCTATGATTTTTAGGCGCTCAAGGTGGTGTAACCCCTTAAAGAAATGATCGCTGTATTCTTTATGACTGGTGGACGTATACTTGCTTATACGAATATTCGAAACGACTTTGAAGAATTTCTCATATTTTGACGAATCAATATCTACATACGTCGCAAGAAATATCGAGTTTAAAACAAATTTTTTTTCGCCCGTCGGAAATGCCGTTTGGCATTTTGCGCTTCGCGCCGCTGGCGAAACCCCACGACAATGTTCAATCAAATTTTTCGCCGTGCGTATCTCGCCCGCGCGGCCGAAAAAGGTCAAATTTTCGATATTCGGTGCGTCGCGCGCGCGCGCCATATACCGTCCAATCTAAAGCATCAGTATGATCCTCCGGCATGGTGCAGCGCAGTTGATTTACAATCGGCCGCGGGAATTCGCTTGATAATCAAACGAGAGTTTCGGATTGGATTTGTACGGCGCGTTGCACTGTCTCTCTATATATTCGAGTCCGGGCCGCGCCGCGCCGTTACACGCTGCATGAAGCGCGCGCGCGGACGCGCGCGCGCGCGGCTTCAGCCATGTGAAGGAAAATCAATTAGCCGGGCAAACTGATTCGACTGCGTCTGTTTACTCGTGCGAGTCCGCAATGTGTTTCGCGTCGTAGCACAGGCGCTTCCGCGCATACATACATACATATACATGTATACCTCACGCACTCGTACTCGTATATGTATACGCACACAACGTGCCGATGCAACGAGAAGCTTTTGTGCGGCTGATGCACCGCGCGCGGAGCTCCAGCCTGCTATACGCTTGCTGCAATACACACACACACACGCACACACACCTGTCTCGATGTACAAGCTGACGTTCTAGCCAGTACCATCGCCCACCGTATGAATGCGCGCACGCACATATATATATATATATATATATATAAGTACATATATTCGCAGCCGCGTGTACATATACATACAGCCGGGCCGTACATAGAATTTAAGAGATGACGTGCGTTATGTAGCGCGCGATGCTTAATGCGCCGCAGCATATTGTTGCGTAAGCGTATTATCTTTGCTCAGAAAGAATTTCGCTAATTGTATAAGTATAGCGTTCTATCCATGACTCTTGTACCATGCCGGTCGGCTATAATATATGATTCTGGCTAATTTTAAATTAATTTTATCATCGATGAAATTTATACGGAAGAAAAGCAGGGCTGGGCAAAATACACCATTAAAGTATTTAAAATACAAAATACAAAATACTGGGAATTTTAGTATTTGAATTACAAAATATAAAA
>NW_012026798.1:3077335-3086370 GCF_000956235.1 Wasmannia auropunctata | reverse complement strand
AAATTGTATTTGAAATACAAAATACATTGAATAATTTATTTGAAATACAAAATACAAAATACTTTTATGTGTTCCGCTAAAATACAAAATACAAAATACAAATTGTATTTCAAATACAAGTATTTGAAATATGCCCAGCCCTGAAGAAGAGAAAGAGCGTACGGATATTTCATTGAACATTGAGGCACACACATTTTTCTTAAATGCTTTAAAGACTGCATCCTGAATGAAATAAATGGTTTCCAATCTTTGTGTTTTTTTTCCGAGAGAACGAAAATTTTTTCGTAAACCCATAAAACGTCAAGAAGCGTCTTTTTGCATTTGACGTTTAAGTTCTTTGAAACTATACTTCAATGTTCAAATGTATCTCTTTTTCTTTCAATCAATGTTACAAGACATTACTCTTATTTTTTCTCAATTAGTTGTACAATTACTTTTACAATAATATAACTCACAATCAGATACATATACTTAAAACGCTGATACTATGTACATATGTATATACAGGGTGTCCCGAAATTCGCGAATCAAAATATCATAGCAAGAAAGTCTTTGAGAAATTAAGTAAAAAAGTTATTTGTAAATTTTTATTTTAAGCAATTATAAGATTTGTACTCGTGTGAAGTGCACAACCACTGACATTCGTCTTAATCGTAATTTATAATTGGCTAAATTTAAACTTTTATACCTTAAAAACTATTGCTTAAAATAAAAATTTTAAAATAACTTGTTTACTTAATTTCTCGAAGACTTTCTTGCTATGATATTTTGATTCATGAATTTCAGGATAGCCTGTATACTGTAACGAATGTTTTAAAACGGTATCAAATATTTTTATAATAACATTTGCAACGTGTTACACAAGTTTTTTGTTTAGCAGGGTGTCCCCGTATAAGTGGCCATCCCTTTTTATTTCGTAAACTAATAGAGATAGACCTAATAAATATAGTATCAAATTAAACGGCTGTAATTAAACTTTATTGTAACAGCGATCACTTAGAAATATTATCTATGTTAAAGAGCGGAAAGACATGATTAATTTTTGCACGGTAAAGTGACAATTTTAATATGATAAATGTTGTAGCGTTCTTTTTAATGTATGATATAACGAAATTATTTTATGAATTATAAGAGTTATTTTGGTTTAAAGTTTTGCGGGCGGCTACTACCTCTTCAATTTCGACCCTGCCAACTTCCGACTCTCGCACTGACATGAGTATTACGATCAAATAAAAGCATTACACGTCAATTGTCAACGTAAAAGACAAAAGTTCACTGCAGGGTTGAAACTGAAAAGGTAACAGTCGCAAAACTTTAAACTAAAATAATTTGTATAATTTATAAGATAATGTCAAATCACACATTCGTTAAAAAGAACGCTACAACTTTTATCATAAAATTGTCCGTAAGTAAACTTTACGTTTTGCACGGTAAGTAAACTTTACCGTTCAAAAATTAATTATGTCTTTCCGCTCTCTAACATATTTCTAAGTGATCACTGTGCTTACAATAAAGTTTAGTCAGAGCCGTTTAATTTGATATTACATTTATTAGATCTATCTCTATTAGTTTACGAGGTAAAAAGGGGTGGCTACTTATACGGGGACACCCTGTAGAAGGGAAATATTAATAATGTTTAAAAAAAAAGAAAATTCCCTTTGCACATTGATTTTTATCCACGAGGAAAAAATAGCTTATTAGTGCAGCTTTTATTCATATTATTTCGTTATCCGTTATTCGTTACTTCGTGTTATTGGGAAATATTAAAGCTAAACTACATGCTATTGATGACAATAATCATATCCAAGATGTCAATCAGATCTCAGACCGTCGAGATGTATTATTGAAAATGTCAAACGTACAACATCGAATCATAGGATATCCTGTCCGAGCTGGCGTCAAACGAATGGACGCGGCGAGATAACATCATCGTCAATGAGTAGGGGAAAAAAAATACGACTTGATATTCGCCGAAACAAGACGGCATTCACATTTTTCATGAACCTGATGAATCTTCAAGTTTCAACTGAAAATATCTTGGTAATCAATTCGCGAGTCAAGACGCAGCCGAGCTAAATACAGTCTAAACCCAATTGGAAAAATAAGATTCTATCTATTCCATTTTTTTTTCACGGTTTGTCTCGATAAATATTTGACAGTCGAGCGTAAAATATCTTGGTAATCAATTCCCGAGTAAAGATGCAGCCGAGTTAAATACCGTCTAAATTGGAAAAATAAGATTCTATCTATTCCATTTTTTTTTTTTTACGGTTTGTCTCGATAAATATTTGACAGTCGGGCATAAAATACCGGCACAACGACATTCCCCTGCAGTCCCGACCAGGGCGGGAGGGGGGGGGAGGCGGGGAAGATGACAAATGATTGAAAAATCATGTCAAATGCACACGCTGAGTGGCACGTATATCTGCAATCGAAGCCCGATGATATATCGTGCGTACACGTCGATTCCAAGTTGCCGTCCATACGGACGCGACACACAGGGCACGGTGTGACATGTTAATAAAGTACGTCGCGCGCTTCGGAAGAGTGATGCATTCATATTAGTCTCGGTGCCCGCGGTATAATGACATAATCATTGTCATCAAGAGGCGCGCGCGAGTGCAGAATTGGCCGACGCTTTAATAAGGACGATATTGAATTACCTAGTTCTGCGCGCGGCGAATCCTAAAACTGACTCATTTAATTTGCGACGGCGTCGCGACGCCGGTATGCCCCGATTCTGTCAATCTTTCGGGCTCCGCTTTAAATATAATATAAATGTATACGTATGTATATCATGTGTGTGTGTAGACACGTATACGTGTATAGGACAATTGCCCCCCCCCCCCCGCGACGTAGGTATAACCAGCTATACGCCAGTCGCGCGCACGCGTGCGTATACCTGTGTCCTGTGCCGCGGCGATCGGCAAAAATAAAATATGCAGACGAGATAAATATTAAGTGCCGTTGACAGGTAAATCGCGTAACACGTTCGATTTCCATTCGGATGGAAATACTTCTCGGCTATACGCGGTCATTAGCCGCGTATTGAAATTTATTACGTGGGTTTTCCATACATGGGACTTCATAGAACCGCCGCATCGCGCAATAAGAAAGAAATAGGCACTCGTTTTGGACAAAAATCAATCGACAGTCTAATATTTAACCTTTAAACCACTGTATCGGTCTCTCAGACACCGCTATTGAAACGTTACTTGTCAACAATTTTCTCATTTGTCGCCATTTAAATATACAGTCGAATTTATTAAACAGTTGGACTTTACTTTGCCGAATTCTTAGAGTTAATATGACTTATTTACTTTTAAATAATCTATTTATTTATTTCTACTAATATTATCATTATAATTTTATTTATAAATATTCTAATTAATTCTTTCTTAATTCATTAATATACATTTTTTAAATTAATAAACCCTTCCTCAACTATAAATTATTAAATTATTCTTAAAAAATTCAAATTCTATAAACATTTTTATTTCTAATATTGACCCTACTTTTAATCTTAGATCACAATTTATCCCGTAATCTGTAAATTCCAAGCTCGATAACTCGAAAATTTTTTCCTTTAAAAGCCATTATAATCGGAAAATTATAAACTCTCGTACAAAGCTTTCGTAAGTCGAATTTTCAAGTTAATTCTCTTTTACTCAAATTTGATAAGTCAAAACTCCTATGACTCGAAGATTTTTATAGCTCCACCCTTAAGATTCGAGTTATCGAGGCTCGACTGTATTTTATTTCTATTGTGTATGAGATTTTTTTGTTAACCCTCACATTAAAATATAGTTTTCCTTTTCCTCATCAACAAGTAGAAAACATATTTTTATTATAATTTATCAGAAAACATATTTTTATTATAATTATAATTTATAAAATTAGCGGAAGCACAATAGCGATCTGTCAGACCGACATTGTGGTTAGTGTGATTTTTTAAGCGTGATGGTTTAAAGGTTAACCGACGATTTTGACGACATTTTTTTTTTAATCTTCTCATTGTAAATTTTCCTTTATCAATAGTCCTGCTAACTTTTTAGCAAATCTAAAATTCAAATGAGACCGAAATCTATTTGAAATTTATCTTTGTTTCTCATTGATCGTGTGAAAATCACTTTGAAATTTCAAAACAAAAATCTCTATTTTTTTTATTGCATATTCCTGTAGATGACATCGAAACGTTTCTAAAACATTATAATAAATATTTCTTTCATCATGTATTTTTCGAGTTATATATAACTTGAAAGTTGTAAGATATCGATCTTTTTCTATCGATATTTTTCTAAAATCTAATTCAAAAATATTTAAAATAACTATATCTATTTCAATCGAGAAACAAGCGTCTATATATATACTTGTTTTGATGCAAAATGTATATTCAATATCGCAGAGTATTTTTTAACAACCATATTTACCGATTATTTTAAATTTTAGATTTATTTTAGAAAGTTCGCAAATATATATGATAAAGGAAAATTTATAACGAGAAAATTTTTTTTGAATCATCAAAATTGATTAAGTACTGAACTGTCGATCGACTAATTTTTGTCTAAAACGAGTGCCTTTTTTTCCCACTGTGCGCCGCCGCACAACATCTCTTTTCGAGATCTGCACTAACAAAATATACATTTCCGCGATACGATAATCTGATGTTGATTTTATTCCTACTGCCCTGTCGCGCACGTTGTCTTAATAAGAAATTGCTGTCATAGATATAGTCAATGATATACAGTATTACATTTTGTTGTAAAATAAGAAAGGAAGCACTAGAGTTTGGAACGGGACTAGACCAAGTTTAATTGTGACAACAAATGCATTTATTACTTTCATGTATAGCATATTTTACAAAAATTAAAAAATAGCTGATGATTAATTTGGAAAAATACGTTATGTTGATATTAAATTCACTGTGATCAAAATACAAAATCTCAGCATAAAACTCTTTCTAACAATCTTTCTTTCTTGTACACTAAAACACAATAAATAATTGTTTATCCATTTAAATATATTTGCAAATTGTCGCACGAAACGACATTGTCTTGTTGTCTTTTTTTTCAGTTTAATTTAGATTTTCATCTCGTGTGCTGCCATTTCTACGTGGTAAAAAGAATATATTTAATTGTATAGATGAAATTGGTTTGGCGTTGTTATTATAAGAAAATCTTAACTCTGATGAGAAATGGCATTTTTTTCGTTTTGCAGAGTCGTATATTCGAAGACGCATCCATTGTGTGCAATTCTTGGTCACCGAGGCATAATGTGAGTACTGAATTACGTTTTTTTTATATTTTTTTCCCTTTTTTCCTCTGTGCACGTAATGAATTCAATTGATTTGGCTTTGCGCCGCGTGTTGTCGCGACCAATTTTAGATATTATTAATATACGACGTTATTTGTGTGAAAAAAGTCAGCTATTTTATTAATCATAGACTTATTTAGAAGATAATTAATATAATGATTAATAAAGCGCCTAGACGCTTTATTAATTATTTTTATAACATTAATTATATTGAATTACATCTTTACGAAACGACGTGATGTCATTTTAATGGACAGATTATTCGAAATGTCTTCAGACGAGATAATGTAAAATTATACATCACGCGTCGTTTTTCAATTGTTGCGTACATTGTATTGTACGTCCTTGTAATATTGCAACATTATAAAGTTAATAAATGGAAAAGTTTACTGGAAATTTGTTAGATACACAATAATATATACATACTTGACTTAATTCGTCATTGTATTTAATTTCTGTCTTAGCTGAATATTAAAAAAAAATAAGGTTAACAATTAAACAAGCGTCTCTGTGATATAATATTTTTAAATATACAGACACTCTCTCTCAAATTATGCTACACGGAAAGAACAATTTTGCTGAATCCAGATCTGAATATAATTTTTGTTTAATAATTTTGTGCGAAAGTCAAAATGACTGCTAGAACATCAAAATGTTTATCAGTTTTAAAATTCCAACAAATTATTTTAATAATTCAACAAAAAATTATTTTCAGATCTGTTTTTAACAAAATTTTTAGACCTTTTAACAAAATCGTTCTTTCCGTGTACATACTTGTTTAGACCTTTCGTAATTAAATAAATTCAATAAAGTTAATAAGGAATGCGCGGTTTACTTTATCGTAAACGTATAAGTGAAAATTCGATTTAGATCTTCTCTCGGAATTAAAAGTGGAGAAAAGGAGGGAAGAGGAGAAAAAGGAGAGGCAACGAAGGGGTAAGGGGGGGAGCTGGGCAGAGAGAAACGGAGAGAAAGGCCGGGGGAGGAGGGAAGAGAAAGAGATTATGAGACTGTTGCTGTATACGAAATGCCCCATAATATTTATGCTTTACGGAGCCACGTAGTTACGGTGGCCGGGCTCGCATAAACTCGCTAACTCGTGGTTACGATTATGGCCAGTAGTAAATTGATTATTTAGATATACGATGAGGCGATACTGCAGGATAGTCGAGCGCCGTAAAAAGAGCTATGTGTCACTTATGCTCGCCTGCACGGATGCAACAGATACCCGCGCGCGCGACGCAGCGCGGTTCGTACGACCAAGAGAGTCAACGTGATCCGCGGCATCTTTTTCACTGGCATAATTGCTTTTCGATGGGCCCGCTCGAAATTATTCGTACATGTACATCGGTATGTGTAAGGTATCTGAGGGTAATACGGCCACTTTTATTGCAAACTGAAATTGTGATGGTTGTGGTAAAGTTTGAAAGAATGAAAAACACGTGGCTTTATATTACTGCTATCTTTCCTCTTTAAGTTTTTAAAAGAATTTTGGTTTTTACTTTTTATTTTCATTTTCAAATTTAAAATTTTGCAAAACACCCTTTTTTGCAGGTAATTAGGCCACTTTCTTATTTTTCTCGATAAATCCATTTCTACCAAGTTTTACCTCATTTAAGCAAAAAGGGCAATGAAAAAAAGACACAACTTTATTGTTTTTATGAACAGAACTTTATTTCTATTTGAAATAAATCGAATGTAAATAAGACAGATTCCAAGAAATAAAATTAAACATTCCAAAATGTTGACCAAAATTCGAAAGATCCATAAAGTTTGAAACCATCTGAATTCAAAAAAAAAAATGACATAAAAGCGTCACGGCTGTTCAAAATTCGCAGTTTGGGCAATCTGAAAATGATTTTACTATGCTCGGTAAGACCCATACATGCTTCGTGAACATCCTTTTCAAAGTAGCGGAGCCATTGTTGGTTAACTTTGAAACTAACACTGAAACCGCCAATTAGTGGCTGTATTACCAACACTGGCCATAATATACCCTCAGATATTATTTTTCGTACACTGTGAAAAAAAATTACTTAAAACAAATAAATATGTTTCAGGTACCCCTCAAAGAAATAATTTTCTTGAAACGTGTAAAATTTTTTTATTTTAAGTAAAAGTGTTTGCACTGAGAAAAAAAATTACTTAAAACAAAACAATTTTACTTGCTTCAAGAAATTATTTTTTTGAGGGGTACCTGGAACATATTTATTTGTTTTAAGTAATTTTTTTTCACAGTGTACGTTTGCATAATGCCGGCGAGGGATAGAGCAATTTAGCGGAGAGCGCAAATCCGCGGCGCAATGCGCGAATTCGTGCGAAGAGCATTATCGACGAAGGTGTGACACGCGCGGAAGAGCACATGTATGTATTTGTACACAATAATAATAATAATAATAATGGATGACGCCAAAACAATACGACGCGACGATAATACGATGGAACCGCAACGGAATGACTGAGCGCAAGCGGAAATGGAAATCGATAATGCAGATTTAACAAAACAATAATACCAGGGACGAGATGCTGCTGCAGCCAGCAGCAGCAGCCGCGAGTCGCATCCAGCGTCGCGTCGTCGGCGTCGGCGGCGCGCTTCGGCGCGGCGCGGCGCCGCGGACATAAAAAGACGTTAATATGATAGTATTAGCGACAATAGCAACGCTTAATATTAACGTCGTTAAGGGAGCGCGGAGTGTAACAGCGCTATTATAAATCGATGATACCCGGCGGCGGCGGCGGCGGCGGCGGCGGCGGCGGCGGCGGCGGCGGCGGAGGCCGGCGTGGCGGAGGCGACGGCGACGGCGACGGCGGCCGCGGGGTCGAGTCGCGTCTGCGCTACGAATGAAACTGAATTTGATGGACCCACAGCCACAGAGCCGCGCGAGAGAGAGAGAAGCCCACGAATAATGTTCTTTACTCTAGACAGTAGGTACTCCGCCATGCAAGTGATAATTTGAACAGTCTCCCCGTTTTCGTGTCAGACGTCAGATTTTCTGGAAGAATTTACTTATTCATGCGTCAGACTACTCCGTGATGTAGGTTATCGGACGGAAATAACGTAATTGTCCCAATTTGCGATATCCGATAGCCGACGGGTCCGTGGCGCCGCGCCGCGCCGCGCCGCGCCGCGGGACTCCCTCTGCACACCCCGCATTCCGGGCTAGAAATCTCGACAAAGCGGGTAGCCGAGAGGCAGCCGGGGCTGTCATTTAATTTGTATTTAAATTGAGTGCCGAGCAACCCCTTTCTCCCCTTCCGTCCTCCCCCTCGCGGTTCTCCAGTGGACGCGACCGGAATAAAGTCACACCCGCGCGAGAGGGTTCGTTTTATATTTGCCGTCGGTGAGTTTCGACATCGCGGACTCGAGTCAATTACGGTGACGTCAATCGGACGAGACGAGGGAAAGCGGAGGAGAGAGGAGGAAGAGGAGTGAAACAGAAGAAGACGCGACGGGTGTGTCCCGCGAAGTTGAATAACGGAAGAAGACGTCTTCGATACGCCTTCGATATGCCCGGCCGGCGTATAGCTTCTCCACTTTTCGAAGAGATTTAATAGACTCCCCGAGACAGTCGCGATCAATTATGTCGACCTTCAGAACGACCGCGCTGTCGATAATTAATGAACCGTCGTCGGTTGCAATTTAGCTTTCCGAAGTATACCTGACGACGTAATAAATTACTGCGACGGTTAAGGCGATGTCGTTGCGAATTTGCAACATAGCG
>NW_012026798.1:3067275-3077315 GCF_000956235.1 Wasmannia auropunctata | reverse complement strand
TCTCTCTCTCTCTCTCTCTCTCTCTCTCTCTCTCTCTCTCTCTCTCTCTCTCTCTCTCTCCTCGGCACCGCGCTCGACTCGGCGCGCTCTCCTCTTAGTATTGACGCTGTGTGCTATTCGTATCTTATTGACGCGACGGATGCGCTACTTGGCGGCATTTATCGATCGAATCTCGCGGACGGCTCGCTGCTCTCTCTCTCTCTCTCTCTCTCTGACTAACCGCCCGCCTCTCAGACACGACTGAGCTTTAATTGCTAATTGATTTTGTGCACACGTTCGAGAAACGTTTATGCTGCACGATATTGATGTGTCCGGGGCCACCGTCTAATTTTGCATTCGTCTGCTTCAACAAACGAAATGAATTAAGGGAATTGGTTTTCTGGGAAATACGATTTTCCAAGGAACACTGCACTGCACCCTGATAGACAAACGATTATACGCGCATCTGATATACGAGTGAATTATGCACGCGAATACGTCATATTATATAATCGGCTTATTTTGCTAATGCTTTTATTATACATACATCGAGGATCGATCGGAAAAAGACTGCTCGCGGATCATATCCTGGAATTTAAGTGACGCGACAATTTTACATTAACGTACACTGTTAAATCTATAGCGTCAAATTTGATCTTAGTTAAGTCGCCACTGCTCCTACTTAACAAATAGTTATTTTTAATTGAAACCGTGGAGCTAAATAATTTAAAACAGTTCAAATTTAATCCAAATTTAGGTTAAATTCCATTGTTTTATTTAAAAATAATCATATTGTGTTTTAGTTAAAAATAGCTATATTTATTAAGTAAGATCAGTGGCAACTTAAGTAAGGCTAAATTTAACACTACAGATTTAACAGTGTAATATGAAAATTGATAAAGCAAAATTTCTATAATTTTATAAGTCGTTAATGTTTGCGGAAAGAACAATTTTGCTGAATCCATGGATAATCCTGAAAATAATTTTTGTTAAATAATCAAAATAATTTTGTACGAAAATCAAAGTGATTGCTAGAATATCGAAACGTTTTATAGCAATACTTATCAGTTTTAACCAATTATTTTGATGATTCAACAAAAAATTATTTACAGATCTGTTTTTAGCAAAATTTTTAGACCTTTCAACAAAATCGTTCTTTCCATGAATTCTGATAGATGTTTTTTTGCAAATATTCAGCCAAACGAATATTATTATCATTCTCGGGGGGGGGGGCACGTGGATCGCGGTGAGAGATTAATAAATATCATTTGGTCTATTCTTTTTCAGAGAGCGTCTTTCTTATAAATCCTAATTCTAAGCTTCTTCGCACGATTTTCCTGCGCTATGTACACACACTGAAAAAAGTAATCTTGCAATTATAGCGAAAATTATTCAGATACGAGAAATTAGCTAAAACGGATAAGTGATTAGCAAGCACTGCGATACCACATATGTTTTGTATTTAATCAATATAGATAACAGAGACAGAAGTTATGTCTGAACTATTTGTCAAATTTAGCAAGAAAGTTCCTCTAGGACGTTTAATTACATAGTCCAGACTCCAATCCAGACTCCAATCTTATTTGGTTGTGAGACCTATATTTTCTTGTATATATTCTTAGAATATTGCTGCTACAAATTCTACATATGACAGACAATTTTTTAACAGATACAAAAAACAGCGATATAATTTAAGTGTTGTAATATTTAGAACTCTACCTGGAACAGCGAAAAATTTCACCGAGCGCACCGTCTTGTTATCAGTTATATGTTAGCCACTTAATCAGACCCACCGTCGCTTTTCGGACGGTGGAATAAATTACGTGGAGGGCCTGCGGGGTCTGATAATTCAATTGTAATTGCCTAATCCTCATAATACCTCACTTCCAGAAGACGTATCTCGACCACCGCTGTGGGGTCGGCCGCATCGAAAAATGACTCCATTAACCGCGACGACGTGGAGAATCGCGCAAAGGGGGAAGAAACTTTGCTAAACAACAGCAGGAAGTGTTAACTATGTGGCTAATAAGAGCAATCCGTATCCTCGGTTGGCGCTATTAAGCTTCGTTCACAACGTAGCGTTTCATACATCATGTTTTACTTAACAATCCGCAAAATTTCATAATCCCTTTTTGAGGATATCATACATACGTACAAAATAAGAGAACGACCGAAAGAAAAAAATTTATTTTTCTTTTCTTTTTTATGATCGCGATAATCAGAACTAATAGCACTCTCTAAATTTTCTGGAGTGATTTTTCACTTTTTTGGAGTGAATCTCACTCCAAAAGAGTGAAAATACTGCTCAAGTGGCCGAGTGGCAGTATTTTCAATCTTTTCTTCACTCCAGAAAATTTAGAGAGTATAATAATATATTTAGCTCGTTAATTAATGATTCCAAATAAAGGCAGACTCTCGACATTTGAACCAATTCCGATTAATATTTTCAGACAACGCAGTAAATGAATGAATTTTATTCGTTGTAGTACAAATTTAAAAAAAAAAACAAGAAATAATGTGTGAGAGACACTTTAGAATCTTCTTCCCGCAACTCTGGTAATTTCGACTATTGCAATTTTGTGTGTACACGTGTATGTGTGTGCACGTATGAAGATCGAGTGACCACTGTTCAAGTGCTACGTTAAAAGAGGGTCCACATCGCGCCTTGCCCCTTAGCCACGAGTCGTGATTTATTGCCCTGCTAATGCCTCGATTAAGCAGCACGTCAGCGTGAAAAACGTCGTCATTGTGATACCTACAGCTTCCTGCGGGAAGTTATCATGTCTCGCATTAACGCGCTTCCACGTAAAAGTGATTGTTTCAATCCCACTTTTACATACTCGAATGAAAATCAAATGACAAATTTTATCAAATTTATTTCGTAAACTTGGTATAATTTTTCTTCATTTTTTTTACAAGTCAAGTTCAAATTCTCGGCAACTTTCGATAAAAATTTTTCTCACAGCGTGAGGGGCATAATTTAAAAAATTAGACGGGAGAAATATTTAATAAAACAGACAAGACGCACAGACGAATTTAGATTAACATCTGCTGCCATTGAAAATTTTTCTCCTCAAACAAAATTTGGTTTTGTGTGCAAAAAATTATTAATTGGAATAATTTGTGTATTATAAGTAATCCACAAGACAAGGTGTATTATATATTTTTCATTTCGCGTTTCTCCTTTTAATTTAGCATGTTGATTGTCAACTCCGGCGGAATACGCGGCTTCGCATATTCCGTTTCGTTTCGTTAAACGGGAAATACAACAACAAACGACAAGACGGTGAGAGGGAAATTTTCGGAATTGAAAAGAGTGACGGCAGTTCAGCAACCTAGAGACAGCCGTAGGTACGCCGTACTCGACGAAGACACGAGGAGTTCATAAATAATCGAAGCGCTGGGTGGGGAAGGGGGAGAGGGGCGGAGGGGGAGGGGGGAAGAGGGGGGGGGGAACACGCCAGTGGTTTCCGCATGAAACATTGATCGGGCAATGCGGACATTACAGGTCGTAATGAAATAAGTGGGCAGTGAATCACTTTTAGCTTTATCCGCCTCGACCATGCTAACGATATTTTGATAACTCTTTCGGATTAATCTAGACAGGGGATAGGCGATTTCGCGGCTTATGGATAATAAAGAGTTGTTGAAAAGAATAATAAAACGAAATGTAAAGATATATACCGTTACTTCTCGTGTAGCATAAGATATGATATTAAATAAATAACGTATTATTTTATGCATATATATATACACGTGTATATCAAATGTTAATCGTGATATTAGATTATACATGCAAAGCTGCTTGTGTCGAACCTGATTACCATGAAATTATTTTTGTCGTGTCGCATTTTGCAGAATTAATACTGCAACATAAAGCAATTTCTGAGAAAAAAATTTTAATGTGCCATGGAAAAGACAAACTCGGATAAATTTGTCTATTCACTTTCTGTGAATATATTATATTTTAACATAAATTCTCGTACAGATTATTAGTACACGGAAAGACCGATTTTGTTGAAAGACCTAAAAAATTTTACTAAAAACAGATCTGAAAATAATTTTTTATTGAATCATTAAAATAATTTGTTGGAATGTTAAAACTGATAAGTATTGTTATAAAACGTTTTGATATTCTAGCAATCATTTTGACTTTCGCACAAAATAATTTTGACTATTGAACAAAAATTATTTTCAGATTTGGATTCAGCAAAATTGTTCTTTCCGTGTACGTATTCGCATTTTATCGCTAATCAATCGTTGTTAGATATCGTGCACGACACTGAAATTCGTTATTCTGATAGCCAGTGATTTAACCAGAATTTTAATCAGAAAATGTGGATATCGCGGATTTGTGCACAAAAATACTTTTTAACGTTCATTATATTTGTCATCATTGCGAAGAATGTTTAAAATCTTTCACCGACTTTCTGCGTATTAAGTAACAATTTTTATGTACATTTACAGTAATAAATTGTGCAGCATATTGTAGAATTTAGCAAACTCATTAAATTTGTTCATAGTTGGACAATAATTTATCCGATTAACGATTCACGCAGTAACGCATGACATAAAATAACAGCTGTTACACGAAGCACATCTTCACACAAACAGAAAATACACCAATAATTATTATTAGTTAATATACTATTTAGTTAACAGAAGAAAGAATCCACCCAACAATAAAAATAATTTCAAATGCGTTACTTATTTGTTTTACAGGTAAAATTATTGAGACGATGATGAGATGAATAATGTTTAATAATATACATATGGTATTAGTTATCTTTTAAAATGTCAATCGACATTTCATATTATAACATAATGAAAATGCAAATTCTGTTCAAACGTGGGCTTGGAAAATATCGTCATGTTGAAATGACGCTTCAAAGGCACGCTACAAGCTACATATATACGCGACTTATAACTGCGATATTCTTTGAACGTAGATCGAACCTAGTAACATGTCGCAAGTGACAGATGTAGTTGATGCGGAATGTCCCATATAATATCGATCTCGCGTCGCGGTGTACAGGCAAGTCTAAGTGATATGAGGCTATGAATGCAATGTATAGCTTTCATTAAGATATCCTCCTAAAAGAGTTACTTTTAATCAATAACGAAGGGAGTATAGGTGGAAACAAATTGACTGCACAGCCACAAAGTCGACGCGTACACAGTAATCGATATCAAGTTACATAAATTTAAATTAATTTGCGTCAATACCAATTTGCATTAGTAGTTAGTTCATCGTAATGGTCTATCCAAGTATTTGGAGTATTATTGAATAACATTATAGTAAATAAAACTTGTATGGTTTCTCTTTTTTTAAAAAAAAGGGTGGGATGAAAAAAGAAAATAGAATAACTTATGAAAAATTAAAAAGTTACAAAGCATATGACGATTAAGAAACATTAATGTGCGAGTGAATAATAAATAAAACTTGGGAAAGAACAATTTTGCTGAATTCAGATCTGAAAATAATTTTTGTTCAATAATCAAAATAATTTTATGAGAAAGTCAAAATGATTGCTAGAATATCAAAACATTTTGTAGCAATGCTTATCAGTTTTAATATTCCACCAAATTATTTTGATGATTCGACAAAAAATTATTTTCAGATCTGTATTTAGCAAAATTTTTAGACCTTTCAACAAAATCGTTCTTTCTGTGTATGATTTCCCTTTTTTTAGAAAAAAGAGGGATGAAGAAAGAAAATATAATAACTTATGAAATTAAAAAGTTACAAAGCACATGTCGATTAAGAAACATTAATTTCCGAGAAATTAATGTAAAACACGCAGCTATGCAAAATTAAAAGGTTACAAAGCATATGTCGATTAAGAAGCATTAATGTCCGAGAAATTAATATAAAACACGTGCAGTTATATGCATTCGCGAAATACTTCCTACATCGGCAGGTTGCAAAAAGGGAATTTTTTGGTTCAACCCTCCTCGCGCATAACGCGCCATGAAATGAAATCACACCCGCCCCCCTTGTTACTCTCCGTTCTGCGCTGCTCATAAATTTCGCCGTAGCGTAGTTTAAGCTATTTTCGTTACCATTAAATGTTGACTTCGCCGAGGGGGACCGGATCCTCCAAACACGCGAAAGGGAATCGGGATGATGCTCCCCTTCCCCCCTCCTCTCCCCTCCCTACGGCTCGTCCAGTTTCACCACCACTGCGCGGATACTGACGGATATATTCTGTCCACCGTCCCGAGGGGGACTCGGTCAAGTATCCATCCTTCGGATCGATTCCAGTGTAACGGATGAATTTGATTACCGAACATCATAGGGCATGTGTACACGCGCTAATACAATGACGTTACCGGGCTCGGGGGGATCGTAATCTAATGCCATTAATCCGTGCAAATATCGTCGTTTTTCCAATTACACATATCTGTCTTGTTTTGTTGCAGTAAAAAATACAATATACAAACATAATCTACATCTTTAGTGTCGAATATTTCGCGTTAATTATATAAGAATGTTTTCAGCTTCGCGAGCGTAAATTGTTTCGCACAATAAATTACTTATTATTTTTCTGTCTTTTCACATGTAGGATAATTTCGTAATAGACAGCTAAACTTTAGGAGCGTATTCTATTCATTTTAAGTCTTACAATTCGTGCAAATATCGTCGTTTTTTCCGTTACACATATCTGTCTTGTTTTGTTGCAATAAAAAATACAATATACAAACATAATCTACATCTTTAATGTCGAATATTCCACGTTAATTATATAAGAATGTTTTCAGCTTCGCGAGCGTAGATTGTTTCGCACAATAAATTACTTATTATTTTTCTGTTTTTTCACATGTAGAATAATTTCGTAATAGATAGCTAAACTTTAGGAGCGTATTTCTATTCATTTTAAGCCTTACAAGAGTTGTATAAACGTGGATTCGGAAAACGTTTCCTTACCAAGTTGGAGATCGGCTCTTTCCTTGCGGCAATATATTCGTAGTTCACGCGACGAGCAGACGTTTTGACGAAACTTGTAACCTTTTACGAGACTAGGTTCGCAAGTTGTCATAACTGCCGTTCGGATAAACTCGCCTTCGTGAAGAAGTAATTTAACGTTTCAATATAAAAAGTTTATATTTAACGCAAATATCGTATGCATCCTACATTAGCAATTTCTATAGTTTTTTATCATGTTTAACAATTTTTCAAAATTTTTAAAAATATGTATTTATGAGTTGTTATCTTGGATCAAAATTAAAAATTAATAAAATGAGTAACAAGATAATTTTAAATAATAAATATCTCTTTGCAGCACGCATTTACAATATATTACATTTTGCTTCTAATAAGTATTAATAAATGCTCATTAACAAAAGAATTTTTTACTTTCCTAGTTTGAAATGATAATTAAATCTTGATAATAGAATAGAAAATCCTGGAAAAACTTTAAAATTGATGTAATAGAAAATAGATTTTTGTCTGTGAGCCTAAAAAAAATTCGCAATGCGCGAACAAACTCGGACAACAAAACTATTTTTGGGCTATCGATCGCTGAGCCGGAGTTACCGTCCAGTATAAAAACTCATTGTTGCCCAGACAACGGATTAAATTCAATAAGAACTTATATAATAAATAATAGACCGATATAACCAATCATTATTTGCATAATCATATAATTATATAAAGTAAATCAATTTATACATTTGCAAATTACGATACTTTATCTGTTTTTCGTTGCGCGTAATTATAATTTACTGCGAAGATAACTAATGCTCAATTTGCGATAATAGACAAATATATATATATATATATATTTACACATACACATAAATTTGACGTATGAAATTAAAGAAAAAAAAGAAATTCTCACATTAGAGAAAAAGAGAAAACCTCTAATTTACCACTGAAACGCTTGTTAAATTAATAATCCCATCTGTATATACAAATCCAAAGCATTACTGATGATATCACAAAAGTTGCATTAATATTCAATAATTGAAATTGTTTGAAACTCTTTCAAAACTGATACAATATTAATTATGTTTTCAGAGAAATGTTGTTTACCAACTAAAAAAAAAAAATGGAATGTAACTGCAAACAAATAAATTGTAGAAATTAGGAAAAAAGAGAGAGAGAGAGAGAGAGAGATGTGTGTTACAATTAGATCATAATGTATGTTATACAAACGTGGCAGGTATTTGGAGTTATTTCAGCGTCAAATTAGTTACTGAATGCTTTAATCAATGATATATTATGCACTTTGTGTTTCAGGGTGATATATTCGGTGGCTTGAACAGTGGTTTGCAAGATGGCTTACTTTCGAGAGCGGAGGCTTTGGCAGCAGATTTGGGGAAGCATAACGCCGGGACGCCGATGCCGCTCAAGCACGATCCCGTATCTGTGTATCATCACGGAGCACACATGCCTACCCCCCATCCGAATAACCGGCCACATCATCAGGTACAATCACACCTCCTTGTGAGTCCGCATTTTTGATATATTTATTACATCGTACATATTTATATATATATATATATATATGCTCTACAAATACAATGACACTACTACAATACCTACTAGAAAGCGAGTTGCGCGCATTGTGCGTAATGGTATGTCAATAAACTGTCTATATGTGTAGATGTATACTTTACGAAATCGATATAGGGCTCTCATTAGAAGTAAGAAGTCTCTCTTTTATGTTTCATATGTTTTTTGCCGCGAAGAAAAAAAATATGGGAAAAAAAAACAAAAATATTAATCGTGCAAACTGAGTCGTTTTTTTCAACGTTACATAAAATATGTACGTCGCGACTATATTTAACTATATACGTATATCAAATCAAGCCCATTTTCCATTTCTATCCTTATACACTTCGCATCAGACATCGTAATTGTATTGCAAGATTTAATGATATCGTTGATAATAATTAAAAAAGAAAAAAGAATAGCATTGTTCGCGCAGGATAATTATCGTGATAAAAGCTGAAGTTGCCGTTCCGTAAACCCTCGTACACACAAACTGGGGAGGGGGGGGGTGGTGGTGAAGGGGGTGGGTGATACATCCATAAAATGCAACGAATCCAACGGTCGGTTAAAATCGTTGCCAATAATTAATTACGTGCGGCAATTAATTTTGAATTCATATTTAATCGGCAGATTGAAAAATTTAATTTACGCAGTTTATTTGTTAATATCGCGAACAATGCAGACAACGATTTTAATTTCCTGCGTTTTAATGGTTAATAAGCCGCGCACTATATTTACAACCGTCGTTCGTAATCGTGCGATATAGCGGTGCCAGTCGCGGCGTGATTACGTCGCTTAGAGGTGGTCCCTGCACGATATATATGTGATTTCGATTGCGAATTGTATTTCAATTTGTTACCCGTGTCGTGTGCCTTATGCTAATCTGAGCTATCTGATGCTGATGAGAGGAGAGCACGACGCCGCGCGCCGGGTGGCGCCCAGTAACCAATGCGCATCGATCCGGAATGATCTTCTCAAACGTAGGGGCGTGTGTTTGCCTGTATATTATCTCCGTGTCGCGACTGCTTGTAATGCCTCCTGCCTTTTCTCTCTCCCCCTTCCTAAAATAGAGAGCAATGAATTCTATAAGGGTCCGCGGGACCTGCGTCTGCGGCGAGGGTTCAATATGATGGGTTTTGTTCAACTTCTCGCGTCCCGCGGCTTTCCGCGGGATTTGCGTGCGAGATTTTATCGTCATAAATCACTCCCCCTAACTTCTCTTCGATTCCACTTATTGTCAAATAAGATAGATTATGTAAAAACTTTGTGCTTTAAATTGAACATTAATTAATTGCGCCGTTTGTGCTGTACCAATGCTACACGGAAAGAACGATTTTGTTGAAAGGTCTAAAAATTTTGCTAAAAACAGATCTGAAAATAATTTTTTGTTAAATCATCAAAATAATTTGTTGGAATGTTAAAACTGATAAGCATTGCTATAAAACGTTTTGATATTCTAGCAATCACTTTGATTTTCGCACAAAATTATTTTGATTTTTGAACAAAAATTATTTTCAGATTTGGATTCAGCAAAAAACTGAGTCGACAAGGCACACAGGGGATA
>NW_012026798.1:3066482-3067255 GCF_000956235.1 Wasmannia auropunctata | reverse complement strand
TTTTCTGTCTTTTCACATGTAGGATAATTTCGTAATAGACAGCTAAACTTTAGGAGCGTATTCTATTCATTTTAAGTCTTACAATTCGTGCAAATATCGTCATTTTTTCAATTACACATATCTATCTTGTTTTGTTGCAATAAAAAATGCAATATATAAACATAATCTACATCTTTAGTATCGAATATTCCACGTTAATTATATAAGAATGTTTTCAGCTTCGCGAGCGTAGATTGTTTCGCACAATAAATTACTTATTATTTTTCTGTCTTTTCACATGTAGGATAATTTCGTAATAGACAGCTAAACTTTAGAAGCGTATTTTATTCATTTTAAGCCTTACAATCCGTGCAAATATCGTCGTTTTTCTCATTACACATATCTGTCTTGTTTTGTTGCAGTAAAAAATACAATATACAAACATAATCTACATCTTTAGTGTCGAATATTCCACGTTAATTATATAAGAATGTTTTCAGCTTCGCGAGCGTAGATTGTTTCGCACAATAAATTACTTATTATTTTTCTGTTTTTTCACATGTAGGATAATTTCGTAATAGACAGCTAAACTTTAGGAGCGTATTCTATTCATTTTAAGCCTTACAATTCGTGCAAATATCGTCATTTTTTCAATTACACATATCTATCTTGTTTTGTTGCAATAAAAAATGCAATATACAAACATAATCTACATCGTTAATATCGAATATTCCACGTTAATTATATAAGAATGTTTTCCAGCTTTGCGAGCGTAGATTGTTTCGCACAATAAA
>NW_012026798.1:3065128-3066462 GCF_000956235.1 Wasmannia auropunctata | reverse complement strand
GTTTGAATGTTAAAACTGATAAGCATTGCTATAAAACGTTTTGATATTCTAGCAATCACTTTGATTTTCGCACAAAATTATTTTGATTTTTGAACAAAAATTATTTTCAGATTTGGATTCAGCAAAATTGTTCTTTCCGTGTATACTAACTTTCGTAAACCCAATTTTCTGAATTTTCGATTTGCCGTGCTCCTCGAATTCTAACGTGATTTATAACATATGTAAGTCTAACGAATTAAACTAAAATATATCTTAATAATCTTTCATTTTTCGATAATTATGTACATTTTCCACAAACACATATAATTATCTTTACAAATATGTTTTGTAAAGAAAAAAAAATCAAAGCTGATTCATAGCTTTACTAAATTACAATTAGCGTAATTAATTTGTCTCGTTGTAAGATGTTACATGATTTTACATGTAATCCAATTTTGAAAGTTCTGTAATAGAGTTACATGCTGCAAACGATTTTCAATTTCAGTAACCGAACAAACCAAATCCCTGCACAACTATTAGTTTTAACAACTGGACGGAAAGAACAATTTTGCCGAGTCCAGATTTGAGAATTTTTGTTCAATAAAATAATTTTGTGCGAAAGTCAAAACGATTGCTAGAATAATAAAACGTTCATAGCAATCCTTATGTCAGTTTTAACATCCCAACAAATTATTTTGATGATTTAACGAAAAATTATTTTCAGATCTGTATTTAGCAAAGTTTTTAGACCTTTCAACAAAATCGTTCTTTCCGTGATGGATGCGCAGCACACAATAAAGACACTTTCAAACTTCGCTCGACTATACGTCAGGAGCATTGAGTTTAAATAGACGCGCGCGATATTTTGGCACCGTTTTGAGAAAAAAAACCGCGTACATAAGCCAGAAAGCTATAAGAGCGGGTGCAGGTAGATAATAAAAGATAAGAATGCGAGAGATAGAATTGGGTTTTAAGTGCGCGTGTGCATAAGTAGGAAAGAAAGACAGAGGTGGAAGGGCAAAAAGAAAAACAAGCGAATCGAATTGACAGTAAAAAAACAGCGGTGCGCTATATATAGGATGTATACGCCGCGCGTATACGCGCGAACGTGTGCGCGCGCGAATCGAGAGCAGATACAACGCGGCGAGCAAGGAGGGAAGAAAGAAAAATTAGGGGTGAGGTGGGCAATAGAGCAAGGAGAAAGAGCAAAACATAGGAGCCGGCTAACCCTATACCATCGTGTCAGCGTAATGATGAAATATTGCGCAGGTCTCTCGGGCCCTACCTCGTACGCCCCTGGGCAAGTCCACCCCCGACAACCCTCGACGAAACCACCTCTTCCCCCTTCCCCTCCC
>NW_012026798.1:3043262-3063241 GCF_000956235.1 Wasmannia auropunctata | reverse complement strand
TTGAAATTAGCTTGTAGAGGAGAGAGGATAAGATCCGTCACTATTTGCCCCCATCCCCTTCCCTTACACTGCACATATCTTTCCCTTTACAAAATTAAAGCCCTTTTATAATAAAATCTGTAAACGATCGCATGCTGTATATCGATAATCACTCGTCGTTTGCCGATAAGTTGTCATTTAATGAGCTTATCGTGCGTGGCACGAAGAACAATTTTATTTCTGAAATATACGCGTGAACTAATTCTAATTACATGTCCTGTGTCCCCACGGTCAAAACCGTGGCGTCTAGTTAATTCAGTATACTCTCGTGAGACCGGGCGATTTCATGTGCGCAAACAAGATCACACGCGTGTGCGTGATACTTTACATACCTGAGTACCTATAGAGGAGGACACAATAAATAAATTATGCACTAAAGAAGATTAATAATTAAGTTTGTCGGAAAGATCAATCATTGTAAACGCAAACTTGAATAAGAATCACAACATGTTGCATATATTGAATCATTTTTAGAAAAACGTGGAAAAACAACAAAATTTAGAGGGAACAAGAAACGAGAGATGTATGAGAAGTTATCAGGAAAAAGTTATCTTCTTCGTGTTTCTTCCAAATAAAACAAGGCACCATTTCGAAAAATCACTCTCTCTCTTATCTATTCATTCCTTAATTTATCGCGTTTGACTTTGGGGTAACGCATTCTTCGTTTCGTTTCGGAACGGATGTAAGATGTAACATCCGGCATTGGCCTCATGAAAAAGCAGTTAACAGCATGCCACCTATCGTAACAGCAGTCTAAGTGAAGGAAAATATGAAAGAAGTTCATAAATAATTTGTAAAGAGTTATGCTGCAGGTGCGTTCTGCATTCGTGACGACGCGGCCGCGGCACGTGCTGCATAATTATACGTGTTAGCTTGTACATATTTCCTACTCTCCTCACCGCGCGCTCGACCTAACTTTGCTTTTTATCCCCTTCATTCATGCCTCTCTCACACCACGATGGCGCTTCATCAAAATGCATTTCCGCAAACTCGGTGATACGATACGCATCCGACCTTTTTCAGCAGGCCTTTCAAATATCCCTTCGTATTTACACGTTTCACTCTATCTTGCGTTTTTTTTTTCGACAGTATACATATAAATATCTGAATATCTCTCGAATTTTTTTCAACTGCAGAATATCTTTTTGCTAACATTTAATTGCTAATATCACTTTTCTGGTATTAATTTAAATTAATTGAAAAGTGCCATCGATAGTAAAAACTTTATGATAATGAATGTGATTAACAGTACCTCTGTTCCATTATTGTGTTTAGATATTATTAATGTTTAACAAATATTGGGCGTCTTTCAGCAAGAAACACAGATGACTGCAGTGTAATACGGCAAATCATTTCATTCTCGTTGTTTGCAAATTGTTAAATAACGATGAAACAATTCATTGTGTTACACTGTGTCATCTGCCGTTTCTCGCTAGAAAACGCTCGTTCACGGAAAAAAATTGCTGTTGCCACAACCTGATAATTGTGATAATTTTCGCCCATCAATTTAGAAGAGTTATAGGAACTAAAATACTTTGGAAGTGATTTATATAGTTAACTGAACCCTCAGCCTCAATGTTGTGACGTGTAACTATATCATATATATCTCTCAATCATACTATTTGTTGTACAGACCATACTAGAGAGATAACAATTATGCTTCGGTTGAGGCAACCACATATATGAAGATATTCTAACCGAATATTATTTATCCTAAGCACTACGGTTGTGACAACCGTACTGATAAGTATACCTTAACAGATGAATGCCATGTAACATCAAAATAACTTAAATTCACATGCATTTCTTTTCCAAACATAGAGAATATTGTTGTAACATCCACAGCAATTTTTTCCGTGTGCCTTATTTATTGTATCGTCCATTCTACCTTGCGGCCCGAAAAAGAAAGCGATCTTTGGGAATTTTTTCGGGAAAAGTGATCAAGATCACAGACTTTATTGTTTTTACATATTATTTTTTGTACTTTTCTCTTTAATCTGTAATTTTTTGAAGTCAGTTTGTTGACTGTAAGTCTATGCAAAGTTCCGATGAAGAAGCCTTTCCGACTTGAACATGGTGCCATGGGGGAAGTACCGCAGGTCGCACCAGTCATCTAAAACAGTTAAACCAACGATTTTTCTGTTCAAAAAGAATGTCTCTATGGAATAGACTACGATAATTGAGTTTGCATAAAAATTAACAAAATGGTGGCCATTTGAAAAAAAAGTTCGATTTTTGGCCTTAAATTTTGCTCTTATTTTTGCGATAAAAAAAAAGTATTATTGATATAATTGTAGTCTATTCTATAGAGACATTCTTTTTGAGCAGGAAAATTGTCAGTTTAACTGTTTCAGATGACCGATGCGATCTACAGTACTTTCCTCCATCAATTCAAGTCGGTATAGCTTCTACATGGGAACTTTGCTTACAGTCACAAATGGACTTTAAAACATTACAAATTAAAGAGAAAAGTACAAATAAAATGTAAAAACAATGAAGTGTGATCACATTTCTTTCTTTTTCGAGCCACAAGATAGAATGGACTCTTAAATCAATTGTATAGATTTCCTTTCGCTGATGTGTCGCTGTATTGTTAATTATCATATTAGTATAATTATATATCATATATTAAAGAATAAACCAAGAATACTTATTGACAAGAGAAAAAAAGAGAAGATTTTTGGAGAAGAGCATTTGAGTATTTTATTTTTGAGTACGTCGCTCAAACTCTCGCTATATATTGCGAGGAGTATTTGAAAAGCGAAAACCGATTGCACGCGCGCGTGTTTGAAAGAGAAAATGGAAAGGTGGAATATTAAATGCGAAATAAAACTGATCTTAACATAGATGTTATGTCATTCCTATACGTATAGTTGGCAAGACTCGGGCTTGAGGCAAGTAAAATTATCATGGCGAAACGCTAGCTTTTGTATCGCCTCGTCGAAAGATATCGCCTGATCAGTATATATATATATTCAATTAGTTGTCTACTAAAACTTTCAACGGAAAGCGTATATATCATCGGAAAACGTTTCGAAGCGAGATGCATAAAAAAAAAAAATGGCCATGACGCGACGAAACGATAAACACGCGCGTTGAAACGCGAATTGAAGAGCTTTAATTGGCATGTTGCAGATGAGCCATCCGGGAATGGAGAGCCTCGACATGCTGGACCCAGCAAACTCGATGACGACACTGACGCCGATGTCCGAGAGCACGGGCGGCGGGCCGGGGCACCACGCGGGCATCCACGGGCCCTCGGTGTACGGCGGCATGAACGGTATGATGAGCCATCACCATCATCACAGTAACCTGGGCAGCGGTGGCGGTAGCGTGCCGCATCCGGCGCACCATCATCCGGCGATGGCCGCGGCGGCCGCGGCCGCGGCCGCGGCGGGCCTGCACCCCGACGCCGACACCGATCCGCGCGAGCTGGAGGCCTTCGCCGAGCGATTCAAGCAGCGGCGCATCAAGCTCGGCGTGACGCAGGCCGACGTTGGCAAGGCGCTCGCGAATCTCAAGCTGCCGGGCGTCGGCGCGCTCTCGCAGTCGACGATCTGCCGCTTCGAGTCGCTCACGCTCTCGCACAACAACATGATCGCCCTGAAGCCGATCCTCCAGGCGTGGCTCGAGGAGGCGGAGGCCCAGGCGAAGAACAAGCGGCGCGACCCGGACGCGCCCTCGGTGCTGCCGGCCGGCGAGAAGAAGCGGAAACGCACGAGCATCGCCGCGCCGGAGAAGCGCTCGCTGGAGGCGTATTTCGCGGTGCAGCCCCGGCCGTCCGGCGAGAAGATCGCGGCGATCGCGGAGAAGCTCGATCTCAAGAAGAACGTCGTGCGGGTCTGGTTCTGCAATCAGCGGCAGAAGCAGAAGCGCATGAAGTTCGCGGCTCAACATTGACCCGAGGGTGGCTTGTGACAGCAAAACTGACCGTACCAGCTGCCCAGTCTCGAGCCCAAACCCGAACCTCTCACTGAGTTTCAGGGTTGGCCGTGAAGCGCCCGAAACTCTGAAGGGTGGGCTTCCCCCGAGACTCCCGCAGGTGGACATGACGGTGAGGCGTGAGCGAGTCACAGGAGATTCCAAATCGTCGTCGTCGTCGTCGTCGTCGTCGTCGTCGTCGTCGTCGTCGTGGGATCAAACGTCACCGGGATATCCATCCGCGGCAGTCTTTCACGGCCGCTAAAACGAATGGCTCGATACCACGGGCAGGTGTATCGGTACGCGATAGGCTGTCACAGGCTGAGAACGAGTCGCTTGTTATCACTGCGCGTGTGTAATATGCTTTTTGAAACGCATATTTCTGAAATCACCGGTTGCAGGGAACTATTCTTGACCCGTTTCGGTTCGCGATTCTCTCTCCTCTTCGGCTAACACGATTACCTCTCGTGAACGTTACACAATCGATGCAATGAAACGCTGGGTGACGACATTTACGAATGTTTCACGATGGATACATTGCGATATATTACGGCAGCAAATATATGTCCATATCATGTCGAAATCAGTATGATCGTTTCGATCCATCACAAATCGATATCATCGTTTTCTTCACACGTAGAGATGTAAACAAAAAACGTTTTTTTTTCTAACAGAAAAAAACATTTGAAAAAAAACGTGTTTTATTTTATTGAAAAAATACAAATTTAGTTTATTTTCTAATTCCGATAGCACGACTAATTAATTGTAAATAGTAATTATATAATTATATAATTAATTTTAATGTGATTTACATTTAACTTTTACAAAAGGAGAATCTTCTTAATTCATTTTCTAAACAGCTTTTCCTTAAGTAGAATTTATTATAATTATTCATTGAAGTCCTTGCTTCAAAATATGTTTCAGAATCAATATATTGGCTTTCTCGTTCTGCATAAAGGTTAAAATGATGATAATTTAAATCTATCTATAAAATAAAAAAATCATGAAAAATTAACTTATATTAAGCAAAATATAGATATTAAATAGATAGCTGAAAAAAACCAAATTTGGAGAAAAAAACAAGGCTTATGTTTTTTTCTAAAAAAATGTATTTTATAAAAAAAAACAATTTAGTTTTTTTCTATTTACATCTCTATTCACACGAAACGGAAATTGTTGCAAGACGATCTAATGTAGAATGAATCACTTTTTTTTAGATTGTCTCTATTAATTGGCAATTCTCTAGCTGACCTTTCCTTTGATGAAAACATCAAAAAACATATCCTACACCCTTAATGTTGAAATAAGTAAGTGGAAAAAAACGCACACTACTACTCCTCTTTATTTTCACTCGAAAAAACGAATGCGAGTAATATGCAGATAATGCCGAGAAAACTGATCGAAAACTGATTCGCAATAATGCATAACGCTTTCAACGGTATGATTTTTGGAAAATGGAAAACTCCGCACTAGGGGGGGAGGGAGATATAAGCACTTTCTTCGTATTTTCATTTACATTAGCAATAAGCATTGCAGCGACGGATTTGTGTTGCATAATAATATTATAGGGATACATAAATACCGTCCGATTCGCGCGTTTCATCCGATTTATCCGAAATGGAATATGATATTTGTTATCTTTTTTAAGAATATACACATTGCATGTGGCCCAGTAAATGTTGAAATTTTTCAAATAAAATGTACGCTGGGCAAAACTTTTTATTATTTTAACGGCAAAATTTTAAGTAAATTTTATTTAAAATCAATAATTACGTATATAACCTTTATACTTTAATAGAATATTTTCTTGTCATGGATAATACCTACTTTTTTTCGTCAAGAGATAAAACTTGAGTATTAAATAGAGAAAATGTATAAAATAAAAATATGTTGGAAATTCGTTTAATTATAATATTATAATATCTTGAATTAATATAGTAACAGAAGAAGAAACGGAAAGTAGATTTATATTGTGTATGATTTTGTGAGAACAACTAAACAAAGATTTAATTCGGTTTGAATATTCGTGTTGTTACAATGCTTTCTATTTCCTCTCAATCATGTGAAATAAAGAGCTTTCGAGTTTGCAATCCGCAAAACTACGAGATCAAGAAATACATACACTACCAACGACAGCGATAAAACAGTTTACGATGCTATTTGCCCTTCGACCCTTCGTCATACGACATCCGCGGTTGAAATCGCTGTTCGATTTCACGATCATATTTCTCGCAAACCAATATGCGAAATCCTATATAATCCATATGAAATAAATGCAGAATAGAAATGGTATTTCATATTACTTTGTGCTAAAAAGTGAAAAAGTTTAACGAATTTCTATATCAAGATTCGACTTTCATTTATATAATATCACTTTTTGCAAATGAATAATTGTAGTGATATTAAAGATACAAAATATAAGAACTTTAAGCGTGTATTATATTATACTTTAATATCACATTACAATAGAAATTATTCATCAACAGTTACTGGGTCAAAGTATTACGCAGAGAATCTAATTTGACACTTAAATGTTGAAGAAAAAATTTTCCAATATGCGATTCTTTCAATTCCTCGTCATTTAAATTAATAAAATAGAAAAGCTGAAGATAAAAATTTTTTGTGTAATTTTCTTCTATCTACAAGACGATGATATTTAATTAAGAATAAGAATTTTTCAAGTATCTAACTACATAACATCGCCCTGTTATCTTTGATGCGATCATTAATCATATCGTTAACGTAATCTTAAATAGTTTTCTACCTTTGAGCTTGTATTTCACGTAGTCAAAAATCGATAGCATTTATATCGCAAAAAAAAATCACATTGGAAACAATCGTAAATCACTAGGTCACCATTGCAATAATTTACTGAGCAATAATCATTGAAGGCATGATCGATTATCAGGGAGGGGGGGGATAACCCCCGATGGGGTTGAGAAACGCGAGAAAGAGAGAGAGAGAGAGAGAGAGAGAGGGGCTTTTCGTCGTTCGTTTCTCACGGATGAGCTTGTCATGACAGGTGAACGACGAGGAGCGAGGATTACCAACGCGTCTTGAAAAGTACAACTCGAAACATAAAAAAATATAAAGTACGTATTTGTTATAAAGACGACGCGCGGGTGTATGTCGCGCCGAAGAAAAAGTGATATTAATCCTAATTGAAGACGCTCAGTGCAGTGTAAAACAGTGAAGAGAGCGATGAGTGCGCATGTGAACGAGTGAATGTGTGTGTTGCGTATGTAAGAGGGAGAAGCGGGAGTTGAGGTTTAGAGAGGGAGAGAAAAGGGAGCAAATGAGAGAGAGTGAGAAAGAGAAAAGAAAAAAGGTGGAGCGAAAGAGAGAGAGAAAGAGAGAGAGAGAGAGAGAGAGAGAGAGAGAGAGAGAGAGAGAGGAACAAACTAACAGAGCTAAGAAAAATGTTTTACGTAGTGATATTGGACAATCAGTGAAAAGACTGTACCATATCATATTAAAGCAATACTGTAGCACGTAGTAAACGAATTAATTATACTCTGTTCGTATTTTTTATGATCGTCCGCGCATCCGCCGTGCGCCATGCGCCGACTATTTTCGTAAAAGGGAGGAAAGGAGAAGAGCAGGGGGAAAGAGAGAGAGAGAGAGAGAAACAGAGCGAACGACACAACGAGGGGATTGTTTTAAGTCTCGCGGTACATATTCTGCTTTCACACAGGCTCCTCGACGATTAATAATAATCTCCCTATTGATCCGATATCAAGGATGCGACACGACGCTCACGCTCCGGTCTCCACAAGTCTTTTTGCCGCGCGAATCAACGCGTGCGCCCCCCCAGGAAGGGAGGGAGGGAGTTTTAGTTTTCCGGTTTTTCTTTCTTCTCGATAAAAGTACGGTAATAATATATCGGATGCACGGATAATCCGAAATCGATGAATCTAACTGTCTACGTGTCTATTCTCTTTTTCCGTTCGCCGACATAAAGAAATCCGTCGGTATTCGCGCTGTATTCTGTGACAACGAAATTCTCGAGTATAAGATCGACATCCTCTTAGACGGTATTTAGGCGCAATGAGCGACTCGAATGAGGAGGCACACGGTCATACAGTTTCCGACCTGCGGCGGTCGAAACGGTCGTGCTGCGCGAATCGCGATTGTTAAAATTTTCTGCGCTGTATTTTCTAAAGTTGGATATACGCGTTACCGAGATTCGCTTTGCGTATACAACTGAAAACACATTTCTCAGTATATTCTTTAGCCGAAACGTTAGTTTTGCCCAAATAAAATCGAAAGTTCTCATTTCTTTTGTATTTTTTCCCCCCTTTTGCAAGTCCAATTGATTAAAATCCCGAAAATTCTATGTGTTGCAGAAAAAGTAATTGAAAGAAAATTATATTAAAACTTTAACAAATAAAGACAAGACAATCTCGGGGACCCGATACTTTTAAATGTAATATTAGAATTTTATAAAATCGGTTATATACAAATAGAAAAATACTTAAAAGATAATTAAAGTCACTACTCTGTGATCAAAATGAAGAGAGTTTGCTCGAATTAGGCTAACATTGGAAATCCATTCTCCACATTGGCAGGTTGAGGAGGGTTAACCGAAAAGTTGCCTTCAGAAATCCGCACCCTCTACTTTAGCACGTAGAAGAGGATAGAGCAAGTGACATGAGATGGTATCCGAAATGTCGACTCCTCGTTTCACTTCAATTTAGTTTCATCTCAAATTGAAACGCATTATCACTGTACTCTGTAATATTAATTAATTTAAAATTTTATTTATTACTATTTTCATTCTATATAAATATACAATGCGTAATCATCTGAAATTTATGTTTCAGCAAATCGTGTGCATCGATTATTTACTCAATAAAAAAATTGAGTATTTTGCTTGATTCTATTTTTTAAGTCTGTTCTAGATTTCTTAGCAATCAACGATATGGAGTTACAACGTTATTTCGTTCTGGACATTACATTTTTTTTCAATTCACGTACTCATCAGTTGTTTTCAGAAGAATTTTACTATTTCACTTTGATAAAAATCTATTTCGGGCTTTGATAAAAATTCCATTTGGGACTTTTTTCATTTGAAAAATTTATATCAAACAATAAAATGACATATATGGTGTAAAAGTTACAAGAAAATTCACCAAACGCGTGGTCGTGTATGTCCAACATTAGAAAAATATTTTGTGTAAGGAGGATAAGGTACATTCAGACAAACGAAAATATTTAGTAATAGTTAAAAGTAAAAGTGAAAAAAATGGTAGCAATTTTTAAATTGTACATATATATAAGAGGATAAGTATTTTATAGGAGAGTAATAGCCTATTTGCCATTTTACTAGGTAGTGGGGGAAGGGAAGTTCTAGTGCAATATAGAAGTCTAGTGAAACGTTCAATATTTAATTGTTTTCTTTCTTGTCTACGGTGCGTCCACTCTATCGCAGTAATATCAGCGAATTTATTAGCCTCCCATGGTCATTGAAAATCTCGGAACCGCCCTGCATCGCGTTTGTTCTCGTAGGGAACAAAAAAAAAGAATTATTTTCCTACACACGCGACTGTTCAATTGCGTAACGTATCGATTCATTAGCAACACAATTGTGTTAGGCATGCATTTTCTAATCACTGCACACTCCCTTTAATTCAAACTTAAATCCTGAATTAGAATATTATATAGATATTGCGGCAAAGACCTACCATTTCTTTTATCGTTTCTTAATCTTGTTTTTCTTTTTTTTTGGCATTTCTCTCTCGTGTTCCTTATATCGTTTTTCGTTACTTTCGATTGTACAAAAGCTATACCGTTGGCTCTATTACGATTACGGCCAACAATCATAAATAACAATCTTGATAATGTTGTTGTTACGTAACTAATAAAATTATGTAAATATGATTCATAACTCTATGAATTAGGTTAAGAATACGTTTCACGCACTTGGACAGAATCTTATATCAAAAAAAGAGAGGCGCCAGGAAGTATGTAGAATTATATGTATATTATATATATTATATAGCAACACACATTATATTACGCACGTTAAAAATTATCAAGATGAAACATCCGACATTGCGTCAAATTTATACGACAGATTTTATAAAATCTTTCATTTCCTGAAAAGATTGTCATTAAAATTTTTTACGCCAAAATACCATTTATATGAAAAAAAAAAAACAATTTTGATATTTTCTATGAAAACAATTCATCGCGTTCTTTGACGATGTTGTTTCGTAAGAAAATGGAAGCAAGGAAGGTATATGTAAACGCGAATGGGAAATAAATAAAAAATTCTAGGTAAAATTAATTATTCTATTATTATCGCGATATAAATATACGGAAACGTCCTGACAGAAATTCCATATACTTCCTGCATATTGCCAAACTCTCAGCGCGTCATTAATCACTCTTTTTTAACTTGATCACGTCATACCGTTACATATAAAATATATACAAACAAATTTTCCCACCCTACATTGCATATTTATTGAATTAAATGAAATATATAATGGGTTGTGAGTTACAATTTGTTGCGCTTATACAAAACGTCATGATAGGTCGATCATTTAAAACGAACATCGTTGTAGCGTGTGAAAAAAATTTAGAAAATTACGCACTGCAATGTTATACGCGAAATGCTCCAGAACCATCGAACATGTCCTTTTAACAAAGATTTATTTTTTTTCTCGGCAAGAATGTCGAGGAACCGACAATTCTTGAATTGGCAACTGAAAATAAAAAAAAACTTTGCAAACTAAATTTCACTAACTTTCTTAATTCAAAGTAGAATTTATGATTGATTTAACTAAACGAAGATATACATTTACATGAGAGCTTTAAGAAATTTCGATAAATTATGAAAAGGAATTTTTTCAAGTTGGCCAAAAAGAAGACGGCGGTTGAAAAACACTCGGGATACTCTACGTGAAAATAAAAAGTGATGACTCTGGTACACATATTGCAATAAGAAAAGAGTACGCCTCTGTCCGCGTGCGTCATCATGTGCAACGTGAGCATTAACTCGTCAATGCACATATCAGGTTTGTAGCAAGTAATTATCGTTTAACAAGGAACGTTCTAAAAAAAAAAAAAATACGAACTGTTTACTCTCTCAATGAAAGGGAATCTCGATGAGCAATGTTTACGTTAATTAATATTTAGTGTTTTTTTTTTTAATTAAAAGAGATACGATATTACAAGATACTTAATAAAATAAAAATGTACGAAATATATCCCGAACGATGTTGATTGATTATGATTTTTCTATTGCGTAATATAGAAACTTCAGTTTTAACGAAAAATAGGCTATTTATGAGTAAGACTGTAAAAGGAAATAGAGAGTCTCCTCAAGCGCAAGTGTAGCGCAAATATACATATTTAATACAGGGTAACGAGTCATATCATAATGTGTTTTATCAATTGTTATCGTCATGAAACTGCACTTAAGAGTCTTGCCAAATGATGCGATTAGGCACACGCGACGTCGGCAAATCGACTATACTATACGTCGCGATATCGACTTGCGCAGATTTGCGCGTCTCCGTAATACATTTTTATTGTAATGTCAAATCGTAGTTTAAAGCAGGGTCGGGAAAGTTACTTTGTAAAAGTTACAGTTACTGGTTTTGTCTCTCAAAAAGTAACCAGTTACAAGTTATCGACTCTGAAAATTAGTAACATGTTACACAGTTACAGTTACTCAAAAAGTAACTCGAATCGTTACTTTTAATAGAACAATATTAGCGTTATAAAAAAAAAGATTGGTTTACATTTGCATATTATATAATTTTATTTAAAAAAAAAAAAGTAATGCGCGCGTATTTAAATATGAGCATTTAAATTTTTCGCATAATTACAATAAACATTACGATTAGGTGATTGAGCGAGAGTGTTGCACAATTTTGGTCCATGAAAGTGACGATTTGACATATACATATATAAAGTAACTGTAAAAGTGGCTATTAAATTAGTTACTAGTTACTTAAAAAATCTAACCCAATTAAGTTACAGTTATTGAAAAAAAAGGTAACTGTAACTTCGTTACAAGAAACGAGTTACTTCCCAACCCTGGTTTAAAGGATATCTCTTTCAACGGGAAAACTATTATTCTCCGAAACAGGTGTGCAGGTTTCTTTCTCGCAACAGAAAATTATCATATTATATAGATATCTTTAATAAATTCTTTAATATATGTATACCTATCGTTTTTGAAGAGCGCCGATTATTTTAGAAAATATTATACTTATCTCTAATGCTTTTAATCATATGCGGTCTCAAATTATAGAAAATGTTACGTGTAAATGTGTAAAATACATCTGACTGTAATATTATTCAGAAAACAACCGTTAACGCGCCCCCTGCGCCGCAATACTCACTGCAGCTGATCGATGGTCATCGGGAAATTTATATTTCTGTCTCGTAGAGAGGTGCACACGAGACACGTACGAGGTTCGTATATACTTCTTTTACCGCGAGTTTAATTTCTGAATACGTTGATCGATGGTCTTACAGGAGATGTAGTTTACATAAGTCGAGCGCGCGAATGTAAAAGTCAGAGCGTTCCAAGAGATTCCTGCGCAGTCCCACGCGAAAGATAAAATATCCGATAATTCACAGTTAAGAGAGCAGACGTATAGTCTCGAAAATAGATGATAAAGTGAAATTGAAATACGACGTCAATCGCAGCGTTCACACAATCTTTCCAATTTGAATGAATTACCGTAACGCGAATTACATCCAATCGAACGATCTGCGGCGAAAGAAGAAAAAAAAATGATCGCGTTGTACCGTCGCATGGTGTACACGCGTAAAACAGTAAAGACTCTTATGTAGACGTGTGTTTATAATTTATTCATTTTTATGGCGATTGCGCGGATCATCAACCGTCGCCCCAGATACCCGCGCGCGCGGCACCGCATTTCAACCGAAAAAAAAAAAAAAAAGTATTATAACGTTTCACGAAAACGTTATATGAGCATATTTGTATAAAGAAATATGGAAACTAAATAATTAATATAAATAATTATTATCAACAATTATATTATATAGATTAAATGTTTATACATATAAATTGAGAGAAGGGGCCGGGGGAAAAAGCCAAAATGAATTGTTAAATTTAAAAGTCTTACTCATAGGTGTTCCACGTGGCCAGCTTAGGTAGCGAAATTCTTCATAGAGAGAAAAAAAGAAAAAGAAAGAAAACGCGATGTCGTTAGCAAATTTTATTCATCATTTGATTCCCGAAATTGCCCAGAAGTTGATACGCAATCTCAACGCTCATCCTGATGACTTGAAAATTAGCTATATGCCGTTCTCCGTCGGACGACATCGCGTCGATTCCATCGTTGTTCGGTTCGGTTTAAGATACTTTACGCGTAAAATATTTACATAACATAGAACAAACGCAACTCTCTCTTTAAAAAAAAAAAAAAAAACTATTTTAAATAGCATCGATACGATAACGTATAAGAAAGAAGTAGAGTATATTCTATCTTCCATTGTAAGGAGAATCGCTTTCGTTCTACATCTCTATTCGTTCTACACTCTCTTTATCGGGCGTACCCCGCGACGCTCAAATCTATGCATTTGCAGACTGGTGAAAATCTGAAACGATCGCGAAACGATCGTCGTTTGTATAATAGAAATAAAAACACTACATATTTATGTTTACACTATGTCTACGTACAACACATTCAACGTGTCCCATAATAATTCCAGATGTGTCAGAATACGAATCTATATGTGTGTAATAACGATCGACAAATCATAATCATAATTTCACAGCGAATTAAATTCTTATTAATCTCTAAATAAATTGTAATTAAAAAAAGGCGCGATCAGTGTAATAAGTGAAACGCTATTTATGAGTAAGACTGTAACTAATCGCGAGCGATATAATAAAATATAATAAAGACATATCATAAAAGATACTAGTTTAATTGTCTGAACATTGTAGAAAAATTTCTATGTAAATATGTTGCGTGCAACTTGGAGCAATGTTTCGAGGCTACGTTTTATGTATAAAATGAATCATATATTCCTCATAGAGCAAGCTGTTTGATGTTACATTCTTATTTGCTTGGCAGACGCTTATGCTAGCTCTTATATATTTATAGGCACTTTCGCGCGAGGCTCTGTACATAATCGACAAATTGTACGAATTGTAAATCTATTTGTAAATTACGTAGTAATTAGTTTATTAGTTCAATTGTATTCGCTTTCTATAATATGTAGCATAATTCACGTAAAAAAAAAACACACGTTCTCGTTACGTTACGTTTCATGTCTCAGACGACGAAAAGTTCGTTTTTTTTTTTATTTTTAAACTTTTAAAGCGCGTGTCAATAACTCGCTTTAACTCGCTAGGACGATATATTAAACACCCGATATATAATTATTTGCCCATTGCAATTCTGTTATCGAAATGAAAGAAAAAAACGTATTTTACATATCGCGCAAACATATGCATCTAATAGCAATACATTTTTTTTTTGTATTAATTCGTAAGCATATGTTGTGCTTCTTAAACGTAAACCAAATTGCGCGCAATGTACGATAAGGGGAAAGAGAAAGATTCCTCCATACTGTACATATCATGTGCCATAATTCATTTACCATACTTTGTGTCTAACTTTGTTCCAAGTACCTACTCAATTATAAATATTATAGTACATAGTATAATAAAGTAAACCTTGATGTTATTGATAATTTTATTGTATACCTTTCACTTTCCACTTTCCAAGTGCCTAAACTGAGAAGAGAAGGAAACCAGCATAATATTTTTGTTTGAAATAAAACCATCGAATATACTATTCTCTGCATGTCTGATTATAAATCTATAACTATAAATCATAAAACTATCGCACTTTAAGCAGAAAATTTAGACAAGATTCAACTGTTATTCGCCAAAACTTAAAAACAGCTGTATTTCTTGTAATTTTTTATTATCCATTAAATAATATATTAAGATTAAATTATAAAGTTTTCTAGCAAAATTTTTCTAAATTTACGTAAACTTATTTTTCTTATGTAATCTTTATTTTCTAATGAATGCGATTATTTAAATATTAATATTGAACATTTTTCTCTTGCTTTTGGGACAAAAATTAAACTTATTCTGAATTGCTTTTCTCAAATTCGCAATACTTACTGCCTCAATAATTTACACGCTTACGCACAGTGTGGCTCTACAATACCTTATATTATTCTTCTTATAAGAAACAAAACATATGCAAATAAGGAAAAAAGAATTATAGGCGTCAAAATTTTATACAGCAAATATATACAGAAAATCTTTGCCCTTATACGAATGAAAACTAGAGCTGAAACGAACTCAAGTGTGATAAAAATGAAAAGTCTTATTGCAAGTGAGAGGTGTTATAATCATATTCGTGTGTCAAGATTTTGTACATTATAAATTGACCAAAGTGAGTAAAATAAATTTATAAACAATTGAGATATCGTAAAACGCCTACGCGGCACAAAGCGGATCTTGGTGCTTCCATATAATATCAGTGTGAATCTTACAATTGCCTTCGGCAATTTAATTGTGATATTACATACGCTTCTCGGTTCGGAGCTACGCTTGTGAAGCGCGCGATTTGCGGCCACGTGGTGTTATATGAATCGAAAATTGTAAGAGTTACACTAATATTATATGGAAGCACCAAGATCCGCTTTGGACCATATAAGCGTTTTGCGATCTCAATTGTCTGTTAAATTCCACGGTTTTTCCTGATATTTAATAATTTATAAACAATGCTATAAAACTTGTAAACATATTTATATTAATATATTTTCTAAACATGGCCTAATATAAATATGTACACACACAAGATGTTTCGCTCAAAATGAAATAAGTTTTTTTAATTATGACTTCTTTGATTTGTCTCACTTTGTGTGTCTGAAGGTTTACTTTTATCAAAAGCTTACAATCACAATTAAACTATGTGCATGTGTGTGTGTACAAAAATTTTTATTATTAAACATACATGTAAAAATTTATAAAATATAACAATAATGTAAAGAATACTGAATCATGTGGACAATATAAAAGTATGAATTTGCATCGCAATTGCGTATTTTATACATTGCACATCGCGTCGAAAGTCTTCATTTATTAGAATGTATAATCCGTTTTTGTAGCTGGCACTGCATTCATCATATTTTATTTTATTATATTTTCAATTAATCTTATTAAATTAGTACACATGGATATTATTATAAAAAAATAAAATCATGATTTTCATAAAATTTCATACATACAATATATACAGTTTATAATTTATATATGTATATAAATTTTATAGAGATATTTTTTTATTTAAAATATTAGAAGAAAAAAGAATGATGTGTGCGCAAAGAATTAGTTCAGTAAGTAAGCTTAGTTCAAATCTAAGCAATTAACATTAAATTATAATAATATTTGATTATAAGACAATGAAAGGATAAATAAGGGTATAATAGAGTATAAATCGCAATGTGAAAAAGAAGCGTAGCTAGAAAGAAAACAAATTAATTTAAAAAATTAAAATTAAATATTCATAATTGTGCGACCATCGATGTGTCTTCCACTACACTTATCTGCGTCAGCATTCGGTAATCTCCTTGCGTCGCGCGTCGCATCATCTCGCATCGAATGCACTTCATTTTGTTTTATATAATACACTCGCGAAATTTGCGAAATTGTTATTTTAATGTCAAATTAAGTAATTTAATAATTCATAAATTTAATAATTAATGAGTATTTATTTGGTGCAAAACGACATTTGTGAATTTAGTTAAAGAGTTTTGTATATTCATATTCACATCCCTTCATATCACTTCACTTCATACACCCGCAATGCGAAAATCACGATTTAACCAGCAAATTTATTTAAAAATTATTTATAACGAAAAATACAGTCGTGATGTAGTTTATGAATCTTTTAAAATTATAATTTATCACAGAATATTTATAAATTAAATTTAAATCATATTTCATACGTCGGAAAACAAAACCGGCAAATTTTTTGACCTGGAAAAAAATCTGAAAAAAGAGGAAAAACAGGTTATATAAACATAAGTCCGGAGTTTCGAGTTATAATCACTTTTATGTTAAAAAATTTAATTTATTTTTCAGAATCATAATTATGACAATCATAATTAATAATACATTTTTGTACCGAAGATTCACCACGTGGAGGCATAGTTCGCTTGGCATCCCTCTTTTTTTTTTCAGTTTCTCGATATTTGTAAATACGATTACATTATTTTTAGAATGAAGGATAAACATAAACAGATATTTAAATCGAATTAAATAAGATGTTCAAAATGACCACCTTCAGCACGAATGAGGCCCTTATTCTTCTATTAAAGGAATTCCGAACTTTTTGAAAAACGTTTGGATCCTCTCGAAATATTACAATTAATATTCGTTTAATCAAATATTCGATTTAAATACCTGTTTATGTTTATTCTTTATTCTAAAAATAATGTAATCGTATTTACAAATATCGAGAAGTTGGAAAAAAAGAATACAAATTAAAAATTTTAAAAACTGACTATATGCCACGTGGTGAATCCTAAAAAACAAAATAAATTATTATGACTAATTATTATCATTATTATAAATTATGATTGTAATTATAATTTTAATTATAAAAAATAAATTACAATTTTTTTTATCATAGAAGTGAATGTAACTCGGAAATGACTTATTTCCGGATGTTTATATAATCTTTTTTCCTTTCTTTCGAGTCACTTTCCGAAATATTGCGGGCGATTTACTGGACATTCTGTATAAATGCAATTTAGAAAACCTAAAAGAGAAAGTGAATTGTAACATTTATCCAAAATAATTGTAATTTTCGCAAGATTTTTCTCATTTTTGCAAACTTAATTTCGTAAAATGTCTTATCTTTCTCATGTGCGACACGAATATTATTATAAAATATATTAAAAATCCAAATGAAATATATAGAGAATTGAAAGATAAAAATCGCGAAATCTATTAAGATGTTAAAATAATCGTTATTTCTAATTCACATAATAACTTCATGATTAACTAAAATGTCAATTTCGCGACGTCGAAATCCAAGTAAAACTATTGAGAGCGAATAAATAATATAAGTCAGCAATAATAAATTATATTTAATATTTGAATAAGTCATGGTTTATCGTAGAAATTAATTTTCAACTACACTGGCAAGATATAAAAAATGTCAATTTGTCTAAATTATTCTCTTTTCAATATTTCTTGTTGCAATAACTAAAATGTAATTATATGCAATATTATTACATATTAATATATTCAATATTAAAATATGTGCATAAATGTGTGCAACAACTGTCTCCTTCTTTTAAATTTCTTATTCAACTGTATATTATACAAAAAAAATTTTTAATTTAAAAAATTTAAGATAACGTCACGTGCAAATAAGTGATTAAAACGCCTCGCTACTGGAGTTACAAAATAGCGGGCGAATTAAATAGAGAGGATAATATCTGTCCGAAACCAAAAAAACCAAAAATATTTTTAATTTGCATAAAATTGTATAGTCGATGAACCAAGAACATATTTAAAAAGTGTAAAACTTTTAGGATTTTAAAGAAAAAGTGACACTTTTGAAAAAAATTTGTTCTTTCTTTGTGCAATAAAAATTGATTAAATTAACTTTTTTAAACATGTTCTTAGTTCATTTAAGATGGTTGACAATAATTTTAATAAAGAACTTTAAATGACGTCGATATGTCAAAGTTTTTTTTCTATTTCGCCCGCCAATTTGTAACTCCAGTAACGAGGCGTTTTAATCACTTATTTAGCGTGACGTTATTATCTTGATTTTTTTTAATTAAAAAATTTTTTTGTATACCACAAGTATCCAGTAAAGTATCCTTACAGTTTTGGAAAGATCGACTTAATTTTTCTTTGTTAAAAAAATTCGCGAAAATCACCTATCTTTTACAGCGTCTTAAAACTAGACGTCCCCCTTAATATTTCAGTATAATACTTTGCGTAATGCAATTAAAAGTATCCAGTTTGTCTTAAAATGTACGCGAATACATTAATTCCGAATGTAATTATGAATTGAGAAGAATTATCAAATGTTGTTTAGATTCCTTGAAAATAAAAATAGAATTCCGATGTGTAAAATTCGTAAGAATTATTAAATATTATTTTTGTCGAAGAGGAAATCGAAGAAACTGTGCCGCTAAGAGATTATTATGTATTGCACTGAAGTATTAGTATCGATATTAATTATAATTACAACATATTAAGATTAATCCTTTGCGTTACGGCGAATATTCAACCACGGGGTTCATTAAATAATCACTATTTTCCTACAGGAGATGTATAATGATTTATGCATGCCGGTTGAAATATCCATCCCAAAATATAGGTTGAACATTATAGTTACATTTGTACGTATCGCTTATCGCGAAAACGAAACGTTATAAAAAAAAAAAAAAACAGAGTTGTATGATCAAACTGTCGATGTAAAATCGTTTTACAATTAGTTGAGAAATCGATTTATGTCAGTTGATTTTAGTCAGTTGAATATTATCGCGCGCGCGGAGAGCACAACAGTAATTTACGCGTGTATTTTGTATACCGTGCAGGTCGCTCGCAATATGAACGTGTTGCATCTCGTCGTATATACGGCGCATCCAACCTATGCGTGACTTTGACCTCGGCGCGCCTGCGGCACATCTCAACGACACCCAACGGAAGCGTCCTACTCGTACATCTGACTGAAGTATTACCGCAGGTATTACGACTGTGTGGATTTTTCTGTACGCGTTCACGCAAATTACGAGTTCGAATTTCCAAGACAGACTTTGTTGCCCATCCGCGTCGCGGTCGCTTTTTGTTGTACAATTACCAAAATTTATAAAAATTTCAAGTGTTTTTCTAAAGAGTGACCCAAAAAATCGCCCGATTTTTGGGCTCTCGATTTTGAGACTGAACTGTGTGCCAAATGATATCTTATAACGAGATATTAATTATAGAGAAGTTTCAAGTTGAAATGACAATTGTTATCAGAGCTGGAGGAGAT